>NW_027397072.1:4501856-4522321 GCF_003265705.2 Callorhinus ursinus | reverse complement strand
GGGAGGGAGGAGGAAGGAAGGAAGGAAGGAAGGAAGGAAGGAAGGAAGGAAGGAAGGAAGGAAGAGAAAGAAAAAGAAAGAAAGAAGGAAGGAAAGAAAGAAAGAAAGAAAGAAAGAAAGAAAGAAAGAAAGAAAGAAAGAAAGAAAGAAAGAAAGAAAGAAAGAAAGAAAGAAAGAAAGAGAAAAGAAAGCAAGCCAGATTAGGGAAAGAGCAGGATTCCTTAGATAATGAACTATGTTTTGGAATTTTTCAAGTACATCCAGGATATCAGATATGAACACTTTAATGGCACTGTCAAGATTTGCAATTGACTTCAAGTTTTGGGACTGGGAAGGGAGAGAGAGAAAGGGGACAGAGAGATGCTTTCTGGGATCTCTGTTACACTAAATGTCAAATGACACATCTAAAGGAGTATGTGTCATTTAAATGAAAAAAGTTGAATGTTGCATATTCATTGTCTCCTGGGCTTTTGCCAATACCTCTTGATGTGACAAGCACCAGTGCCAAGAAATACTATGATTAATGCCTGTGAGTCCCTCCTGTGTTCCTGATTTTGTAACTCTACTCCTGCTGCCACTGGAAGAGATGGGAACCGTCCGCCAAATCTGATTCATTTGGGGTGAAGCTCTATGAGCTAATGAAGCTCAAATGTTTTTGCAAGTTACAAAGAGCATGGAAAACTGTAGAATACCACAATGAAGTCGTTAACAAAGTTGCAATATTTGACAGGAATAGTTTTTAAAACTTAAGAAAGAGCAAGGCCCCGGTGCAAATTCCAACATTCGCCCTGGGGATGAATCCAGGCTTAAGCACGGACCGCATTAGGTTATATTCCCCCATCCGTGAGCATTTGACTAGAGTGTGTCCTCCACCTAGGATATCTTCCTCCCCGACCTCTCTCTTGTTGGAATCCTACACATGTTTCCTATTTCAACTTTGCTTCCCTCCTTCCATAAAATGTTCACTTCTCCATGTGTCTCTCTCTCAGAAAGCATTCCACTTAACACATTCTGTATACACTCCCAGTAGCACTCATTCCAGGTACTCCGGGATGTAGGGATGTCTGTCTCCCTCGGAGATTTGAATTTATTCGTATTTATAATCCCAGAGCATATGCATAGAATTACTCAATATTTGTTGGTTACATTGATTTTGAATAATAGAAAAAAAGAACCTTTGTAATAGGGATGGGGAAGGAGATGTAATTTAATGCCGTAAAACAATGGTGGTCACATGAAACAGGGACTGACACCACAGTTGCTGTAGTCTCATGCCCAACAACTGCCCCATTAAAGCCAACTCCACCTTTTCACTCCCACTGAAGAAAAACAAAGATGGATCCAAATAAATGAGAAGCATATTATAAAAAGGGAAATCATTGTTTGCAAACCTAGTATTTTGTTTTAGTAATCAAGTACCTAAGACACACCTCATCTTTTTGCACACTTGGTTTGGCAATTCTAAACTTGAGAACTATTGTCACGAGACAGTGCTCGCCAAATTTCCCACGGTGATTTTCTCAAACCTCACCCACTCCCTTCCAGTCACTAGACACTCTCCAGGCTCCAGAAATTTACTTTACTTTCTCTTTTATCCATTTGTAGCGGGGTTTCTCCACATTGGCACCGTTGACTTTTGGATCAGATTATTCTCGGTTGTCTGGGCGGTCCTGTGTACTATAGGAGGTTCAGCAGCATCCGTATTGCCAGTAAGAATCCCCAAGTCATGACAATCAAAAATGTCGCCAGACATTGCCGAATCCTGCCTTGGAAAGGAAAGATCTCCCCAGTTTCCAATGACAAAGACAGAGACTCTTCTGGCTACGCTCCTTGGAAGCAGATGACGGAGACTATGAACCTAGCAGAGCCGAAAGGAGACATGGGTCTAGGGGAGCAACTGCATATTAAGGGAAGCCCAGAGTGATTAAGTGCAAGAGTGAAGAGTAAAGTTTCTAGAACATAAACGTGGATATATCATATTTTCATGTTTTGGGGGTGGGGGAGGTGCAGAGGGAACAGGGAGAGAGAGAGAAGCACCGGGCCTGGTGCGGGGCTCGAGCTCACCAACCTGAGATCATGACCTGAGCCAAAATCGAGTCGGACACTTAACTGACGGAGCCACCGGGCGCCCCAAGCCTGTCAGTCTTGTGTTTCAAGCCCTCCACTAGCTCCCTGTCACCGGAGAGACACGGCAGAGGGCGTGTCCTCCAGCTCCGCTGCCTCACCGAGTTACTCACAGGCATCTGAGTGTACTGAGCTCCCTTGTGCCTCCCTTCCCAGCAGACATCTCTGTCCCTGAGTGCCACATTTGAAGTTCCTTCGCATGCATATCTGCTCCCTGCCATGAGAATGTAAGTCCCACGAAGGCAAACAGTTGGAGGACAAAACTCCTTAACTCACCATTTTGTCCCCAGCACCTTATTCAATGAGGGTGGTGGAAAAATGACCGGAAGTCTTTATATTTTGGTGAACGGGTTGGCTAGTCTGGAATTCCCTCCTCCCCCTCATTTTATTCATTCTTCCAAATTCAGTCTAACACCCACCCCTCCCCCCCCGCGGAAAAAGCCTCCAGAGACTTAGATAGTCTTCTTTGATTTGAACGTGCCCCGAGTGTGCCTCCCTAAGAGCTTAGCGTGCGGATTGCTTCACATGCCAGTCATATGCCCTCCCTTCACACCCTCCATTTCTGGAAGGAAGGACCCGATGGCACCACCGTGGTAATCTCAACACTCAGGGCTAATGCTCGGCTCACAGAAAATGTTTTATTTTATTTTTTTTTAAAGAACGACTCTATCGTTTACTTTTAGCTTTTCTTTTTTGAGTCCAACATAAGCCATGTCTCATCCTTCTGTGTACTTTCCACAGAACACACATCTAACACAACATCTGGCAAAGAATGTACTGTTAGTGAACACACCATGTTTGTTGCTTCTTTATCTGAAGCTTTGGGAGAATGTTACACGTGAAGTCTCAGTTACATGTTCTCAGGAATAGAAAAGATTTCTCCCTGGTTTCAGAGTGACTGGCCCCTTTAGCGAACGTCGTCCATTCTCCACCTACACCCCCTTAAATTCCTTTTTCTGTTTAGTATTTGCCATTGCCAGCTGCAAGGTGCCTCTGTCTCCAAAGGTCTGTCTGGGACTGTTCACTGAGGATGACTGTCCACTACTAGAGTCTCCTAGACTTTGTGTGCAGACAGCTGGACACTCTTGGGAGGTCCTCCCCACCTGCTACTCTTGCCCCAAAGAATAGGGTGTTGGAAACTCAGCTATTCACGGGGGTCCACGCACTGCGAGCACAGCTTAGAGCCCACAGCCTCTTAGCCAGGAGCAAATCTTTCGGGGCTTTCCTGAAGTCACATTTTTGGTTTGCTTCTTCCCCTTTCCTATTCTGGTTCCCCCAATTCCATACCTGCTTCTCTTGGGGACACTTCCTTAATAGATCACTTGCACACAAACTCTTGTCGTAGGGCCTGCCTCTGGGGAGCCAATCTAGAACAATCTCTTCCTCTCTACTAATTACTTGTTCACAGGGAAGGGAAAGAGGGCAGGGCTGCCTGCATAGTTTATGGGGCTCACTGCAAAGTGAAGATGTGGGTCTCTTTAAAAAGTACTGAGGGTTTCAAGATCAGCAACAGCGGACTATTAAACTGAGACTCCAAATTTGCGTGTCCCGTTGTCAGCTCCGCTGGATAATCTCATTCCAATTTCCCGTGAGCTGCTACCCTTCAACAACTGCAAACAACTAACTGGTAACACAGACGTACAGAGTTTGGGTGGGTACTTTCCTTCTCTCTAAACAGTTTTATTTAAAGTATTATGAGTATAAAAGTAGCTATAGAAATGGAAGACAAATGGGACATTCAACAAAAAATAAGTTCAGCAAAATCATCGATGACACATAAGGGGGTTTTGAGATTCATTGCTCCTGGCAAAATTCTGAGCACACAGTAGCCACTCAATAAATACTCATTGAGTAAGATATTTAAAATTTTTTGATGTTCTTTTTAATTGGTTTCCTTTGTACTTGACACTGTGAGAAACTCATAGGTTTGGAATAGGTGAGTTAGAAAAGATGAAGGATCTCAGGAATCACAATGATTGTGCAGATGGGAAAACTGAGGCTGCTATATTTTAATGAATTCTGTGTGGTCATATGCCTGATCTATGGTAACAGAGAACTATGGTGTTCCTTGCTTCTCAAGAACAATGGGCTGTGATTTATAATTGTTTGTGGAAATTGTATTAATATAAAGTTGAAATATCACCAGAGGGGCAATGAAGCCATGTCAAAAGGCAAGTCGGCACATGCATGATTTATCCGTAGCATGTAACAAGTCACCACAAACTTTAGCGGCTTCAAACCACATGCATTTGGCCTGAGGAGGGGGTTGGGGCACAGAAAGATGGAGAAACTGGGAATTTTGCAGGGAAGGGGCCGGGTGGAGAGATGGCGAAGCTCAGAGGCTGTTTGTGTTTCCGTGAGAACAAGTCTCCAGCTGCAGACACAAAGCCAGACGTTATCTGTGGGAAACGTGGAAGATGTGTGAGACATCTGCATATGCAGGTGACAGGTGGGGTAACCCAGCTGCAGGTACGCGAACCTGAGGGAAGGAGGGCTGAGGCAAGCAGGGGCGTTGTTAGTTCGGGCTGAGAGTCACGGGAGCGACCCTCCAGACACAGCTGTGTCCAAACAGAGAGCAAGAGGATGGACAGCTGAGGAGGCCAGCAGAGGTACAAGTGACGCGGCTCGGCCCCCGGGGTGACTGCGGGGCTGGCGGGGGGCGCGGCGGAGAAGGGGCGTTAAATGACCAGATGACGCGGCAGCTCAGGTCTGGGCACGCCACGCCTGTTTAGCCGCAGACTCCTCACGGATTCCAATTTCCCCTACACAGAGCCCACTATGAGGTGGGGAAGCTGTTTCCAGGAAGAATAGCAAATGCAGGAAGCAGGTGTTTGAATGACTCCCCCAGACGCCAACAAGAACACTAGATTCCGGGTCCAGGAGGCTGTATGGGATCCAGGGCCCCAAGTCGCACACATTAGTGATCCACAATGAGCCGTCCTGCCAGGCGGCCAGTAAAGTTATATCAAAGGATGAGTCCGGGGTATAGCAGTTGTCTATGGCCCTTGTAACAAACTTAGCAGCTTAGCACAACACACAGAGTCTGAGTTCGGAAACCAAGGAGCAGCTTGGCAGGATGCTCTGGCTCAGGGTATCCCACAAAGATTGCCATCCTCAGAAGGCTGCAGCGTCAGCTTCGAAGGAGCGCATCACATGGCTGGAGGCTGGACACAGAGGTGCCCAGGCGTGGGAGCCTCTCCTCAGGCAGCTGGCTTCCCTCAAAGCAAAGGATGGGAGACAGACAGAGGGGAAAAAGAGAGGGAGGGAGAGACAGAAACAGAGGCAGACAGAAGAGAGAACAGAGAAGGAAAACTCGAGAGAGACAGAAAGGGAGAGGGAGGGAGGGAGGGAGAGCGGAGACCCACAGGAAGCTGTTGTAGCTTTGTGACCTGGTCTCAGTGTCAGACCCCATCGGGCCCTCCCCGTCCTGTGTGTGACAAGGGGGTCCAGCTCACACTCCAGGGGAACGAGATTACCTCCACCTCCCGAAGGGAAGACTGTCAAAGAATTTGTGGGTCTACTCTGAAAACGACCACAGGCAGTGAACTGGGCTGCCCGTAAACGTGTCAGGAAGCTGGAGAAAACACGGGGCAGGTGAAGGCCCCACTGCGCAAACGGCCAGAGCACGGGAGGAGCCCGGCACCCTGGCTCGCGGCCACAGGAGAGGAATGCGCAGCTCCACGCCCGCCCCGGGCCCCTGGGCCCACGGCCACGTGTTCACCTGCCTTTGAGGTTAGGCCATATTTCGGTTGCCTGATTTTTCATGCTTCTCTTCCCCCGATTGTTCCAGAATCAAACTCCATCATCAGATAGTAAGGAAAGAGTTTAGGTGCTCCTCCCTCAAAACTTTAAATAGGCGGACGTCCATGAGGTCTGGGCAAGGAAGTGGGCTCTGCAGGTGCCGATGTCCGGAGGGCCAGCCCCACTCTGCTGTGCCGCCCTCACCCCTGGGCGCTCCTCCACCAGACCCACCCCTCCCAGGAGCTGCCCCCCTGCTTCCACAGCAATGCACTGATCCCGCTCCTCTGGGCCAGCAACAATGATGGACATGCAAAGTACACGGTAGGATGACTAGTAAATAACCACGTGCGATCTCCTGGCTCCCAGAAGAATCCCACAGCTCATTTAAACTTCTCTGATTCGGATGCTGAGCCAAGACAGCATGATCTTATTGGCGCCCCTCCCTGTGAGGCTAAAAAAAAAAAAAAAAAAAAAAAAAAGTTAATAACAATTGCAGAGCATTTACAGCTGAAACATCTGAGATCACTTGGCTCCATTTTCAGTACTTGGGAGAAAGAAAAGACAGACGATCTGTGGAGGAAGCCCTTCACCGCCACATCTAGGGGGTAGATCCCGAGGATCCTGAAATGTGTGCTCCGCTCTGGGCTGTGCGTCGTGGGCTCTGACTAGTGGTTGCTAATGTCCTAGCAACTTCTGGCCTATGGGCCCTCTCCCTGTATTGCAGGTTGCCGTTTCTGCCTCTGTTGGCAAGGTAGGGAGGACTTTCTCCCCCACTGAAACCTCCAGGGTTGCATTAATATTATTTATTTATTTACTTACTTATTTTTGGCTTCCATCTATTCACCAGCTCTTAGTTTGCAATATCATCTGCCAAGACACCTGAGATTGGAAGGAGGGCATTTGGACAACAACCCTTGTGCTGTAACTAAATGTGCTTCTGCCTTGAGTCCACTGCACACACCTTGGGAAGGCACCTGCAAACCACCCCCCTCACCCCTTCACCCCCTTCTCAAACACCTCCAGGAGACTTCCCTGCTTACCTGGCTTCCGGTCAACCTGTTACTCTCAGAGTTTTCTGAGGCTGAGTAGGTGTTACTGCAAATAAATTCCACAGCCTTCTGGTTCAAATTCCCCACCATCACCAGATTGTGCTGTCTCCTGGGACCCGCACCACGGAGCCACTATAGAGTGGTGGGTGTAAATGCAGTTCTCATTTGACCAGTCTTCATTCCACAAAAGAAAATTTAAGAAAAAATAGGATGCACAGTATTCAATTGGCCTCCCGTGTTCTGACACAACATTTTTCTTTCAGGAGGGAGGTTTCTTAAAGTGCAGAAAAATGTGTTTCAGCAAAGGAAGGCCAATTTTCAAAACCACTCATTTGGCAAATACACAAGCTCTCAAGCTGGAAAGCCCTGCTTCTGGTTCCTCGCAGTTCACCTAATCCAAAAGCAGTGGTAATCATGTTGAAAAAAATTATCAGCTCTGCCAACAGCCTTGGGCTTCGCTTGCCACGGTAACATACGCAAAGCGAGGTGGCGATAAGGGATTGCTTATGCAGTTGAAATGCACCGCCATCTACACAGAACGCCAATGACTGCTTGAGGGGCTACCGGGGACAGAATTTATGGCACCCTTTAGTTCACAACTACACCGTCCTCACTATAAATGCTTTCATGGGATCAGCCGGTTTATTCCTTGGCTAATAACCCATCCATTCAAGCTGGATTGTCTGAATCAAGAGTTCTACAATATGCAGTATTCGATCAGACAATAATCGATATATCTCATTTTTCTGACGCCATTATCAACTTACATCACAAATTTCTCACCGTTGTATGGATCAAGTTCCCCCAAATAATGAATAACTTGGGAGAATGCTTGCAGTTTTAAAAATCGCCTGGCATCCCAAGTCTGCAGGAGTCTCTATAAATCTGCTTTCCAGCATTATAAAATGATGCGTCTTCAGCATATTCTTCTTTTTCTTGATGTTGAATTGCATGTGCTTACCAGAGCAGAATCAATGAGGGATAAAAATGCTACAAGGATATCTTACTACAGCCATTCTCTTCTAAACCATCCATTTGCAAGATTGACTAATTAAATCATGCCTTGGGTCTTCCTTTTAGCAAGAAAATGCAGTTAGCTAATCTGAGCTCATAAGCTAATACTAGAAATAGGCATTTTCACATAGCAGACAGGATCTGAAGTCCCACAACATAGTCTTCTTTATTTGTAGTTAGTGCGTGCAGACCCAGGCCTGTAGTTAGAGCCACACAAAAATGGGCTTCTGCGCATTCACACCACTTAGGGCCTCCATACAAATCCCACACCATCACTCAGCTTCTTGACCTTTATTCATTAGTTAATTCAGTAAATGTTTATATAGTACGTGATGTGCGCCAGGCAACACTGGGCTCATGACCTGTTTTCTGGCTGTGGCTTCACTCAGGCCTAGAGTTCTATCTTGTTCCACAACTCTGGCCCTCAGTTTTCATTTCCCTTCTCAGTTATAATCTGCGTGCTTACCTCAAGCCAGGTATTTTCGACCAGCCCACTGTCCTCCTAAGGAAGTAAGGAGATGGTAGAAAGTGATTGACACTAAGATACAAGACGGAGTATTCCAGGGCTAGCTCCTTCTTGACTTTCTATAAATAGTGGTGGGGGGCAGTATGGGCCCTCACATCCTGCCTGTTCCTAGGAACACTTTTCTGTAGGAAAACAGTGAATCCAAACTAGTCCTAAGATTACTAGGGAAATGCAGGTCACCCAGGATAGCCAGACAGCCTTTACAACAAACAAATTTGAAGGACTCACACTTCCCCAAAGCTTAAGGAAATGTGGTACTGGCATAAGGATACACATAGAGATCAGCAGAATAAAATGAGAACCCCGTTGTAAACTCATATTTATAGTCAATAAATTTTTGACAAAGTGTCAGGCAAACTCAATGGGGGAAAGAATAATCTTTTACACAAATGATGCTGGAAAACTAAATACACAAAAGATGAGGTCGGACCCCTATTTCACATCATATAGAAAAATTAACTCAAAATTAACTATACATTGAACCCTAAGAGCTAAAACTACGAATGTCTTAGAAGGAAACAGGAGTAAAACTTTGTGACCCTGGTTTAGGTGGTAGTCTCCTAGATATGACACCAAAGCACAAGTGACAAAATAAAATATAAATAAATTTGACTTTGTTAAAATCTAAAACCTCTGTGCTTCAAAATACACCATCAAAAGGTGAAAAGACAATTCATAGAATGGGAGAACGTATTTGTAAATCGTTTATGTGATATGAGACTTGTATCCAGGATATATAAAGAATTCTTACAACTCAACAATAAAAAGACAATCCAATTTTTTTTAAACGGGAGAAGAATTTGAATAGAGATCTTTTCAAGGAAGACATACAAATGTCCAATAATCCCATGATGATAACAGACAATAACAAATGTTGGTGAGCCTGTGGAAAAATTCGAACCCTTACTCATTGCTAGTGAGAAGCAAAATGGTGCACTTGGGAGAACAAGTTGGCAGGTCCTCGAAATGTTAAGCATAGACTTACCATATCACGCAGTATTCCACCCCCTAGGTGCACACTCAAGAGGACTGAAGATACACGTCCACACAAAAAACCTGGACGCAAATGTTCCATCATCCAATGAATGCATAAATAAAATGTGATCTATCCATACAGTGGACATTTATTCAGCTGTAAAAAGAAACGGAATAATTACACATGCCACAGCATGGCTAAGCCTCGAAAAGATGCTCAGTGAAAGGAACCAGACACAGATGGGCACAGGTCCTATGATGTCATTTACATGAAATGTCAAGAACGGCCGAATCTGTAAGACAGAAGGTGGATGAGTGGTTACCAAGAGGTCAGAGCCGGGGGCGGGGGGGAAGGGTGGTGGTGGGGATTGATGGCTAACGGATGACCTTCCTTTTGGGGGTGATAAAAATGTTCTGAAATTCGATAGTGGACAACTCTGAATATAATAAAAAAAATTACTAAATTGTAAACTTTAAAAGAATGGATTTTATGGTGTGTAACTCATATCTCAATAAAGCTGGTATGGGAAAATCCCATTCATTTATTAGCTCTCCGCTCTGTGAGTCCAGAAGTGACATGACTGAGTTTTCTGCTAGCAAATTACACAGGAGACAAAATCAAAGCATTGGTGGCTGGGCTCTCTCCTGGAACTTGGGGCCCTCTTCCAAGCTTACCCTTGTCCTTGGCAGAATCCAGTTCCTTGTCGAGGACTAGGGTGATGGACCCTGTTTCTGGGCTTGCCATCCGTGGGGGCCTTCCACATTCTTCGCCACTTGGCCCCCTCCATCTCAAAGCCAGCAATGGAGGATCTTCCTTGGATGAAATTCCAGCTCATGCTTCCCATCTCTTCATTTAGGATGGGGCCTGTCTCTTTAAGTGCTCATCTGAATTAGATCTGTGCTGCCCAGAGCCATCTTCCTTTTCTAGAGCCAGCTGTGTTATGTAACCTAACCTCACCGTAGGAGTGGTGTTCATCGTATTCACTGTTGCAGGGATTACACCGGCCGTGTGCACCAGCGGGTTATAATCTAGGTGGGCATCCGATAAGTCTGCTTACCATGGCCCCTGGCTTTAAATTTCCCTGGCTTTATGCTGACCTGCCCTGCTGTCCTCTTCAGGATTATTCTGTGGATTCTCTTGAGTACCATCATGTGGCCTAACACGGAGCAGAAACTTGAAAAAGTCCTTTCAGGCCGAATGCCATGTGTGATGGGTGCATGTTTCACGTCCTCAGTGGTGGGAGTGGGGGGCTCTGGACACCATGGGGGAAGTCAGTGTGCTTGGCGCCCTTTTTCATGTGCGTTCTAGGAATAGTGTTAAATTCCAAAGCTTTTAAGCATGGTCCTGTGATTGTTCTAGAAATTACAGTCTTATTTCCTATATTTGGAAACTCAGCACTCGCAAGAATGAGGTGTGTTTGTGTGTGTGTGACGGAGAGAACATGTGTGTGGGTGAGAAACACAGAGATGGCTGACAGAGGCATGGCTTTCCTGCTGTTATTGCTTCAAGCCATTCTGCTCAAAAATAGGAAATAACATGGAAATCAATAGAACATAATAAAAGTCATCACTGAAGGGAAGAAGGCTTCAGAAAGACAAGCAGGTTTCATGGAATGTTGGCCCTGTTTTTTTCCCTCTCCTCCCCACCTTTTCAGATGGTGTGGATTTATCCACAATATGCCCAGATTCTGAAAACCCGAGGGGAGGAGTGAAGCTTAATTGCAGCCACATGAAGCCTGGGAGGGATTGGCTTATTGACAAGGCCTCCCTGCAAGAAGGAGAGGGACTGGCCAAATGACGGTAATTGACCCAGACAGCAATCGCAGAACGTTTTAGCTTTGTGGAGTGATTGTTTTCACCAGTTGTGAGATGAAGAGGATGACGCTGTGATTTGTCTTTGAAGAAAGGCTCTTACTCATTTAGCAAAAACATCCTTGAGTCCAGCTTTGCCATCCACCTAAAATGGGGACATAATATTTACCTGGGTTTTTAGGAGTTAAGTGTTAAGGAATGTCTATTGTTTAAAATGTGTATTCATTTAGATAAGAATCTTATTTCATTTTTTTAAAGATTTTATTTAGTTATTTGAGAGAGAGAGAGCACATGAGAGGGGGGAGGGTCAGAGGGAGAAGCAGACTCCCTACCGAGCAGGGAGCCCGATGCGGGACTCGATCCCGGGACTCCAGGATCATGACCTGAGCCGGAGGTAGTCGCCCAACCAACTGAGCCACCCCAAGAATCTTATTTCAATAGATAACTTTTTCACAGATTAAAAAAAATGTTCCTATTCACCAGTCAGTGGGGGGAGGGGGGATTATATTTATGATACATTGTGCAAACCCTCAAGTAACTCTTTGAGATACATTTAATTCCCATTTTTTGCAGATCAGAAAACGGAAGCTATCAAAATGGCATTGCTATTTTGTGGAGGCTGAAAGTTGAGGGACCCACAAGGCCTTCTACTGCATTGACTATATTTTTTCTTTCTGGAGCACTATAGGTCTCTGCTGTCCCTTGAGAACGTGACTCACTGTTTTCCCATACACTTTGACAAGATAATGCTGCATTTTTTTCCCAGAGAAACTTTAAAAATTTTTATCATTGCATATCTTTTGTCCAGAGAATTCATGTATAACCAAAGGCACATTGGATTGTTCTGCCATGGAGAGTCCTAAAGATGTGAATTGTGTATTTCTAACAAAATTATCCAACTGTGTACAGTGCACGACAAGTTGTACTTTTTTTTTTTTTTGTAAAGAACCACCTCAGAATTTTTTCAGACCGAGGTTTGATATAAATAAATGTAACTGGATGTTCAATATAATTCCCAATTTTAGAGCCTTGTTAAAGCCATTAAACTGAGAAGCAAGGTGACAATCCCTCATTTTTGAAAAATGGCAGCCAGACCCACCCTTTCCAGGAATTGCTAAGAAGTCTGTCAACCTTGTTCTCAGACACTCCATCTATTGCCCTTCTTTGGACTTAAAATAGGAGACTGGAAACTGGTCAGAGCTGGAGAGAGGATGCAAACCAGGGAGTGGAGTGCCCAAGAATCACCATCCTATCAGTGGGAATGAGGGAGTCCTTTCTCAGAACCACAGAAAGTGAGTGGGGATGTCTGCCAAGAGGAAAGTCTGAAAGCTAACCTGTTCCCCAGACCAGTTTGGAGATAACCAAGCTACCCACACAGCTGGGGACAAACTCATGGGGACACCTGTCTTCTCCCAATTCTCCCAAAGCAGAGCAGGCAGGGCTCTTAGGAGATGCCCAGATTTCACTTGGGGGGCAGGGGAGGCACCAGCATCACCTTTCGAGTAGATGCAGCTCCATTGGTTAGCTGTCTGCACTTCTGTTGGGAGGGTCTGCATTACTATAGGGCTGTGTCTGCATATCCACTGGAGGTGCATGCACTCACATTGGAAAGGTGTCTACAGTTTGACTTCAGGCAGGTGTACTTCCATGGGTAGATATCTGCATTTCCGTTGGTAGAGGTCTGTATTTACCATTGGGATGCAAGGACATACACAGATTTTCAGGCATGAGAGTGCCTGGTATTTCCTGTTAGTAAGAGAAGACTCCCAGGAAATCAGCTGGGCCAAAGGTGGGTGATCATCTATACCAGGAAACAATGTACTGTCTGATATATGGGGCTAGGAGGGAGGAAGACAGCCAATTATACCTCCAGTAAACCGAGGGCATATGGCCCAATGTGACCAAGCCAGCATTTAGGAATCTGTACAGAAGCCACTAATCACATAGGACTTTGCCCTTGCATCTCCCCTTTACAGAAAGCAGAGGTAATGATGGTGTAGATGGTGTAGTATAAGGTAAACAAGTAAGAGTAGATGATGACTTGCTTCGCCGTTCAAGGCTGCAGAGTTTGAGTCAGACCTGAATCACGGGCTGGGCAGGGAGATACAAGTGCTGATCTAGACCAGCCTGGAATTTTAATAACTGAAAATGAGTTTATTGTAATGCCTGAGCATGATCTAGAAGGCTATGATGGCTGCCCATTCAGGGGTGGGGAAAAGAGGACGGATTAAGTGGGTTTGAAGATTGCAACACAGTTTCTTAACTTGTATCTGTGAATTTCAGCCAGTGCAATGTGCCTCGCCTGGGCACAAATGTATTCAAACAGAGACTGCTGAAGTAGAAATGTGAGGGATACTGCTCTCAAAAGTTTGGACTCTGGGGCGCCTGGGTGGTTCAGTTGGTTAAGCGTCTGCCTTCGGTTCAGGTCATCATCCTGGGGTCCTGGGATCAAGTCCCACATGGGGCCCCCTGCTCTGGGGGGAGTCTGCTTCTTTCTCTGCCTCTGCCCCTCCCCACCCCCTGCTTGTGCTCTCTCAGTCTCTCTCTCACGCTCACTCTCTCTCTCAAATAAATAAATAAACAAACAAGTAAGTAAATAAATAAATAAATAAATTCTCTAAAAAAAATGTTTGGACTCTGCTTTAAGAGCGAATATCATTCAACATCATTCATACCTACATTCTTTGATGGCATTCTGCCTTTTTGCCTTCCACTCCCCCTATGGCGGGCCTGCTAGGCATTCAGTACTACGTTACAGAACATAGAGAGATGCAAAATCATCTGTCTGCCGCAGACACAGTGAGAGCATGGCTCACAATAGACATTACTTCATAAAAGTAAGAGATGGGCTGCCATATTAAATGTCTCAAAGACAACGAGCCTCAAATCTTCAGAATTTTTATATAGTCATTATACTGAAGAAATATGTTCAAGTGCATGACCAGTTGGGTTGATTATGCTAAAATAGAAAGAAAAGAAGAGGAAAGGTCAATAAAGGGACAGTGAACTAACAAGAAAAATATGGTCAATCCAGACTTCTCAAAAACCCTGATTGCCATTTTGCTAGAATAGCAATTACCATTATTGCAGCTGTGTTTGGGGAGAAAGGAGACTATGTCAGGCATTACGATCCCAGATCTGCATTAACGACCTATTTGATCTTGAGTAAGTCTTTTAACATCTCCCAGCCTACTGTCTCGTCTCTAACCAGCAGCTCAAAACCTAAACACACATCCCCAGGTTTCCAGTGTCCAGAAAGTCGTTTAACAATCTACATATTTTAACGCTTATGTTGGGTCTTTTCCATAATAATTCCAGGAGGTAAGCAAATTCACTCCTATCCTGTCTAGGCTTCTACTGCATCTTTTCCAAAAGATAAACTGAATTTTAGGGTAACAGATGTTGGCTTATTATAGGAAGACAATGCTCTGAAATTCTAGCAGCTCAGTGCATTTGTTTGCAAGCAGGAGAGTTTAAGACACTCTGAACATTTGTAAGGCTTCAGTGGCTCTGGCTGGACAAGATGTGGTCTTTGTCCATGATCTCTCCACGGCATGAGATCCCATGGCAGCGGTCATGGACGGGAGCATGAACTCAGGAAAGGCTAGCTAAAGGATGCCTACCACAGTCAAAAAAAGATGGCAATTTTTGATGAAGCATGATCTTTTCATTTGAAGTTGCGATTGACCAGCAGGGTAACTTTTCTCAGCTTGTTATATTCTGAGTTCTGCAGGTTAGCTAGCTAAGCTCAAATGTGATTGGCATGCAGGGCCCCTTAAAACTGTCAGGCCACCTTGCAATTAGGCATGATGCCACCCAAACAGATGGCATGAATGATGGCATGCCAGACAGCCAATACACTTATCGGCATTGAGCATTCAGAGAGAATTTCCTCTCTCAGAATGTCAGAATATGGATCTATAGCATAGCGATCAGTCAAGGATTTCATGTAGCACACAGACTGTAGAAAGAATAATGCTGTTTTTGTGTTAGGGCCAGATATGGAACCAGAGAATCCACGACTAATAGGGTCCTGGGGTTTAGAGGCACTTTCAAGGCAATGAATTCTGGTGACCCATTTGATGCTCCATTCATCCATCCATCCGTCCACAGATACTGGACGTTCACGGTGAGTTAGGTACTATGTAGCTGTCTGCACAGCCAGGCAGCCAGGCCTTGACCACATTCACTGGCATGGAACTCACTACTCCTACTGTACCCATGTCATCCTCCACGGAATGACTTTAAATTTGGTCACATCCTCTTAATACACAGCATCCAGAGCCAAATGCACTGCTGTAGATACAATTGGCTAAGATGGCAAACAATTCAGTAGCTTTAAGTAGAATTGGAACATTTTTGGGTAATTTTTTTCTTAAAATATGAATAAGACTTACTATTCAACGTGATCACCTCCTAACTTCATTCAACTTTTATGAAACACAGAAGGCTTTTTGATTCCAGAAGAGACAATAAAAAGACTGTGGTTTAAAAATGTCTGCGTTATGACCTTGTGTAGTAAAGTGATGTAGGAAGCAGCAGTTTCAGGGTCAGACGTGGCTTACCTCTCAGAACTGGCGTTTCCTCGCTGGACGATCTTGGGAGAGCTCTTTTGGCCACGATGTCCTCAGCTGCAGAATGGAGCTAAGGCTGTAATATATCATATGTCTTATCATCCATCTATTCCTTTATCTAGCAAACATATTTTATAACCATTGTGTGCAAGGCATCATGCTGGGACACATTCTATTAATTATGGAATAAGATGAGTTCATGTTATAATAGGTGAATACCACATATTGCTATTGAACACTGACGAAGCCACTTGGCTGTCTGGCATAATATGCAGAAAAGATCAATGAAATGAAAGATAAACGTTGGGCCTGGAAGTAACCTTATGATATGACTTGAGCATATCTGTCTATATGAGTCTGTCTATATGGCAAGATGGTTCAATTCTTTGTGGGAAAGAGACTGGAAGTGAGCTCCCCTAAAGGAAGAAAAGCGTGAACCCATAGAACTGGATTATTTGGATCACGGGCTGTGATGGGTCGAGGAGATGGTAGCAAGGAGCACAGCAGTCCGCCGTGAAATCTGCAAGGGCTCCTTCCAAATATGCCTTTGCCTCCCGCCACGACCGTCTGCACTCTTCTGCTACTGCCCCAGAGTACAGAAGACTTTGGACAAGAAGAAGAAACTTAACCAATTTCCCAAGGAACTCTGATGGCCCAACCCCATGAGGGCCTTTTCCTTCCTTGTGTTCTCTCCACATAAAGCAGGCTCAGGGGACGTCGGGACAAAGCAAGGACGCCTTCGTGGTTGTTCTGACTCCACACCCGTGGGTCATGATTGGCTCCTTGGCAAGATGGACACATTAATGTGGAAGATGGCGCGCTATGGCTGAGCTCAGCTGTGGCTGAGCACCTGAGACCTGGCCGCATGGTGCTGATGGTTTGATGCGCGAGGAATGCCACCCTTGGAGAAAACACCCAGTGGGGCAGCTTTGGCACAGGCATTGGTGGACATCATCAACGGTGCTGGTAGTGCTTTTAATGTGGGCTGCTGGTGGCAGTACCTTCCCCGCCATTGGGACACAGGTCCTGCTTTGGGCCATAGACGGTGTTATGGGTTGAATTGCATCCCCTTAATAACTCATATGTTGACTTCCTACCCCCAGTACCTGAGTGTGGAAACTTATTTGTAGATAGGGCTGTGGTGGATGTAATTATTTAAGATGAAGTCGTAGAGCAGGTGGCCTCTGACTTAATTTTTATAAAAAGGGGAAATATGGACCTAGACATGCACACAAGGAGAATATCTTCACACATGAAGATGAAGGCAGAGATTGGGGTGATGCATCTAAACACCAAGGAGCGCCAGAGAGTGCCCGCCAACCACCAGAACCCAGGGAGAAAGGCTGGAAGGGACTGTCCCTCATGTCCCGAGAAGGAACCAAGCCTGCCAACCCCTTGATCTCTGATTTCCAGCCTCACACCATGAGATAACATATTTCTGTTGTTCAAGCGACCTGGTCTATGGTGCTTTGTTACAGCAGCCCGAGAACATGAACACAGGTGGCGGAAGAGACAGTCCTCCAGCCCACCAAGTAGGGCCAGAGGAAAATGGCAGAGGCTCCAGGTGGTGACCAAAGTTGAATTTTGCAAGTCTGTGTTTATATTCCAAGACACAAGAGTGTGTTTTCTCAAAAGGCCAAAAACGGAAGTTAGATTGTGGAAATAACCAGCTAGCTGAAGGAGCCATCTTATAAAAATGGCCACCTTGTCCAGGAAAATTGGAAAAAGAAAGAAAAAAAGCCAACACCAGCTAAACTCCCCTGTGCGGATGTTAGCGCCCTTCCTGATGGTGCCAAAGGGGTAAATGGCAGCTTTGCATCACACAGACCCGGGGGGGGGGGTGCCTTTCTGCTCCAGTCAGATTAGTATATACTTCTGGCTGGGGGCATTAATCAGAATGGTAACTATTTATAAACTTTATGGTGTCAATTGCTCCCTGAAAAATCTCCAATACCATGGCAGATGAGAGTCTAACATTATGCACCATATATAAATATATAAAAAATATACATAAGTGAATGTATATATGAGTTAGCCTCTAGACTAAATTGGAGGGCAGAGGTGGAGAGGGGCATCCTGTTTCTGTCATTTTTTTACCCACTGTAGTTTTGTAGCTATTTAACCTATTACTCAGCATAAGCAGTCCTCAAGGGTTCATGCATATGTAACTTCTTTCTGTATTATAAGTAAATTCAGGATAAGGCACTGGGTAGGCATCAATCCTAAAAGCAATGTCCTAGATTATAGGGCTTCTCTTTTATCCATTCAGATGAACGACCTATGCAAACATCATTTAAAAAGGCATACTCCAGCGATTTAATAAGAGATTAATTTACAAAGTATTACAAATACAAGTGAAATTCCATCCGAAGAGACAGAAAGAAATGGTGTAGAGAATCTGCTGAATTTCTATGTGCTGATTATTGATCAAATGAATAAAAAGAGGTCCCACATTTGAAATGTCCAGTAACACCTCCCACATAGTGGCACTTTGGGGAGGGGAGCATTCTTCTTCCTCTGTCCCCCTTTGCTAGAGTCTGCTATTCCCTGCCCCCCTCCCCACCCTCTCCGCCACGCAAGGGTGGGAAGCTGGCTTCTCTGGAGAATAGCTAAAGGCTTTGGGCCTGTTAGAAGGAGGGCATTGATGCCAAGGCCAAGGGCAAATGCCCGCTCTCTGGCAAAACATTAAGCCTAGTTTCCTGGGATACATTTAAAAAGCAGACAGAGCAGAGATAGGGAGGGCGGAGCAAGACGGCGGAGGAGTAGGAGACCTGGATTTGGTCTGGTCTCAGGGATTCAGCTGAATGGGGATCAAACCATTCTGAACACCTACGAACTCAACAGGAGACCGAAGAACAGAGTAGCAACAACTCTCTGAACAGAGAAGCGACCACTTACTGGAAGCAGGGACCCAACAAGCGGCAGAGCCGGGGAGACTCCCCTTCCTCCCCAGGGAGGAGCGGCGTGGGAGCGCACCGCAGGGATCTGCTGGGTTTGGAGACTCCACACGGGGTCGGGTGCCAGAGATAGAAATGCTCGGTCACAGGCCGGGTGAGCACGGAGTGCGGCCGGAGACCGGGGAGACGGGAGTGACTGCTTCTCTCTGGGGGCGCACTGAGGAGCGGGGCCCCGAGTTCTCAGCTCCTCCGGGTGGAGAGTGGGAGGCCACCATGTTCACCCTGGTCCTCCAAAGCTGTACCGAGAGCTTGCAGGGAACAAAAGCTCCTGAGAGCAAACCCGAGCAGCTTGCTTAGCCCGGACCGACAAGGGCGGGGCAATTCCGCCTCCGGCAAAGACGTTTGGGAACCACGGCAACAGGCCCCTCCCCCAGAAGATCAGCACGAACAGCCAGCAAGCCAAGACCAAGTTTACCGATCAAGGAGAACGGGAGAACTCCAGCGCTAGGGGAATACTGCATATAGAATTCATGGCTTTTTTACCATGATTCATTAGTTCATCAAAGTTAATTTTTTAACTGTTTTTTTTTAATTTTTCTTTTTCCCTTTTTCAACCAACATCTTATCAATCCCTTTTTTTAAAAACATTTTTTATTTTTCATTTTTAGAGTCATATTTTATCCCTTCATAGTAGTTACCCTTATTTTTGGCATATATATAAATAAGTAGTTCTCTCTTTAAAATTTTTAGATACAGTTTCTTCTAACAGATCAAAATATACCCCAAATCACTAGTGTATGGCTTTGTTCTAGTCTCCTGCCTGATCACATTCTCTCCCCTTTTTTTTTAAATCTTCTTCTTTCTTTTTTCAAACAACTTCTTATTGTATCAATTCCTTTTATAAAATCTTTTATAATTTTCATCTCTACAGTCATCTTCCATCCCTTCATTTTTTCAACCCTTAATTTGTACATATATAAGTCTTTCTTCCTTTAAAATTTTAGGAGGCACTTTTTTCTAACAGACCAAAATATGCCCAAAATCTAGTGTGTGGCACGGATCTATGCACTAGCCTGATCATATTTGATTATATTCTGTTCTTTTGTATTGTTCTGTTTTTGTTTTTATCTTTTTCTTTTTGTTTTTTTTTTCTTTCTTTCTTTTCTCTTTCTTTTTTCTTTCTTTCCCTTTCTTTTCCCCTGGTTTCAGGTCTTTTCTTATTTGTATAGAGTATATTTGCTGGGAACGTTGTTAACCTGTTAGCATTCTGTTCGCTCATTCATCTGTTCTCCTCTGGACAAAATGACAAGACGAAAAAAATCACCTCAGCAAAAAGAACAAGAGATAGTACCATCAGCCAGGCACCTACTCAATACGGACATTAGTACAATGTTGGACCTCGAGTTCAGAATCATGACTTTGAAGACACTAGCTGCGCTTGAAAAAAGCATGGAAGTTATTAGAGAAACCCTTTCTGGAGAAATAAAAGAACTAAAATCTAACCAAGTTGAAATCAAAAAGGCTATTCATGAGGTGCAATCAAAAATGGGGGCACTAACTGCTAGGATAAATGAGGCAGAAGAGAGAATCAGCGATACAGAAGACCAAATGATGGAAAATAAAGAGGCTGAGAAAAAGAGAAACAACTACAGGATCACAAGGGCAGAATTCAAGAGATGAGCGATATGATAAGATGAAACAACATTAGAATAATTGGGATCCCAGAAGAAGAAGAAAGAGAGAGAGTGGCAGA
>NW_027397072.1:4497655-4498856 GCF_003265705.2 Callorhinus ursinus | reverse complement strand
TTATCAAACTCAACACCCAAAGAACAAATAATCCAATCAAGAAATGGGCAGAAGACATGAACAGACATTTTTCCAAAGAAGACATCCAAATGGCCAACAGACACATGAAAAAGTGCTCACCATCGCTCGGCATCAGGGAAATCCAAATCAAAACCTCAATGAGATACCACCTCACACCATTCAGAATGGATAAAATTAACAAGTCGGGAAACGACAGTTGTTGGCGGGGATGAGGAGAAAGGGGAACCCTCCTACACTGTTGGTGGGAATGCAAGCTGGTGCAGCCACTCTGGAAAACAGTATGGAGGTTCCTCAAACAGTTGAAAATAGAGCTACCAAACGATCCAGCAATTGCACTCCTGGGTATTTACCCCAAAGATACAAATGTAGGGATCCGAAGGCGTACGTGCACTCCAATGTTTATAGCAGCAATGTCCGCAATAGCCAAACTGTGGAAAGAGCCCAGATGTCCATTGATAGATGAATGGATAAAGACGATGTGGTATATATACACAATGGAATATTATGCAGCCATCCAAAGGAATGAGATCTTGCCATTTGCAATGACGTGGATGGAACTGGAGGGTGTTATGCTGAGTGAAATAAGTCAATCAGAGAAAGACGTGTCATATGACCTCACTGAGATGAGGAATTCTTAATCTCAGGAAACAAACTGAGTGTTGCTGGAGTGGTCGGGGGTGGGAGGGATGGGGTGGCTGGGTGATAGACATTGGGGAGGGTATGTGCCGTGGTGAGCGCTGTGAATTGTGCAAGACTGTTGAATCACAGATCTGTACTTCTGAAACAAATAATGCAACATATGTTAAGAAAAAAGAAAAAGAAGAAGATAGCAGGAGGGGAAGAATGAAGGGGAGTAAGTCGGAGGGGGAGACGGACCATGAGAGACGATGGACTCTGAAAAACAAACTGAGGGTTCTAGAAGGGAGGGAGATGGGGGGATGGGTTAGCCTGGTGATGGGTATTAAGGAGGGCACGTTCTGCGTGGAGCACTGGGTGTTATGCACAAACAATGAATCATGGAACAGTACATCAAGAACTAATGATGTAATGTATGGTGATTAACATGACAATAAAAAATTAAAAAAAAAAGCAGCCAGAGCAGAGCCTGCAGTTTATTTGTACTAAAAGTGGTAAGTTCTGATTCAAATACAATATATCCCACCACTGGATACATGTTTGA
>NW_027397072.1:4472875-4494655 GCF_003265705.2 Callorhinus ursinus | reverse complement strand
TGGAGCACTGGGTGTTATGCACAAACAATGAATCATGGAACACTGCATCAAGAACTAATGATGTAATGTATGGTGATTAACATAACAATAAAAAATTATAAAAAACAAAAGAAAATGACACAGTCCCATGTCATGGGCCCCGATTGTTTATTACATGCTGCGCAGAAAGTACAGATCTTCGGGTAGAGGAAACTATTTTGTGCTCCAGTTGTCAGGCACAGATGCCGCTTGGGGGATGAAATGGAGATTCAGCAAATTAAGGGGTCCCTGGTGCTCATGCCTCACATGGGAAGCTGGTGGTGTGCCTGATAGTCTCGGAATGAATACTATTTGTGACCTTCTCCCTTTGATAAAGGAAATTGCTTGGTCCACACTCTTTCTAATGTGGTTTTCATAGAATCATCCAGAGCAAGGAAGAAAGAAAGAGCAAGTGAGTCTGTGGCTGCCTCCCTTGAAAAATCACCGTGGACCACAAGCAAAACTCTGAAAGTAACAGTGTGAAGTCACTCTCCCGCTCCCCGTTTTGGATGGCAGATGGGAGGCAGGTGCATTTCTGCAGGATGAGCTGAAGAAGAGGGGCTTAATTAAAGAACGAGCTAACCGCATCCAAAAGATCTTGAATTGCCACCATGTGGGCCTGCCTTTCCCTTCCCCAGAATCTTTTTAACTCCTTTCATGGCGGGTCATTGTCCTCACCGCAGCCTAACACAGTGAGGCTGGGGCTATTATTTCCCTGCGATCAAATGACCAGGCCGAGATGCCTATCAGGCCAGTAGGCCCTTCTGCGCCGACTCTGCAATTGAAATTGCTCTCGGAGATGGGGCCTCAGCTGCTGCCCTCCGGGCCGCCTCTAATTATCACCGGGACCCAGCCTCCTGGTCACCTTCAGTCCTGCCATCTACACTGACGGCTTTTCCTCCCTGGCTCACACGGCCAGGCCTGCCTTTTGTTCTATGCGGGATCCAACTTCTGTGTCCCTACAGATGGAGGAGACCGTCCCTTTGGCACCAAGGCATACTACCCGGAGTGACCAGTCTCCCACTTCTCTGCTGCCAGGCTGGATGTCCTTCTTGGCTCAGATTCAGAATATTTTGGAAACGTGGTCCTAGAAGGAAGCTGGGGTCTGTGGTCTCCTGTTAGGAGGGTGGAACTTGAGGATCCGGTAAGGGAGTGGATTTGGGGCAAAACCAGAAGGTCAGCAGAGGAATGCTGATTCCCAGGGCATAAACTGGGAAAGCGTGGAGCTGTTTCTGGGAGGTGTGCACTCCTGACCTCCTGACCTCCTGACCTCCTGACCAGGAGAGTGGAGACCTGGGGCTCCAGGTCAAGGGATGGGGCATGCCCAGTGCAGGGGGTGGGTGTGCTGGAGCCAGACCTGCCTTGGGGGAGGCCAAGCCTTGGCTGCCTGCTCCCAAGGACCAGGACACTGCCTGCCTTCAATGGCCTGGAGACAAGGGAAAGATGAAAAAGAAGGGATCTCTCTCCAGAGATGAGGGAGAAGTGGGTCTGGAGGAACCGGCTGGGAGGGAGGTGGACGTGAATCATCTCAGAGGTCCCTATCAAAGCTGCTTCCCCTTGCAGTGACCGGTTAGCATTATCTAGAACACAGCTCTGTATACAGCTGAAAGCCAGGAAGGGGATGTAACTCGTTAAGTTTACATAATTAATTAGTGGCAGAGCTAAGACCCTCTTATATTATCTCCTTATTAAAAGCTTTGCGAATGTTTGGGGGAAGTATGTCTCTGGGATTTTATGACCTTTTTATCTGTAGTCCAGAAGAATGTACTTGCTTTGAGCCAATATTAAGGACATCACGTACATTGATATACACGGACAATATCAGTAATAATCCCTACTTATTTATTAAGCTTCTGTTGCGTGCCACGTGTTTTTCTGAGGTAAACAGCGCTCTGTAGTAGGACCCAGCAAGGTGGGCATTATGGCCTCTGTTCTGCAGATAAAGAAATTCTCACCAGGAAGGCTGAAGAAGCAGAGAGGTAGTAAGGACCAAGCACAAGCAGTCAGGAGAATCGGGATGAGCGCGCAGATCTGCCTGGCTCCAAAGCTGGACACAGTACCTCTCCCTAATGCCCGAGATCTGTGAGTGATGAGATTTATTTTTAACAAAAGAGAAACCCCACAGAATCATTTCAATAGGTTTTCCTTTCTTAATCTAAGGAACGGAGGGGGAAGGTCTAAAACATGGAAACTTAGGAACAGAACTGGCGGATGTCATTAAGCCAAGCCACCTTCTGAGAGTGGTCAAGCCTTTTTTTCTGCCCCAACGGGGGCCCTGAGGCTGGGTTCTCCTTCCGAGGTTTTCTATTCAAATGGTAAGAGGGGCTACTTCCTGGGTAATTGTTCACAGCCACAGGGCCAGACTCATGGAGTTTACTGGGCACAGACACACTCACATGCTCCTACAGCTGTGCACACACACTCACACACACTCGTGCACACACACTCTTGCACCAGGGACTTGATCCAGCTCTCGGTTCAACCATCCGGAATCTGACATCCCAGACCAGTGAGAGAATGGGCAATGGGATAATCTGATTGGAAAAAAAAAATTGTCTGCTGTCCACATACATCTTGTCTTTCTTAACTGTCACAAAGAATAGCGTTATTATTCTTTCCCACTCAGTCCCTTCCTATTTACATGTATAAACAGAGTCAGAGAAAAACTTTTATGACCTAAAGCTGCATTATCTGACGTTTCCTATATCATGCCATGCGAGCATGTTGACTCATGACCACCCTTGAATACACACGATGCACTAAGAGCCCTTGCAGACCCAGGGCTGCCAGGGGTGCATTTCCCATGTGCGCACACACACACGCACACACGCACACACACACACACACACACACAGGAGGGCTGGTCTGCTGTTTTGCCCCCAGGAATATATATCAAAGGTTTCCATGGTGATGAAGGAGCAGATAAGACTTTTATATGCTGAGATTATGAAAGGGATTGCAAATTTGCATCTATTAATCATCACTACTTTTTGGAGCAGCAATGACAATGTTATTTTTCACTGATTCATTTAACCTGTAGTAAACACCAACTGTATGCCTACAGCCACGGAATTGTTCGCCATATAATCCTGCTGTCCTGCACATAAGTGTGAGGTGTGATGTTTATTCTCTTTAGAGGATTTTGGCACTAAAACATCACTCCACTTAGAAAATGTGAAAATATTCTATTTCATCCAAAGGCAACCCATTTGGAAATGGGAGCAAATTTTCCACAGACTTAATTTTTTTTTTTTTTTACATCAAGTGTCTTTTGTGAGATAAAGCCTCAAGGATGGAAATTAGCTGCCTCTGTCCTGAGAATCTTCCCAACGCTTCTCTCTCAAACGGATTGTCCAGAGCACTCTGGGACGGCCACCAAGCAGACACGCACGGCTGGCTAGCAACCTCATTTCAATAGAGAGTCTTCCAAAACAGGCTCCCAGGGTCCTGAAGAAGGCTCTCTTCTTGGGGGCTTGGGCCTGGGGCAGGGAGGTCGTGTCTCAGAACTATGCAGAGCAGCACAGGTTCTGTGCCTTTCCGGATATGAGAAGACCCAAGAGCATTAAAAATGTAGAAAATTAAAAAGTCCTCTTCGTCCAAGGGCTGGGGGAAAGGAGAGGAAAAAACAAAGGAGGTCGGGGAAGGCGTTGTAGGAAAAGGTCACCTCCACCATTTCCCCACTCCGGGGTTCGCCCGCAAATGTGCCTCCTCCAGGTGGGAGGGTGGTACCCATTACCATTCACCCTTTGTTCCCAGAAAAAATAAAAACCAAGTGGTGAACAAATGCCAAGAAGCGACGGCAAATCAGCAGAATCAGCAAAGAGCCCAAGGTGCGGCCCACTGCCAGGGGAGCCCCAGGTACCATGGCCAGCTCCGTAGGGCCCCAGGACATCCTTTCTCCGCTGCGAAAACCCAGCCGCCTCTTGGAGGGTTGAATCGATTGGAGGCCACCTTTTGCGGAAGTGATGCTATCGTTGTGGTTGTAATTTATGCAAAGAAATTCTGCAGCCCACGATGATTAAATTATCGCAGACAACGCAGGGTCTCTATAGCAGGCACCCCCTCCGGGTTTCTCACTTTTATCTACATTAAGATCAGGTCTGTGAAAATTCGGTGCACGTGGTTTTCGAGCTGAAAAATGGAATGTTTCCACGTGTTTCTGTATGTTTTTGAAGCAGAGACACACACAACTGAGTCTGGGAGGCAAAGGCAAGGGATTCCTTTCAAGAAGCAGCCAGAAAGGGTTTTGCAGGAGACATTCAGGGGCGAAGCCGTGCTGCCCACTTGATATAAAATGAAGGCCCTGGGAGTTCACCCCCAACCCTGGAGACATGCGCACGCCGCGGGCCACAGGCCCACAGAAGGCCCCCCGGGACGTGCCTCTCCCCTCCGCCAGCCCTGCCCCTGTCCCCGCAGCCCACACGGCAGCCCCGGGCAGGGTGGAGGCCAGAGACGGGGGCAGGGCTGCGGCGGGGCCACTCTCGCTGGGTGACGCGCTCTGCACCTGCCTTTGCACTGAGGGTGCCCGACAATGAAGCCTGGGCGACAGACGGAGCTGGGCTGCGCAGAAGGCACCTCCTCTTTAAAGCGTCAGAATGTGGGGTTTCCGCGCCCTGTTTGCTATCAGCGATATATTTTTTTTTCTTTTTTAAATGGATCTCCTACCCATGTGGGGCTGATGAATTCCCAGGCCAGCTGCCTTTCTCCCTCTCTGTACGAACGCATGGCACTTCTGAGAGGGTCTAAGGCCAGGCGCCCGGGAGCCTTTGGCGGGCGGGCCACCCTGCGAGGGCACGGGGACCGGACTCCTCTCTCTGCGGCCCGCGCAGCCCCAGCCCGCACCGTGCGCCCTGCGTCCCCAACAAAGAGGCCTGCTTCGGTTCACGCTGGACCGGGAGGCTGCAGGGCGGAAAGACCCTGAGACATGATGAGCGAGGGTTCAGGCTGCTTCTGGCTCTCCTGGGGACCTCGGTTAAAGAATAGCTCAAGATTGATTCCTCAACGCGCTCTGACCTTCCGAGCATTGGGTCGAGCCTGCGATCTATCATGTCAGGGAGGAGGAGGAGGAGGAGGTGGTGTGTGTGTGTGTGTGTGTGTGTGTGTGTGTGTGTGTGTGTGTTTAAAGAATATTGATTCACACTGAAATCCCAGGGAACATTTGCTAGCCATAAAGTGTCTATCCCTAATGAGGACAGATTTGGGAATCAATAAAATGTTTATATAGCTGGGTCTGCCCTCTAAGACATACACACGTGTATGCATGCACACATACTCACACTCATACACACACACACCCCTAAAACTAATCTAGGGCCCAAGGAAAAGCTGACCTTGGGAAATGTAATTTCCAATACAAATTAAAGTTCAAACAAGGAGGCTGTGCCTGTCCTTCGGGCGCCCCTGCATCCACCACACCACCTCACTCCACTTGGACTTGGATGAGGCACCCTAGAGAGAGGGGAGCTCAGGGGCTCAGGGGAGGTGGCTGGCGCAGACAAGGTCGTTTCTGTGGACCTGAGGCACGTGTCACAGCCTACCAGGGTTTTGATAACAACGAAGATGCTGTGGCCCCCTTTCCACCTGCACGTGTATCTATAAACACAGAGCACTGGGGGGGGGGGGCAGAGATATGCTTTCATTCTGCACCTTACCTCCCGCAGCAATTGTTACCAGCATTGGAGGAAAAGGCCCATCTGGGCCCGACTGATGGGAGCTGTGTGGGCAGATTGGGCTTGCTGACTCAGTCCATACCACGTCGGCGCCTGGAGGGACTGTCGTGCTTTCCTTCTCCAGGCTTTTTTGAGACCTTCTCCTTGTCTCAGAGGCACTCAGGAGAGCATGCACAGTAAGCTGCCTGTTTCTCTCTCTTCCCTTGATTAGGTTTTATCAGAGAAAGAGCGAAACCTTAGGACATAGTCAGGAGTAAAGACACTGATAAAATTATTAAAATGGGGAAAAAATTCTGTTATAAGATAGCCTATGCAGTATGATTCTCTTATAAGCATGGTATGTAAGATATAGATCTACAGAGCATACAGGAAGAATATGTACAAACATAAAAGAGAGGGACGCCTGGGTGGCTCGGTCAGTTAAATGTCTGCCTTCGGCTCAGGTCATGATCTCAGGGTCCTGGGATCCAGCTCCACGCCAGGCTCTCTGCTCCGTGGGGAGCCTGCTTCTCCCTCTGCCTCTGTCCCTGCCCCCCCATTCATGCTCTCTCTCTCTCTCTTTCTATCAAATAAATAAATAAGATATTAAAAAAACATAAAAGAGGTAGTTACCTTTTGATGGTGTGATAACTATTAATTCTGTTTGATTTTCTGCCCTTTTATTTTTTTTCCAAAATTAAGTACAATGAAATGGTACTGTTTCTATAAACAGAAAAGTATTAACTTCAAGGAAGCAATCTGACCGCTATTTGCCGGCCTCGTAAAAATTAGCAAATACATCACTTAAAGTTCCACTCAGGTAACACGGTGCTCAGTGGGTTTTCTATCTTCACAGTTTATATGTTCTAAATTTTAACTTGATCCCTCTGGAACCCTAAGGGTACCTGTGCTATAGACGACCAGCTGGTCCCCAATAGTATTTGTACTCCCCTGTTTTCTCACAATAGTAGAACCCCAATAATCAGCCGGCCATGTGGCTGGTGGGAATGAGGCGACATTTCCCAGTTTCCCTTGTGGTGGGTGTGGATCTATGACGTCCTGGACAGCAGGATGTGAGCCAGAGTGATGGGTGCAACTGTCACACACATGATATCGGAAGAAGCCTGTTCGTAAGACCTTTCCTTTTTTTCTGACATTCAAGCTTGGGCTCCGCTGTTCAAAACACATCCCCCACTACAGTCCGGTAGGTCCCTGGCCTGGCGGGCTCACCGTAGCAGCCCTGACTCAGAGCCAGTCCTGCCCCAGACCTGGTGTCCAAGGGGCATTTAAGCCTCCTGCCAGTCACTTCCTGGGTCTTGGGGCCAGATGGGCAAACTGAATCTCGTACAAGTGCCCAGGTGCTCCACTCTGGAACACCTATATAGTTTTTTGAAATTGCCCAAGTATTCCTGAGTGTTCAGATTACTTTTTTTGTTGGTTCAGTCTGCCATGAAATACCCATCTCTGCTTCTTCCCGGGTGGTGCCGTCACTCCAAATCACCTGCTGCCAGCCCCTGTAAACTGTGTGGGGCGAAAGGTGCACTTCCCAAAGCTCTTAGGTCTTGTCTCTGAGTAGCTTCCTTCACTCAATATCCAGACACGTGTATTTATTTCTGTATTGGCCTTAACTTCAAGGCTTCTCTCCCAGGACAACCTCTTGGGTGTGCACATCCCCTTTCAGGAACAGGTGGCCTCTCTGCTGCACCTGCCTTGCAGGGACCAGCTGAGGGAGGGCCACACTTGGTTCTCCAGATGCTTTTCATTCCCATGATTGGTCCCTGCCTGCCGTAGCTAGTAAAACTGACTCAAAACCTCTGTCTTGCTTCATTTTCTCCTCCTTCCATCCCGTTAGTATCTCCACTGGTTGCAGATATTTACAAAGGGTTTAAATCCAGTCGTTCTGAGCTCAGGGTTGAGGACATGCCCCAGCTTTGTTTGGACCACACCTATTCAATCGAGGCCTGAACCATGCCTCCTGATTTCACATCGCCCTGCTCAGAGCCTCCATGTCCTGTCTCTACTCTCAGAACAATGCAGAACCCCACCCCATAAGTAGGTAAGCAGGTGACCTGCATGTTTTCTGATTGTCAGCATGCCCAAAGCCTGTTTAAAATTATTCAGACATTCTTTGCATCCTGGTCACTGAAGATGAAGTCTTTTTGAGTACGCAAATACCCAAAAGGCGGAGCTCTATGATATTCCAGCAGCTAACACTTTTCCTGGCCTCAGATACTGATCATTGATTCAACTTCTCAGTAGGATGCCAGTTAAAGCTCAAATGTCTCTATTCTTAGCTCAGGAGTCTCAGCCTTAGGAAACATCTTTGAGCTTCTGCACAACAAAGGAAATAGTCAACAGAGTGAAGAGGCAATCTATGGAATGGGAGAAACCATGTGTTTGATAAGGGGTTAATATCCAAAATGCGTAAGAAACTACTACATATCAATAGGGGAGAAAACAAAATGGGCAAAGGACATGAATTTCTCAAAAGAAGACATATCAATGGCCAACAGATATATGAAAAGGTGTTCAACATCACTAATCATCAGGGAAGGGCAAATCAAAACTACAAGATACCCTCATACCTATTGGGACGGTGATTATCAAAAAGGCAAAAGAGAAATGTTGGTGAGGATGTGGAGCAAAAGGGCCCTTGTACAGTGTTGGTGGGAATGTCAACTGGTACAGCCGTTATGGAAAACATTACGGAAGTTCCTTACAAAATTAAAAATAGAACGACCTTATAACCCAGCAATCTCTTCTAGGTATTTATCCAAACAAAATTAAATCAGATCTCAAAGAGATACCTGAGCTCCCATGTTCATTGCAGCATCAGTCACAATAGTCAAGATATGGAAACAACCTCAGTATCCATCTTGGATATAACCATGAATATATAATGAAATACCATTTAGCCTTTAAAAAGAAGGAAAACCTGTCATTTGCGACAACATGGATGACCCTGGAGGTCATTATGCTAAGAGAAATCAGCCAGATTCAGGAAGACAAAGACTACATGATCTCACTTATATATGGGACCTCAGTCCTACGAATTCATAGCAGTTAAGAGTAGAATGGTGGTTGCCAATACCTGAAGGGAGAAGGATATAGGGAGATATTGGTCGAAGGACACAAACTTTCAGTTATAAGATGAATAAGTTCTGGGGATCTAATGTACAGACTGGTCACTACAGTTAGTAAGATGGTATTGCAGAGTTTCAGTCAGTTAAGCATCCAACTCTTGATCTCAGCTCAGGTCTTAATCTCAGGGTTATGAGTTCAAGCCCCATGTTGGTGTGGAGCCAACTTAAAAAAATATATGGTATTATAGTCTCAAAATTTGCTAAGAGCATAGATAATTAAGTGCTTTCACCCCCCATGCACAAAAAGATAACTATTTGACATGATGGGTATGTTCATTAGCTTGATTATGAGGATGATTTCAAATGCAGATGTATATCAAAACATCAAGTTGTACATCTTAAATATGTGTAATTTTTATTTGTCAATTATACCTTCATAAAGCTATAAACAAACGAACAAAAAAAACGAAAACAAATCTTCCACGTCAGTGGACTGAGTGCTCCTATACTGGCAGTAGACTGACTACCTGGATACACTCTGGCACCTGTGACTCAGGGGAGAACCCTTCGCCCTTGCACCTGGGTGCCATTCCCACTCCAGAAAAGAGCTTCGGTTTTCCTAGAAAGTCACAAAGGGAGACGGGGGCCGACTCTTCGCCTTCCGTGTCCTTCCCTCTTTGGGGGAATTCACCTCACCAGCAAACTCTAAAGAACTTGAGACCACAGCAGAAGAACTGTTACATGTTGTTATTTCTCCAAATTAACTAAAATCTGATCCAAACATCTTTTAAACCTGCTGGTGCAAATCAGTCTCAGTCGTGTTTTGAGCCCTTCTTTCTTGACTTGAACAAAATTCCAGAAGGTTCTGTGTAGGTCAGACATCCAAGGAAGCAATCTTTGTTCACCAGGTGTCCCACAGATAAACCCTGCGCCACCCGCTCTCTCTGAGGTAGGCTGTGCCTGAGCTGAGTTTGGCCACAGGGATACTTTGTTATTTTCCTCAGGGTCATTGCTCTGTGTTCAGTGGCCGCAGACTTCCTAGCATCTTTGATGTAAGTTGGGCGGGGCGTCTCAGGGACTAACGGGACAGCAGTTACAATGACATCACCGAGAAGCCATCTCCCCCCTTACCCCCTCCTCTGCACTAGCCTGGTCTGCCGGTCCCTGTCTCCCATTGTTGAAAGCTCCAAACTTCTGCATTTCCCCCACGGACCGCTGCAGTAAACCCAGGCTTCCAAAAACATGGGCTTGGATCATCTTCTAGCTGCCTGGACACTTCTGCTCTTGATCTTATGACATGAAACCATTAGCAATGTCAGAGGGAAGAGAGCACACAGTCTTAGCTATTTTCTCAGAGTGGGGATGGAAAAGTGTCCATAAAAAGAAAAAACATACAAAGATACTTTGGTAACTTTTTTGCAAAATTACACTGTCAGTACTGTTTTCATATTTAGTTGGTAGGTTCTTAGTGAAGGTCCAGAACCGAAGCAGCGAACATACATTTTCTCTCCAGCCCTGACTGCCAGGGTTAGGGCACGTGGTGACTGATGTGTTATCAGTGAGTGGAGCCGGCCAGCAGGGGGTAGAGCACTGGGGACAGGTTGGTTATCTTTTTTTTAATTTTTTATTGTTATGTTAATCACCATACATGACATCATTAGTTCTTGATGTAGTGTTCCATGATTCATTGTTTGTGCATAACACCCAGTGCTCCATGCAGAACGTGCCCTCTTTAATACCCATCACCAGGCTAACCCATCCCCCCACCCCCCTCCCCTCTAGAACCCTCCGTTTGTTTTTCAGAGTCCATCATCTCCCATGGTTCGTCTCCCCCTCCGACTTACTCCCCTTCATTCTTCCCCTCCTGCTATCTTCTTCTTCTTTTTTTTTTTCTTAACATATGTTGCATTATTTGTTTCAGAAGTACAGATTCGTGATTCAACAGTCTTGCACAATTCACAGCGCTCACCATAGCACGTACCCTACCAATGTCTATCACCCAGCCACCCCATCCCTCCCACCCCCCCATCACCACTCCAGCGACCCTCAGTTTGTTTCCTGAGATTAAGAATTCGTCATATCAGTGAGGTCATATGATACATGTCTTTCTCTGATTGACTTATTTCACTAAGCATAACACCCTCCAGTTCCATCCACGTCATTGCAAATGGCAAGATCTCATTCCTTTGGATGGCTGCATAATATTCCATTGTGTATATATCAGGTTGGTCATCTCTTATCTACTTGTTAACTTGTGTGTAGGTTGCATGATCTTAGTTCATGTCTGGGCTTCTCAGAAGCTCTTCTCCCTCCTCTGGCATGTCACAATGGCTAAGGTTGCTGGACAAATGTGACATGACTCCACGGAGCTTGCTGCCCGCTTTGGGAGATAAATTGCTGCCCATCCTTGCACTAGAGCTGAATGTCTATTATATCCAAAAATCAACAAAGTTTGGGACAGCAAGATCCCAGCACTTAATCTCAATTCTTGTCACCACATATGAGAATAATTCCCAGTGTTAGGTCTAAAATGTCTCCTTGATGGCATGTGCATTTTCCACACAGGAATGTTGACCTGGACTTCATGCTGATAGAGGCCGGCAGCACCCCCCACCCCCTAGGAACTTGTGAGGCTGGGGAAGGCCTGAAAATTTTTCCCTCTGAGACCAGACCTCTTCCCCCGAGACCAGAGCAATGCCTCAGCTACAAATGAGGCAGCAGAGCCGTCTCCATAAATCGCAGCCTGTAGGCCTTTTAGGGTCTCAGCAGAACCAGGCCGTTAGCCATATTTAATTGCTGGCTCCAGTAAGTTCTGTAGATCATTACCATAGCAGGCATGTTTCAAGGATCCTTGTTAGCACCGGACGAGGGAACACAATAGATGGTGTGAGAGGGGAAAGGAGGGAGGGAAGCTGCAGAGGGAGCTCACACGAGTCAGCAGCTTGTGGGGAGAGAGAACTTCTCTGTCCCCACCGCCACCCTGATGGAACCCAGGGGCGCACACGGGGCTCTTGCTGATGCAGAACGTAGGAGAAGAAGACATGGTGTGCCGGGCAATGCGCCTGCCTCCCTCACACTGAGCCGGTGTCCACGGTGCCCGACTGACATGGAGGGGACCTGGGGGCTGACCACAGCCCACATCCGTAGCAGGTCACCATGGACCCCCACATCCACAATCCAGCCATTGAACAGCCACAGGCGCACTGTGCGTGTGAGCCCATGGAGATTCCAGGTCCCCTGAGACCCGCCCCCACTCCCAGGACGTTCCTGTGGGGACAAGACTAACAGGGACCAGAAGACATTCTAGACCAACCCACTGGTTTTATTTCAGTGACTCTATTTTTAATTTTGGTTATCTTTTATTTAAAAGTCCTCTTGTTGGAACCTTAGTTATGTTCCTTGTTCCTTTCTTTTTCCCTTTAGATTGTGTCTTAAATGACCAAAAGCACATTTTGATTTATCCATTATCTGCACCTCCTTGGATAGTATGTCTCCTTTTATTGAGTCTACTGATCTTCATGGCAGTGAGTTTCCACAGGTGCCCTGAGCTCATCTGTGTTAGGCATTGTCCTGCCCTGGGTTCCAGAAACACCCCGAGTGATGCAGGCACCTCTCCTGGTGCAATGCTGTTTTCCCCCGGGCTGGGGCCTTTGGGGTGCCAGTTAGCTCCAGATCAGCTTTTGCAGCTAATTCCTGCTCAAAATTCCCAACTCGTGCAGACCGTGGAACTGAGGCCCCTACAAGAGGCACACTGGGGTCCAGAGGCAGCATAGGCTTTTGTGCTGCTCTCCTTGATGCAGAAGGCTGAGCACTGCTAGCTTGTCTTCAGAGATGTCACACTTCCATCCCTGTCCCTGGCTTTGTAAAGCCGCTCCGTTGTGAAGCTCATGGCACGTGGCTTCTGCCGGCTCCGCAGACGTCGCTAGGCAGCTGTTAAGTTCTTCTCCCCTAAGAGTATTTCTCATCCCAATAGCTATTCATGGTTCTCGGTATCAACCCTGCTGATGATCCAGTCTTTAAGTGCCCCTTCTTCTCTGGCATCTGTGTGTGTGTGTGTTAAGTACATCTATGGCATTTTGGAAATGTGCTTGTTATTACTTGGCATTCCTTTGGGTCTGGAGCGGGAACCCGGGCGAGAGGGAATGGGCTGTATGTTGTCGGCTCCACCTTCCTCCAAAGAATTTGCCCCCATGTAACAACAAGGAGCAAACAGAACCATTGTGCGCCCGACACCAGAGCGGAGCGGCCCGCGTGGCCCCCAGAACCAGGATGGCCCAGCGAGCCGTGGTGTTGGGGTCTGAAACTCTGGTTCCAGGCTCGGCTTCGTCACTCACCCTGTGCTGCCCTCTGGGCCTCAGTGTGCACCCGGAGGGACGCACGGATATCTGCCGTGGAGCAGGGGAAGGTTCGGCAGGAATGTCAGGGCACAAACCGCCACCGGAATGCATGCCGCAATGACTGTTGAGCTTCACCCTCAGGGGGATCGTGGTGGTGTGGTGGCTCTGGCAGTCCTGAACGTGAGCAGCTGAGCCTCGGGCCTGGTCACTTCAGGAAGCAGAAGGAGGGAGTGTATGGCTTGGAGACGAGAGCACGCAGTCCCCTGCCCTGCTGGCCCTGCCCTCCTGGCCCTGCCCTGCTGGCCCTGCCCTCCTGGCCCTGCCCTCCTGGCCCTGCCCTGCTGGCCCTGCCCTCCTGGCCCTGCCCTGCTGGCCCTGCCCTGCTGGCCCTGCCCTCCTGGCCCTGCCCTCCTGGCCCTGCCCTGCTGGCCCTGCCCTGCTGGCCTTTGGGGACCCCGGGCCTTCCCGAGCTGACTGAGCAGGACTTGCTCAAGCTTCCGACGGCCTCAGGAGGCCGTTGCATGTGTGTTGTGATAAGGCCACCTGTGCATCTGACCTCAAGCGCATCACTCATCACGAGGCCTCAGTAAAAGCCTTGACCTTCCGGCCGGCGTCTCGTGCCGCCATCACAGAAGGGGCCGCGGAGGCTTACCTCAGCGGGGTCTGTGAGGCCTGATGCACTGGCAGAGCTCACAGCACAGAGTGGCATTTAAGTGTGAGCCCCTCTTCTAGAACTATGTTAAGGGAAGCTGGGGTTCCTTCCAAGCAAGCATAGAGGTAATCATAATTTCTCTCTTTTTTTTCTTACTTCTTTTTCTGAATTGAATGAACTAATGTATCAGCCCCTCCCCTGGCCAAAATAATACCTTCCCCAAAATACACTCGGATACTTCTGTCTTTATTTCCCTTATATGTAAATGAGGGTAATAAGCATTATTTCTAAAGTGTGGTTCTGAGGTAAGGAGGAAAAGCATTTATATGAATATTTGGCACACAGACACGCTCAAGAACTTGTATCTATTAATATTGCTATTGCTATAAAATGATATCAGTGAAAACAACAATAATATTGTGAGAAAGTCACAATAATACGTATCAGAGGGGAATGATAATGTACAATGGGTTTCCCATGCACCATCTATGGGACCAGAAGGTAGCACAGCCCTGGGGTCCTGCTGGGATTCAGAGAACACTCTGCCATGCATGCCTTACTAAAGGGCTGAACGCTCAAGCAATGTCGCAGAGGACTGAAAACCTGGGCATGGCTTTGCAAATGTTTGCCACCCACGGGCCGCTTCTGTCCTGAGCCCCCAGAGAAGACTTTTCTGACAGATTCAGTCCTGTGTATTAACAGTGGTCCATGTGCATTTGAAGCCCAAATGGCAGGAAAAGATCTCTGATTGCAGGCTAACTTTCAGAAGCAAACATCATCGAGAGGGAAGTGGACTGCCATCTGATGCCAGGGGCAGACTGTCAAGAGATGAGCATCAGTGTGTGGATTACTTAGGAAAACATTGTAACTGAGAGCCAGGAAAGCCCTCAAGGATCTCAGACTCCCCTACAGAGTAGTTTTGCCCCAAATTTCTTGTGTCTGTACCTTGCTCCAGACCTCCTGCTCGGAATCTCTGAGGTTAGAACTTAGTTATGTGTCTTTGGCCCCAAAGATCCTGATTTGGGCTCTTTGGGCTCTAGGTGATAACCACGAATGTGCACACACATGCACCCCCCACCCCATCATGTACATGGGAAACCACAGTCAGACAGATGAAGTCACCTGACCCAGGCTCATTAGTGGCAGAGCCAGACTCACGTCTGAGCATTTTGACTCCTGGTCTTGAGCAGTTTCCACAGCATAACTGGTCTGAAACAACCCCAGGCTGAGCACAGGCTGAGTCCAGGAAGCGTGTGACCCCACGAAGGCAGCGGGAGTGGGGGGGTCCAGAGAAAGGAAGGGTCTGGTGAGCTCTGCTTCCCTTTATTTAGGGGGAGCCCCTGCACATGGTTGAGGGAGGGGCCATGTGCAAGGTGGTGGCGGCTGGTGACCAGGGCAGCGTTCCTTGCTTGCAGAGCTAGGAGGCACCTGCTGCCTCCTCCCCACCCTCCTGACCATCCGGGGATGCCAGCACGTAACTGCAGCTACCAGCATGCACTTCCTCATGGGCTGATAAGGACTGAAAAGGACCTTCACAAATTCCAAAGTCCTAATTCCACGAGGAATTAGGTTTCCTCTGTGCCATGGGGAAACAGGCTCAGGGTAGGGAAGCAATTTCCTCAAGTTCAACCAGCCCGTGAAGGGCTGAGTCAGAACGGACACCCAGCCAGCCCTCATCTCCTCGGCTTTGATGGTTAACTCCTGACTCATATGACCTCTGGGGGTACCAATTTAACCTCAGAAATATTAAATAAGGGACAACTATGGATACAGTAAAAGATTAGTGGTTGGGAATTCATGTTTGAGGACCAGAGTTCGGTGGCTCGTCATCCCACGAGATAATGAACGCATCCCCGTGTGGCCCAGCCACACCCCGGAGTCATAGAGCACAGAAAAACGTGGAAAATGTCCCCATCCTTGAAGCACTCAGTCTTCTCAGGTCCTTCCATGAGGCATCCTGCAAGGACTCGGGTCTGGATTGAAAGGCAGGCTACCAGGCCCACCCCAGATGTACACACTCGGAGCCCCTGTGGGTGAGGCCGGGGAATCCAGCTCCACAGGTGTTAACCGTGTACCCTAAATTTTGAGAAACACCTAGATAAGGTCTCAGAGCTCCGGGTTAGAACGTGTAACACATAAGGAAGACTGATTCAGTATGGCATCTGTTCTTTCCCTGAAGAATTATGTGTTGAGTAGCCACTGTAAACTAGCCCCTGTCCTCTGCCCTGGGAACCCCAGGCAACAAGACAGCCAGGTCCTGCTCCCGGGGAATGGATCCAGACAAACATGGAACCCCAGGAAGCCAGGCATAATTTAGGGGTACCTGGTGCCCAAGGTGGGGGTTGGTGCCAAAGTGAGAAGGGAGTAGATGTCAGAGAAGAACATTCTGAACAATGCCCCCAAGGGCAGCATCCTCCAAAGCCATGGCTGAGCCACATCTGTGGAGACAAACAGCATCTGGTTACTCACAGGAAAGCTGCGGTCAAGGGTTTTCTGAAATGCTTCTGTCCTGAAAGTGGACACCCAGCCAGACTGCATCTCCTCGGCTTTGATGGTTAACTCTTTACTCATATGAACTCTGGGGGTAACAATTTGATCTCAGAAATATTAAATAAAGGACAACTATGGGGGCAGTAAAAGATGAGTGGTTACCAGGGGTTGGGTGGAGGAGGGATGAACACACGGAGCACAGAGGATGTTTAGGGCAGTGAGACCACTCCGTGTGACACTATAATGGTGGAGACCTGTCATTACATTATGCATTTGCCCAAACCCATAGAGTTTGCCCGAACACCAAGAGTGAACCTTGATATAAACTATGGACTTTGGATGAAAATGACGTGTCATAGATATAATCATGGGTTATAACAAATGTCCCCCTCTGGTGGGGATGTTGATAAAGGGGGAGACTGCAGGGGTGTGGGGGCAGGGGAATGCATGGGGTATCTCTGTACCTTCTTCCAATTTTGCTGTGAACCTAAAACTGCTCTAAAACAATTCCTAAAAACAAACAAAAGTTATTAAACATCACTGACCCATTTACTTTTTTTAAAATGTGTTGTCTGTAAAACTGTGATATTATCAGGAATCAGGGTTTGAGACATAAAGGGTCCTACACTGATTAGAAGCCAAGATGGGGCCGTGGGTCTTGAGCCGGCAAACTCGGGGAGATACCCCGTCCCCGTGCCTCTCACGGGGTGTAGCAGGTGTGGGGGGCCGCTTGGGTCGATTCTTGGATCTGTGATGTTCTAGGGCAAGTCTAAAACACCGTTGGGAAAGACATCAGGATCTCACAGAAAGCAAGAGCAGAACAGCACAGAGTTTCCACAAAACCATAAAAATGTGCTTTTGGGAACATAACAGCAAAGCGCATGCAACAGTGTGGGGCCCGAAGCTCAGCATATGTAAAGTTTGTAAATTACTGTCATAGGAGCTGGGGGGAACATCTGTTCTGTAGAACCCAACAGAGGGGATCTGGACATTTGAGAAGAGGTTCTGCAGTTACTACAGTCGGCCTAGGAACATATGGGTGGCATTTACAGTGAAAAGGTTCCCGCTCGATCGTGTTTCCCTAACTGTACACATCTGCTCCCAGACCTCTCAGATCGTGGGGCACAGACAGCCCTGGGAAGCCGCCCACGAACACATCTTGATAAAGCCATCGGCCCTGGCCTCTGGGTGGGTTCCCCGGCTGCTCGCGCCCGCCACCCCTTCACAGCCCGTGGCCACCAAGGGGAATGCCCCAGAAGGAGGCGCCACCTGGCCCTGGCATGGGCCCACCCCCACCATCGCACAGTCCCTACTGGTCAACTCTGTGGTGGGCTCATTGGAAGAACACTTGCTTAATTTCAGATCAAAGCAGCACTTTCTTCTTCTTCAAAAAAAGAATGTCGTAGAGAGATGGAGGACCCAATTAAGTTCACGGATGGGCCGTTAAGTAACTGAATATCTACCTCCCACTTAAAATGACTTCCTCAGCCGCTGGGCAGTGGTCCTTTGATCCGCGGTGCGCAGTTACTGGCAGGGAGCTATAAAAGGTACTGCTGATTGCCCAAGAGAGGGGAAGGAGAGCAAGGAGGTGAGGCTGCATTAGCTCTCTGACAGCCGACCAGATAAAGGTTGCGTCCCAAAGCACGATCTCGGGCTCTGGCAGCTTTAAAAGCTTGGCATCTTCTGGTATTCCAGAATGGTGTGTGGGACCCTGCACCCCAAAGGCCACCTGCAGGGGTCTCAAGTTGGAAATCTCAGCACCTGCAAGATCCCATGCTTCATGGGTATCTTTTTAGGGATGCTGGTGAACACCTCCACAGCCTCACAATGAGAGCAGTCACCATGAAAAATGATACGGTTAAGGGGCAAAGGGGAAAGCAGAAATGTGCAAGCAAAGTCTATATTGGTTGAAACGATGACATCAATACAGGGGTCAATGGATCATTAAAAATGCACACCATTGAAGACACAGATTTCACCATTACTATCCACGGCACCCTCTGATGAGTAGCTATTATTGCATTTTACCACTGAACTCTGTCTGGTGTATGATGACATAGGCCCAGAGACACTGTGTGACTTGCTCAAGGACAAACAGCTCATAGGCAGCAAACCCAAGATTTAAACAAGTTTGGTCTGAAACTTTTTTCTCTCTCCCCCATGGCATTGCACGGCTGCTTGAGCTTCTCATTTATTCGTGTTTGACAATAGAATGCTCCAAACCTATGGCTCATTCATTCTCCAAGAGGGAAGTAAATAGAGACCGAGGTCACCTGGCATCTTCCAGGAGGTGGGTCAAAACTGTGCCCATTACAAACCCCATCCTGGTGTGGCCCAGAGGTGTTGGAAGGGGGTTTTCACTTCTGAGCTCCCCCTACTTCAATCTCACCCACACTAGTGAACCGCTTTCTAGAACTTTCCTGCGTGTGTGTGTGTGTGTGTGTGTGTGTATATGTGAACTAATAGACTTTAGGTTTTAGGCTTAGAGAAAAGTAGAGCAGATATCATAGAGGATTCCCGTACATCCTTTCTCTCCCCCAAAAGTTTTCTGTATTAGTCACATTAGTACACACACAGTGTGTACCTTTGTTACAATCGATGAACCAAGATTGGTACATTGTTATTCAGTACACAGTTGTCATACATTCTATGGGTTGGCACAAATGTCTGAGATGTATCCAGCATGACAGTATCATAGAGAAGAGTTCCACTGCCCTCAAAGTCTCCTGCATTCCCCCTGGACCCATGGCAACCCCTGGTCTTTTGACTGTCTCCATAGTCCTCTGTTTTCCAGAATGTGATATATAGTGTGCAGCCTTTCGGACTGGCTACTTTCACTTGGTAAAATGCATCTAAAATTCCTTCATGCCTTTTTGTGGAAAACTTGGTGCTTTTCAAGATTTCTCTTTTCACTCTGGGAGGAAATGGCTGCCCTTCCTCCCCTGCGGTCCAGGGGGACCAGTGTCTGTAGCACTCTCTGACACCGAAAAGAGAGGCCTGAGCTGGTCACCGTCTGTATCACTGTCTCCTATTTCCCCTTGGAAATATTTAACTCCCAAGCTTCCTGTCTTCATCATGAAGCCTAAGAAAATACCCTGTAAGACTAGATGTTTCACAGACAGTTTTTTAATGAGCTAAATAAATAAAAGAGCACAGGCAGGAGGGCTGGAGACAAGTGGGGGATAAAGACCGGCAGTACGTTTGCTGCAAACCCACGGATGGAGCCAAGCTGTGCCCAGTTCACCAAGTGGGGGTCGCTGTGTCAGGTCAGGACACTTCCCCATCAAGGTCCCGATCCATGTGTCCATTTTCCTGGAGGGCAAGCTGAGGCACAGAGGTCAGCCCAAGAAGGGTGGCCCACAGCCTGCCTGTGGCGAGGTTGGACTGTCCCTAGGACACTCTGCCTTCCTCCTGCAGAGGGGTCTAGAGGCATCGGGGTAGGAGGTCCCCAGTGGCAGCCACTCCCAGCCACGTCCGTGCTTTTTGAGGAGACAAGATCTTTCCTCTCATTCATACCCACACTGCCTGCCGACCTGAAACGCCTTCGATGAGCCGGGAGAAATATGTTTCTAATTTCTTGTAAGCCAGTCCATAACCATTTATAGAAACCCAGCAAGGTAGGCTTCCTTGTTTTAATTTCTTGGACGGTAAAATCCAAACTTCGGAAAGTTAAGAGATCGTTGGATGTCATCCAACCAGATGTGGGAGAGCTGGGAGGAGAAACCACGTTCATCGGACCCATGGACCCTCATGGTCCTCCTGCCATGTTGTGTCGTCCACTAAAGCCAGAGCACCAGGCTGTGTCCCCACCTCAGGGCCACCTCACCGCCCGCTCCTGTCCCCTGGGAAAGGCCCCAAGGAGCCAGTCCACCCTGGTCACCGGGGCGGACCTGGGCCGGGCAGCAGCTATCTCCTTGCAAAGAGCACTGTGCCCACAGTGTGTCACCAACTAGACAAACTCCTGCTTGAGCTTTTGGTCCACAGTTTTACTCATGGATTCATTCAACAGACACTCTCTGCTTATTAGATGCCACATGCTGTTGTAGGCGCTGGAGATTCAGCAGGACGTAAAACAGACGAGCATGCCTGCCCTTGGGAGCATACAGTTTATGAGGGCATTATAGAAAAATAAAGAGCAAAGCGTATGGTAGGTCAGATAGTGCTAAGGGCTGTGGGTAAAAATTAGGATGGAGGAAGGATGGGGTGTGTACAGAGGGGAGTAGGAATTACTATTATAGACAAGGTGGCCAGGAGGCCGTATCTATGCAGTGACAGGGAGGAGAGCCCCAAGGAGAGAGAGGACAAGGTAGCGATCCAGGGGAACTGCCTCTCTCATGGAGGAAACGGCTGGTTGCAAAGGCCCTGGGGCAGAGAGCACTTGGTATGCATGAAAAACTGGGAATTAGCAAGAAAGGGCAAATTCTCTCAGAAAGAACGGGCATCTCAACCTATCTTGTACGAAGGAGTAAATATCCAATATCAGGGGTTTTCTGAAGTTGTCACTGTTATGTTTTTAATCAGAGAAGAGGCTGCCTCATGCCACAGGGGGTGCAGAATAAAGGAGGGGAACGGGTCTGTCAAGGGAAGAGTATGTTGTTTGAAGGTGAGCCTCTGTCCTTGCTTTCATATGGTAATCTCAGCCTGAGCACAGGGGGGAAGCAGGGACGGCCACCCTGAAGGGGAAGAAGACCAATAACAATCATGATCTGAAGTTGCCAGGATGGGAAGAGGGGGCCAAGGGCAGGCCAGGTGGAAACCCTGGGGAGGACGTGCTCAGACTGGGGGAGATGTGCTCTCTTGAGCTCATCCTGGCCTAAGGCTTTAGTAAACAGTCTCCCTTCACACCACCTAGAGAAAGGTTATTTTGCACCTACTTTTCTAAGGGCTCGCTGGTGTCCTGAGGGCTGCCCGTGGGCAGTCCCTCCCTGCCCACCCTCCCCTGTGTGCACGGCCCTCCCTAGGACTCCGGGCTGCTCTCTGGGCTCCACGCCTGGCGCGCCTGACAGCGACACCCACCAGAGGCGGTGCTGTGGATGCGCTCTGAGGTCAGGACTGTGAAGCCGCTCCCCTTGCTCCGCCGGAGGTGGGGGCCCGGGGGAGGCAGAGTAAAGGAATGGTCCCAGGAGGCTAGAAGCAGTGGGGGCTCCCCAAAGCTGCACAGAAGGAACCCCTCCCACTGCCTCCCCGCTGCAGGCAGAGGACCACAGAGCCAGTCCAAGGAGGAGCAAGTTCTCTTCACACCCTGCATGTGGGAAACGTGAAAGCTTTCTAGCTCACCCGCCGTTCACTGGCAGCAGAGTTGCAGGATGAGCTGGACCTGTTCAGGGGACAAAGTCATCAGAATCCACTAGGACCAGGACAGTTCAGTTCCCGAACAAGGAGAAAACGGTGTCTGAACTCTTAGTGGAGCTCCTGGTCCTGGCAAAGCTGTTGCCAAACCTCTGCCTGTCGGTGGGGGAGAGGGAGGGAAGATGGGGAAGGACGGTCTGGAGAGCCGGAGGGCCTGGTCCGCGCCGCCTGTCACAGGCCCTCGGGGCTCGGTCCGCGCCGCC
>NW_027397072.1:4471922-4472865 GCF_003265705.2 Callorhinus ursinus | reverse complement strand
GCTCGGTCCGCGCCGCCTGTCACAGGCCCTCGGGGCTCGGTCCCCGCGCCCTTCGTCACACCCGAGATGAGGTTTGCAGCGCCAAACCCGAGGCTCCGGGGACCAGGAACTTCCTGCTGCCCCAGGGCTGCCTGGGTCCCTGCCCCACCTGCCTCGTGAAGGCCCTGGGGTCCGAGGGCCACCAGTGAGGGGCTTGCACACCCACCGCGGAGGGTCTGTCCTCACTGCGGGCTGTGTGCAGGTCCCCCTGCGGGAGCAGGCCCCCCTGACCAAGACGCACGCTTACCGCCAGAGTCCAGCCGGAGGAGACGGTAGCTCAGACGCAAGCCGCGCAGCAAACTCGGGAGGAGTAGTCTTCAGGAGAGGGGAACCCGCACGCCCGCGTTCCGTGTGTGCCCATGCCCGGTGCGATCCCGGTGAGCAGTGCTTACCCCCGTGTGTGAGCACCTGTGTGCTACGATTTCAATAGGAACAGCTTTCCGAATGCACACGCAGCATGGGCACACGAGCCATTTAAATGGACCACCTTCGCCCGTGAGCCTCTGGGGGCCTCCAGTGCTCGATCTCATACCCCATGCATCTGACCCCTGGCCCCTGTCTTCATTCGGGATCATTAACTTAGCAAACGAGGGTAAGTTGAAACTTTTGAAAAGATAAATGTGTTAGTTTCTGTGAATCTTACATCTTACTCTTGTTCATTTTCTGTTTTGTGTTTTTAACATTTTGAAGCTCTTGGTGTCCATGAAGTATCCAGTCGTTGCTGCATATCTTAGAGACCATTCCACACGACCGGGTAGTAAAGAGTATTCTCAGGTGAGCAGGTCCCCTCCCTCACTGCCGAAGGTCAAAATCACCCCTCTCACTCTGAAAAACAAACTGAGGGTTCTAGAGGGGAGGGGGTGGGGGGATGGGTTAGCCTGGTGATGGGTATTAAAGAGGGCAC
>NW_027397072.1:4452201-4461922 GCF_003265705.2 Callorhinus ursinus | reverse complement strand
TGATCAAAAAGAAAAGAGAAATGACCCAAATCAACAAAATCATGAATGAAAGAGGAGAGATCACAACCAACACCAAAGAAATACAAACAATTATAAGAACATATTATGAGCAACTCTATGCCAGCAAATTAGAGAACCTGGAAGAAATGGGTGCATTCCTAGAGATGTATCAACTACCAAAATTGAACCAGGAAGAAATAGAAAACCTGAACAGACCTATAACCACTAAGGAAATTGAAACAGTCATCAAAAATCTCCCAAGAAACAAAAGCCCAGGGCCAGACGGCTTCCCGGGGGAATTCTATCAGACATTTCAAGAAGAATTAATACCTATTCTCCTGAAACTGTTCCAAAAAATAGAAATGGAAGGGAAACTTCCAAACTCATTTTATGAGGCCAGCATTACCTTGATCCCAAAACCAGACAAAGACCCCATCAAAAAAGAGAATTACAGACCAATATCCTTGATGAACATGGATGCAAAAATTCTCACCAAAATACTAGCCAATAGGATCCAACAGTACATTAAAAGGATTATTCACCATGACCAAGTGGGATTTATTCCTGGGCTGCAAGGCTGGTTCAACATCCGCAAATCAATCAACGTGATACAATACATTAACAAAAGAAAGAACAAGAATCATATGATCCTCTCAATAGATGCAGAAAAAGCATTTGACAAAGTACAGCATCCTTTCTTGATCAAAACTCTTCAGAGTATAGGGATAGAGGGCACATACCTCAATATCATAAAAGCCATCTATGAAAAACCTACAGCGAGTATCATTCTCAATGGGGAAAGGCTGAGAGCCTTTCCCCTAAGGTCAGGAACGCGGCAGGGATGTCCACTCTCACCACTGCTATTCAACATAGTATTAGAAGTCCGAGCCACAGCAATCAGACAACAAAAAGAAATCAAAGGCATCCAAATCGGCAAAGAGGAAGTCAAACTCTCACTCTTTGCAGATGATATGATACTGTACGTGGAAAACCCAAAAGACTCCACCCCAAAACTGCTAGAACTCATACAGGAATTCAGTAAAGTAGCAGGATACAAAATCAATGCCCAGAAATCAGTGGCATTCCTATACACCAACAACAAGACAGAAGAGAGACAAATCAAGGAGTCTATCCCATTTACAATTGCACCCAAAACCATTAGATACCTAGGAATAAATCTAACCAAAGAGGCAAAGGATCTGTACTCAGAAAACTATAAAATACTCATGAAAGAAATTGAAGAAGACACAAAGAAATGGAAAAACGTTCCATGCTCATGGATTGGGAGAATCAACATTGTGAAGATGTCAATGCTACCTAGAGCAATCTACACATTCAATGCAATCCCCATCAAAATACCATCCACTTTTTTCAAAGAAATGGAACAAATAATCCTAAAATTTGTATGGAACCAGAAGAGACCCCGAATAGCCAGAGGAATACTGAAAAAGAAAAGCAAAGCTGGCGGCATCACAATTCCGGACTTCCAGCTCTATTACAAAGCTGTCATCATCAAGACAGTATGGTACTGGCACAAAAACAGACGCATAGATCAATGGAACAGAATCGAGAGCCCAGAAATGGACCCTCAACTCTATGGTCAACTTATTTTTGACAAAGCAGGAAAGAATGTCCAATGGCAAAAAGACAGTCTCTTCAACAAATGGTGTTGGGAAAATTGGACAGCCACATGCAGAAGAATGAAACTGGACCATTTCCTTACACCACACACAAGAATAGACTCCAAATGGTTGAAAGACCTAAACGTGAGACAGGAGTCCATCCAAATCCTAAAGGAGAACACAGGTAGCAACCTTTTCGACCTTAGCCGCAGCAACTTCTTCCTAGAAACATCGCCAAAGGCACGGGAAGCCAGGGCAAAAATGAACTATTGGGATTTCATCAAGATAAAAAGCTTTTGCACAGCAAAAGAAACAGTCCACAAAACCAAAAGACAACCGACAGAATGGGAGAAAATATTTGCAAACGACATATCAGATAAAGGGCTAGTATCCAAAATCTATAAAGAACTTATCAAACTCAACACCCAAAGAACAAATAATCCAATCAAGAAATGGGCAGAAGACATGAACAGACATTTCTCCAAAGAAGACATCCAAATGGCTAACAGGCACATGAAAAAGTGCTCAACATCACTCGGCATCAGGGAAATCCAAATCAAAACCTCAATGAGATACCACCTCACACCCGTCAGAATGGCTAAAATTAACAAGTCAGGGAACGACAGATGTTGGCGGGGATGTGGAGAAAGGGGAACCCTCCTACACTGTTGGTGGGAATGCAAGCTGGTGCAACCCCTCTGGAAAACAGTATGGAGGTTCCTCAAACAGTTGAAATTAGAGCTACCGTTCGATCCAGCAATTGCACTACTGGGTATTTACCACAAAGATACAAATGTAGGGACCCGAAGGGGTACATGTACCCCAATGTTTATAGCAGCAATGTCCACAATAGCCAAACTGTGGAAAGAGCCAAGATGCCCATCGACAGATGAATGGATAAAGAAGATGTGGTATATATACACAATGGAATATTATGCAGCCATCAAAAGGAATGAGATCTTGCCATTTGCAACGACGTGGATGGAACTGGAGGGTGTTATGCTGAGTGAAATAAGTCAATCAGAGAAAGACATGTATCACATGACCTCACTGATATGAGGAATTCTTAATCTCAGGAAACAAACTGAGTGTTACTGGAGTGGTTGGGGGTGGGAGGGATGGGGTGGCTGGGTGATAGACATTGGGGAGGGTATGTGCTACGGTGAGCGCTGTGAATTGTGCAAGACTGTTGAATCACAGATCTGTACTTCTGAAACAAATAACGCAACATATTTTAAGAAAAAAGGAAAAGAAGAAGATAACAGGAGAGGAAGAAAAGGGGAGTATGTCAGAGGGGGAGAGGAACCATGAGAGATGATGGACTCTGAAAAACAAACTGAGGGTTCTAGAGGGTAGGGGGGTGGCGGGATGTGTTAGCCTGGTGATGGGTATTGAGGAGGGCACGTTTTGCATGGTGCACTGGGTGTTATGAACAAACAATGAATCATGGAACACTGCATCAAAAACTAATGATGTAATATATGGTGATTAACATAACAATAAAAAATTTAAAAAAAAAACTAATGATGTAATATATGGTGATTAACATGACAATAAAAAATTAAAAAAAAATCACCCCTCTCAAGGGCGCCCTCTGGCCCCAGGTGGCACCACCCCAACTGTGCGGACGCCTGCTTGCTGAGGTGCTGTGCCTTCCTCGGACCCTTTCCTGGCCTGGTTCCCCTGCACAGAATGTGTTTCTTTCTCTGCTGATTTAGAACACATCTCAGCTGTCCGTGCTTTAGCCGTGGGCACATGTCTACTGCACCCCTGTGGTGACTGACACTTGCAGAATGTCACCATGCTCATTCCTGGTGGTCGGGGCCCGGAGCTGCAAGGCAGTTAAAGCAGAGGATGGGAGGACGGACCAGGAGCCCAGGACCAGAAGCAGCTCTGGAGGCCGGGCAAATGACCCCCAGGAGTCCCCTGGCCTGTACGGCACTCTCCACCTCATGCCCCATGCACCAGAGGTTTCTCCCCTGACTCCGGCTTCTGAGAAAATGAGCACAAAGCAGGTACCTACTCCATCTACCCTGTTCAGGGAGAGGAAGACAGGAGCAGGTGGGCCAGAAGCGTGAGGAGATCGCGGGGTCGGGTCCCGGGGGTAAGTGGGCCCGGGCTCTGCTGGGAGGTGAGGACCAACTCCCTCTCGCGTGGGCCATGGGTCCCTGCCAGCGCCTGGGAGCAAACACAGGGCACCGTTGGTGGCTCTGTGCCTTGAGTAAGTTTCTCCAGTCCCTGAACTTCTGGACCCTCGTGTGCTAACCGGGAATATGGAAATGCTTACTTTCTAAAGCCTTTGTGAAATCCAGAATACCCACGCAAAGTCGAGAGCATCTGGAAGGACAGCAAGCACTCAGTGACCGCTGGCTGCTTCTGCTGCCTCTAATAAAACTGCGGGAACGAACAGCACTGTCAGCATGACTGTCCCTCCTGGCCCCCACATGCCAAGAACCTGGCATCCGGACTCCCCTCTTCCCCATACCCGATCCCTCTCTCTGCGTGGCTCCCTCCCCCCAAGGGGACAAGTGCCCTTCATCCCAACGGTAAGCGTGCTGCCAACTACACTGAGATTCAGGTTTTCAGAAAACTTCTCAGCTGCTTGTTCTAACGGGCTCTTCCCAGCTTTCTGATGTCTGTATTCATATCATCTGATCATTGTGACAAATACCTGTCGGGTCAGCTGCTTGTTCTAACGGGCTCTTCCCAGCTTTCTGATGTCTGTATTCATATCATCTGATCATTGTGACAAATACCTGTCGGGTTTGTCAAACCGGAAGTGAGCTTGGAGAGGTGACTGAGGAAAACAAGGCTGACTCAGCAACCCATCTTTGCTCACATTGCTGGGAAGAGGCCAGGCCAGAGCAGGAGCGCCCCAATCATGCCCTCCGGCCCTTCATGTCTGAAGGTGACGCTCACTCTGTGGGAAGGACGACGGGAATCCAGGCAAACAAAAGCTGGTTGCAGAAGGCCACCTTCTTCCCCTCTGTGTCCATGGTGATGGGGGTGACAGGAGCAAACAGCATGCAGGCTTCAGGCCCACCCATAAAACAAATGCTGGAGGGCCCCACTCTACTATTTCAAGGACCAGGAAGAGTCCCCAGCCCCCCACGCCCTCTCCTGAAAGCTGCTTGCATGATGACCCAAGGTGCGTGTTTGAAAACATTCCCATGACACATGGCTCTTTTCTTCTTTCCCAGACCAACAGCAATGGCCCATGATGATTTCAAAAACAAGGCACTGGCTTGCTAATTCACTGTCAACCCAGTGACTCCATGGGGTGACATGACTCTGTCCTCAGGCAGACATCAATCCAGAGGCTGCTCGAGAGGGGCTCCCTTTCTTCCTGAAGAAACAAGAAAGGGTCACTAAAGTTGAGGGACCATGTGCACATTTCCTATGCACAAGATACTGCACTTGATGTCCAGGGCGTGATCGGGTCCTGCTTCAAAGCATAGCTCTAGTCGGGCAGGGCTCCCTCTGCATCAGGGCTGGGTCACGTGCCAAGTCTACGGTCCTGGGTGAGTTACGTAAATTCATGTACCTGACGTTTCAGTCTGTGGATAACGTCAGGGTCCAGTCCCAGAACCACTCCCACATGTGGGAGTGAAGATCACACGTGCAGGTGAGTTAGTACGACGCTTTGCATAACCTGAGTGTTCAGAATGTGGCCCTAAGGAGTGCATTCAATTCTCAGACTTAAATTCCTAGGCAGATAAAATCATACTAATTTTACAGAAAGGAAACTGAGGTCCAGAGAAATTGAACAGTTTGCTGAAGGACACGTGGCATGTGACTAAGAACTCCTATCTTCCACGACTCCAGTTTGTCCACTGCAAAAAGAATCACATTTGATATCTAAGGAAACATCATATTTAAGAAGGATATTCCACAAAGGACCTCCGAAAGCTAGGCCAACCCTCAAGTTTTAGTCACAATTTTATGTTTTTCAATGTGATAATTTCATGATCGTCTAATTAAGCAAACTGATTCATTACCAACAACACCAAGGTGCTAATTCAATCCCCGCCTGTGACTTCCTTTTCAAGCTTGTTTACCTGGGAATCCGTGTGTAACTATAGAACACTCCCACAGCAAGCGCGAGGAGGGTGGGGTGGCGGGGTATCCTCCCGTGTCGTATGTCTCCAAACTGGAGTCCAAATTCTCCAGGCCCCCGAGGTTTAATGACCTGCTGTTTCGGGGGTGGCAGCCTGACAGACCCTCCCCACCCGCATGTACACACACTCCCCATGAGGGAACAAAGCGGGCCGGGGGCGGGGGGGTGGGGTGGGTGGCAAAGCCTGGAGTCTGCATTCAATTTGGAACTTGAAATGGAACTTTCACCTTTTTCAGCAAATTCTGTGTGTTCCAAAGGTTTAACTTTCTCTCCACTGCGCAGAAGGAAGAACAACTATGGTGCTTATTTTAACCCAGAGTGTGAGCGAGAAACCCCTTTGGAACCTAGCAATTGGTTTTTGTTTTGTGACCAGCTAGTGCCACAAAAGAGGGACCCACCCCCTCCCAAGCATTGAATTAACCCTATGTGAGACGGGCAGAGGATTAAGAAGGTTGGTTCAGGCCCCATTCAGAAGGTTCGGAGGGGGGCTTTTTCAGAGGATTCTTCCGAACAAAGGTTGCCAAACTAAGTAGCTTTTTTTTGTTGTTGCTTTAGCTCTGGTCTATTGTTACCAGGGAAAGCGACCTTTTCCACTTAATTGGGGCTTTAGAATTCCACCTCTATTGTGTTTGTATATAAGAAACACTGCTAAGGGGCCATGTAAGTTTATGAATATAAGCCTTTCTGCATTGGGTGAATCCAAGGCGATTTAGCTATGTATTTGCACCTAATAATGCCGGTTACTCTAATAAAAAGAATCATAAAATAATAAGCACAACGATATGAGTTTCCATATATCGCGTTTCTATGATAGGGCAGGTGCTATAGTTGACGCTTTGCATATTTTGTTTCTAACTGTGGGTTACAGAGCAGGACTCTAAAGTCCCAGCAGAAGGCAAGACAGGGAAGCCAACCCCACACCGACACCCCACGCCTCTAGGCCCCAAGAAGTCCTTTATTACACTTTCTGCTTCTGCTTAGTTACCCAATCTTCTGTTTTAGGGCTGCAGTGAGATTGTAAGCTCCGAAAAGATAAGAGATTAACATATGTGTCTGTTTGTAGACCTGGTTAAAAGTGTGAATGCCTACAAGGGACAGGCGGGGAATGTCCGTGGGTTCCTGGGGGTTGGCTAGTGCAAGACAGCAGGGAGTGGGGAGGTCTGAGGAAAACCGGGCTGACACACCTCTCAAAGACACTCCATTCTAACGGATTTTACTTATTTATTTTCAAACCACTAAGCCAACTGCAGAAAATAGTTCTGGGTTTGGATTTGGAGCAGGGGCTCCCAGGGAGAGACAGATGCACTCTGCTCATGGTACCAAGCTGATGTGGCAAAGTCACCTCCAGCCCACAGACCCAGGGTCTCGTGGTGTGCACAACGCTCTCAAAGCCAGGAGATCCCATGTTCAGTTCCAGATCTGGCTTCCCTGGAACTCTAGACCATGGGTCTTCAGCAGGTGGCTCTAGAAGGGACAGACTCCCCCCATGGCACGGCACCTGGCCTGCTTCTCCCCTTTGTGCCAGCCGCCTTGTCTGTGCGGCTACTTGAGTTTGTCACCTCTGTGCTGAAGGGAGTGTGCTTCTCAGGGACCACTTTTCTTTCCTCAGGTGTAGGGTTACAGGAACCCTTGCCTTTGCCTTTTGGCACAGAAATAATACCCACACCTAATTCACAAACTAAAGGTGGCAGAGTCTTTAATTCAGTGAGGTACTGTGCTCAATAACATTTTCCAAATTTAATGCAACAAACCAACCGACCGACCAACCAACCCCAAAAGCATCCATCTATAGGGCATCAAAGAAGATTCTGCTCATGTATTTTGTTTGCCCCGATGACCATGAACGTTTTATACCTAAAATATCACACAGGTTTGTAAGTAACTAATAACCCTGCGTAGAGAATGTCTTTTGCCCCGTGTGTAAATAAAAATGAGAAAAAGAGAAAGAAGTGTGTTCTTACAGAACTTGTCCAGCTCTCCAGAAAGGTATCATCAAAAGAGCTTGGATATCAAGGGAATCAAACCTTTGTCTAGGATGGGGTACTATGAACCCCCAGTCTTCCTGGGTCCCCTTTAGTGGCCCACACAATGTCTTGGACATTGAGGAGCTTAATGCCCGTTAGGTGATTAATCAAGTATTTGAACAATTTAGTTGAATCTGGACATTCCACTTCATTTTATATACTGAAATATTCATGTTGCAGCTGAATGCTTCACATGGTTGGAACTTAACCTTTTAGCAAAGTCACCTATTAGTGAAATGGGCAGTGGCCACGATGTGAGAAAATAAATGACAATAAGATACAAAACAAGGAAATAAGCAGACAAAGCCTCTTTGCATCAGTTGATGTAGAAGCTTCAAAAGTCCTGCTGTGAATGCCAGGTGCTCAGCTCCCTCTGGACCGCTTGAAATCCTTATGGGCGTTCTTAGTTTATAGGTGTGTATAACCAGTTTTGGTATCATAGTCCTAATTTTCTTCCAGATTGGGTGAAAAATATCTACATTGAGAAACATAGTTATTGTACGGAAATGCACCAGTAATGGAAAAAAAAAACAGAAATTGACAATTGACTGTGGAGGGGAGGGAAATAAAACCCTGAGAACCACTGAAATTAATATGTAAATTCAAAAGATGTGGTAGTCTAGGGCTATTAAGAATAGAAGCAAACCTCCCTGCAGAGCCCTGAAAACATCACTGAGCTATATCATGCTTTATGATATTTGTTCTTCTTAAGAAGGAATAAAACTACATAATAAAATTTAAAGGATTTCCATACAAAATTGTCAAAACGTTAAAATACAGATGCCCAGCTTTCGGAGCAGCTTGCAGCCCCACATGGACTCACTCCTTCTTGAGTCTCAGACTCGTAACCCTGTTCTAGTTTTGTCATTAAATCATTTTTCCTATGGATCTGACCATCATGTAAAAATGGGTGTGGCATGGCAGCCAGCCTCCCCACCTCCCGGCTGTCTCTGCGGTCTGTGCTGAGTCCACAATGTCACTGGGTCACTGTGGCCTTGATTTATACACACTATCTGCTTTAACCCTCCATTTTCCCACGTCTCTCTCCATTATTTCTAACAAATTCTACCTGCCATCCAGGAGCAAAACCAGGGTACAACTTGAAGCAGGGTACAGAGTGTATCTCTTTAAACATAATACAACAATGGCATGTGCACACGTGTTCCATCTATGCAAGGGATGACAGGTAAGTAGGTGGGGGTGGGTGCATTCCAGGGAAACTGGAGTTACAGAAATAAACGCGGAATGGACTGGGACTGTGGGCTGCAGGTGGCTGACCCCGCTCTAGGGTTTGCTTTTTTTCCATAACAAGGAACTCTCTGAATTGGAACATGAATCAAGAGGAAAGCATTGGATACAGCTCAGAAAGTCCGAGCTGGAAGTCAGAAAAAAATCCTACGTAGGTTTCCAGGGTGTCTGGCATTTCCTTCCTAAAAGTTAGACAAGTTGTCAATAGGATACCGGGGCTCAGAAACCACACGTACTGTGACAGAGATGATGAGGCTACTGCAGAGCTGGTGCAGATCCTGCGGAGCTGGTGCAAATGCTGTACAGATGGTGCAGATCCTGCAGAGCTGGTGCAGATGCTGTACAGATGGTGCAGATCCTGCGGAGCTGGTGCAGATACTGTACAGATGGTGCAGATACTGCAGAGCTGGTGCAGATACTGTATAGATGGTGCAGATACTGCAGAGCTGGTGCAGATCCTGCAGAGCTGGTGAAGATCCTGCAGAGTTGGTGCAGATACTGAGGAGTTGGTGCAGGTCCTGCAGAGTTGGTGCAGATACTGCAGAGCTGGTGCACATACCGTACAGATGGTGCAGATCCTGCAGAGCTGGTGCAGATACTGCAGAGATGGTGAAGATCCTGCAGAGTTGGTGCAGATACTGCAGAGCTGGTGCAGATACTGTACAGATGGTGCAGATCCTGCAGAGCTGGTGCAGATCCTGCAGAGCTGG
>NW_027397072.1:4353326-4452191 GCF_003265705.2 Callorhinus ursinus | reverse complement strand
CTGCAGAGCTGGTGCAGATCCTGCAGCGCTGGTGAGGAGCCCATAGGTTAAGAGATGGAGGCATGGAGACAGGCGGTTGTGAGGAGGGCACCGAAAGCCTTGTCCAGGCAGCAAAGATGGGATTTGGTGGCACAGAGGAAGAACGCTGAGCCCAGACTGGGTGGAGACAGAGAAATCCTGGCAGAGAGTGATGACGTTTCGTGTGTTTGGGCTACAGCTGGCGTGGGCTGAGAAGGGTCCTGCGCCTAAGCAGGCACACGCACACTAAAATAGCCCAAGGAAGAAGACTGCATGTGCATGTGTGTGCGCAGGCGTGCACAGAAGTGCATGGAACTTCTTATGAGAGTGTGAATTTTGAGACAGAGAATGGCAAAAATAAGGCATGAAAGGCAGGGGCAGGCCACGGGGACTTGATTTCCCCTGGAAAGCAGCTGTGATTCTGAGAAGCAGAGGCCTCCCCAGTGCTTCACCTGCCTGCCTCCTGCTGGCACCCCAAGCCGGACCTCCAGAGCCAGCTGCCCTGGTACCCTCTGCCCAGCTGACGGCAGGACCATACCCTCTGGTAGTCGCAGGAAGCCCACCCGAGGGCTGGGGACCATGCTCTCTAGCACAAAACAGAAAGGATCCTTCCTGCCACGCTCGAGGGCTGTTCCTGGAGAGGTCCCCTCCACTGACAGAGTCACCATGGTGACTCTTCTTAGAAGCTATTCGCTGGGCCCTTGTTCTACCGGAGAGACCCCAGAGCCCCACCTGCTCCGGTGCTCTGATACCCTCTGGCCCCCTGACTGCAGGACCATGCCGACCGAGCATGGGCTTCTCATCCTTTGATCCACTCGCAGAGGAGAACATTCTGTGCTATAGCAACAGGTGGGCCCACTGGGGCTGCACGTTAGAATCATCTGGAAACTAAAAGTACATATTTGTGCAGGCCAGTCCAATCAGATCTTTGAGAAAGAGGTGCAGCATCAGTAGCCCACAGGCAACTCCTGTGTGCATGCAGGCTTGGGAGCTCTCGCCATCCACTGGCCACCCTCCACGCCGGGGTAGGGGCTCACCCACGTCCTGGCCTCCCTGGCAGCCCCCTGCCCTGCCTGTGCCTGGATCTGCTTTACCCAGGAAAGGAGAGTGGTGAGGCTAGACCAGAGCTTCCCTAACATCAGCGCACATTCAAGTCGTCCAAGAATCTTATGAGAGGGTGGATTCTGATTTGGTACAGCTTAGGGCCTGAGAATCTGCATTTCCAACAAGCTCCTGGGTGATGCCTATCTGCTGGTCTGAGGACCACACATCAAGTAGCAGTTTCTGGTTGCAGGAGTCAGGGCAGCATTCAGATGAGGAGGGCATGGTAAGATGTTTGAGAAGAATGGACCTGTGGGAGCTGGAGAGCCCAGGGGGCTTCCTGGAGGAGGTGTGAGCTGGAGGTGGGTGGGCCTGGGAAGAGGAAGAGAGGCTGCATGCCAGACAACAGAGGAGAGTAGGGAAAGGTGCCCGCTAGCGATCAAATCCTATCCCAATGTCTCTGCCCACCTTCCTCGTCTCCTCTGTGCGCATCGGTGCGGCCCTTCCTCTAGGCTCGTGAGTTTTAAAACACTGCATAGGTGTTTCTATTTTTACTTCTAATTCCTACTGTTTTGTGTTGTACTTTTTACTTTTTTGTTCAGGCTTTTGCTTGTGCAGGTGGTACAGGACGGAATGTGCTTCTCTTCTTTTCTGCCTCATGAGCAACCACTGGTCCTTCAAAACCCATCTTAAATTACAAGTTATCTCTAGTATTCCGTAACCGCGGACCTCAGGCAGCATTACTGGTTTTCTCACCCACACTCCCACAGCCGTCAACCCTTAGATTTGTAGCAGATCCCTCACTCTGCCGCAGGAGAGCACATTTCAGTGCTTCCAAATTCTCATGGGATGTAAATCTTATGGATTCAGGAAAGAGGTACTGAAATTTCCAGGAATTCTAACGTATTCCTGAAACCATACGTTATTCTGTATTTTTTTTTTGCAACACTGTATTCATGTGGTTTTCAATGAATGTCCAAAATAATACACAGCGAATCATTTTTCTGTGACTGGGGTTATATTAGAAGAGACTTTCTGTTAAATATGTATTATAATGAATACATGATTTATTCTTATGAACCCACATGATGGGAAAGATTAGATATTTCAATAACAAGAAAAAAATGATCTCCGCCTAATATAAATATTTGATAATAAAAAATGCTAAAACAAAGATGTAGGAACCCAAAATAAATGCCAAATAAAAATTGCTTTAAAAATGAAAGATGTCATCATGAACATTTAATATTTGAAATCATCATTCTTAGAATGAAATTTTAAAACAAGCAAAATATGAATTGCCCTACTCAATAAACTCAATAAAAATAAATAAACAGGGCAAATATTCCAGACATAGAAAAATTTCTTTCACTTGGTGCTGATGTTTAAATTGTTGTGGGATGTCCCAAAAGCATCTTCACCTCAGACAGGACCACAGCGTCTCTTCGTATAAGCTCTCATCCTGTTTTAATCCTGAAAATGTTGTGTCCGCTCGTCCTGGATTTGGTTTTAGTGTTGAAATCATTAGTGCCTTTGCATAGTCTAATTGTAATGAGTTTCTAATTCTATGACGGAATATTCCACAGAAGCATTCGGATTCCCTCTTTGAATCTCATGTTTTAAAATACTGACAAAGAGCCAGAGCCTATGTGGTGGATGCCCACACACCATAACCGTGAGCCACAGAGACCACTGGGCTCGTCTTCAAATCCCCCACCATGGCTTGGTGCCTGCCGCATACCACTATAGCTGTAAAAACAACATGCTGTGCTTTCTCTTTGTGGTGTGTGCAAATGTTTGTTTTGTACACCAGAGAGGGTCCTCAAGCCTTAGATGGTAGAATTGTGTGCAACAGAGAGGATAAATAAACAATGCTGTAGAATGCAGAGGAGGAAGACACTCCCCACCAACACGGAGCATGAAGAGTCAGCTCTCCAAGGACCAGCACACAGACTCAGAACCTCCAGGTGGAGGCCAGAAATTGGGGGTCCAGGAAGGGAGGACAGGTCTGAGTGTGTGTGGGGGGGGCAGTAACTCAGGCCAAAGACCGCCGACCTCAGTGCTGTAGCGTTAAAGTCCCCTCAAACTGTGCCTTGTTTCTAACACGCAACCTGGTCCTTGGGGACCCCTCCCACAGGCCAGCCCGGTCCTTAGCTCATTGCTGGGAACCACTCTAGAGGAGGTTTGCTAAAATGACTTACTGACTCAACCCATGCGGGAGCTCTTATGAGGTGTCACCTCATGGTCTTTCCTCACCAGAGCCCCTCGTGCATCTAGCTGCTTGTTTATGAGTCATCCCGCGGCTGACAGGAGGGGGTCGGAGGACCTAGGCCTGAGGGGGTGGATATCAGCACAGGCTCGGGCTGGGGCCAGTCAGATCATGAGGCGCACGGGCCACGCGGTGACAGGACGGTGTCCTCTGCGAGCGAGGCCAATGGCTCTCGGATTATTCTGGCTGCAGATTCCATGCCCCTTGCACGCAAATGCCACGGAGCCCGTGGAACCTCTCCCAAGCCTTTGTGCACCAGGGATGGAACGGCACCCGCCCTGCCCCTGGGCATCAGGGACCCCCTGTCTCATCTGCGAAGAAGCAGAGCCCACTCCCTCACTGCGGCCGCAGAGCAATGCACAAAGAAGCCCTTCTGTGATGGCAGGCGATCTGAAGAATGCTGGATTATTTGAATCTGAATTTCTTCTACATGGCCACTTTTTCTTCCAAATAAAGTAGAAAAGTGGTGGGGGGTTTTGTGCAATAAGGTGTTAGGTTTTCATGAGCATTAACAATGGTCAGGATGGTCTTTGATTCTCCTCGTTTCCAAAACATGCCACCACTACTCATCCCATGCTTGGCTGTGCTCATCCACGCCTGTAGCCTCCAAAATACATCAGTCCCAGCCTATTCTCCCCCAGTTCAGGGAGCCACCCCTTCACGCCCGACCATCCGCACCAGCTTCCTCACCAGAATCCCCGCTTCCCTTCCTGACCCCGCAAAATCCATTCTCCCTCAGAAGCCAGTGTGACCTTCCAAACATGTATCAGATCATCATGGCACCGCCCAGGTGCACAACTTCCTGGCAGCTCCTCACTTTTATCAGAACAAACTCCGTACCTGGCCCTGCCTGTTTGGGACCACCATCTGATCCGCAGTCCCCTCGCTGGGCCATGCCGGCTGGCTTTCCTTCTGCTCCTCAATCAAGACCTGCAGAGGCCACCCCAGGACCTTTGCACTGATTCTCCCCTCTCCTCAGCTTAATGCTCACATCATAAGCAGCCTTTCCTGACAACTTAGTCCAAAATCAACTCCCCAGTCCTGATCAGAGCTCTCCATTTTAATTTCCTGCTTACTATTCATCATCATCTGATACTTTTTATTTCCCTTTCTTTCTTTGTCTAATTTTCTGTCCCACCTCCCCCGTGGTAGCCTATCAGCTCCCTGAGAGCAGAGCCCTTACTTATTTTTCACGGTTTCTTCTCAGTCCTTAGAATAGTGCCCGACATGGGGCACCTGGGTGGCTCAGTCGTTAAGCAGCTGCCTTTGGCTCAGGTCATGATCCCAGGATTCTGGGATCGAGCCCCACATCGGGCTCCCTGCTCCCTGGGAGCCTGCTTCTCCCTCTCCCTCTCTCTCTCCCACTCCCCCTGCTTGTGTTCCCTCTCTCACTGTCTCTCTCTCTCTGTCAAATAAATAAATAAAATCTTTAAAAAAAAAAAAAGTATAGTTCCCGACATGGAGCAGGTGCACAACAAACATTTATTAAATGAACGCAAATAAGTAGGCAGAAGCAAGACTTAGAACCTTCCTGCACACACACTGCCCTAGAAAAAGAAGATGTGTTTTCAAAATAGACTCCAGCTTTACAAAATTTAGAAAAATTTAGTTTCACCACCCCAATTAGATACTGTCTTCTACCTGCCACTCTGGTCAGGCCCCTGAAGGACACTGTCTTCCTTAGAGGGGCGTTTTACTCAGCCAAGATGTATCTCTCCAATATTTATCCATCAGTTCTTGAAGTCACAAAGCAAAATGATAGATAAGCAAACGAACCCTTTATCATCCTTGCAGACATGTAAGCACTGTCGGCCAATGGTACAGTAAGAACCAGGATCAAAGGACCTGGCAGCTCGTCTCAGCGCCTCTACAAATCTGGGAAAACGACTTCCTTCTTGCAATCTTAATTTCCTCACCTATAAAAAGAAGGGATTGATTCTAGGCCAAAAACATTCTCGATGAATGTGAATGTTTGTGTCTGGGAAGGTCATGCCACCATTCGAGTGTATTTTTAAAAAATTTTGAGTGACCAAAGAAAATGGTTATGGTAAAAGGTCAAGACTTGAAAACATAAATATGTTCCAAATTGTGTAGAAAACTTTTTAAGCTGGGGAAATCGTGAATGATGAGAAGAGGTCTTATCTATACACTGGGGGACAACGCATGGCTTTCATGTTCGTCTTTTTCTTTGTTCTCGAAGTTGTCGTGATCATTAAGGGTGTCATATTTTCACAGCCCCTTGGCCCCTACAAAATTAAATTGAGGGAAGCTAAGCAGGTAACTGCTCAGCTCCCTTCGTGCCCCCATTGTCATGGCTGGCTCGGGAGTCGGCGGTGATTGCAGACCGGTCCGTACGTGCTTCTCAGTGCGGTCGGTGTGGGGACAGACCAGACCAGGCGTGGCCCCTCAAACGCCGCATTCCCTTCACGCTGGCCACACTGAGGAATGGCCTGGAGAGCCAGAGGATACCAAAACTGTGCTTGCACTCTGGGGAACGAGGGCGTCTTTCATTATGGAGCTTACCAATTAGAACTATTGGAGGTATCGTCTGGGCCACTCATGGGGCATGTTTCTTTGTGAGTAAAATGAACCCAGAACAAAGCAGACCTGAGAAATAGAGAAAAATTAAAACAAACAAACAAACATGAACACCCACTGATTTCTGTTGACTTCATTGAACCCCTGTATCCAGCAGGCATGGAAGCAAAGCCACATGTTGATTCTTTTGGTCTCTTGACCCAACACATTTCCTTTCTTGTCTAAACCGGTCTGAGGTGCATTTGTGGCAAATGCAAAGCTGCACGGCTTGTCACTCCCTGTTCTAACCTTGTCTTTCCGGGGTTCCCTGCCAGAGGGCGACGAGGTCCCCCCAGACGGCGCCGTGGGACCGCCATGCCCCCTCAGGTGCCTCTTCTCACGGGCAGGGCCGATCGGGGTCAGTGCTGAGTGTGCACCCAGGTCCCTCAGGGACGGCGGCCTCAATGTCCGCGTGAGAGGGCCTCTAACTCCGATTCTGGGACCGAGTGAGAGCCGTTTTCGGCCTCTCTGCAAACTGTCCGCGTCTGGTTGCGGTACACTCCCATGTGAGAACCAAGCAAGGCTGAAATGAATACTTGAAGAACTGTGACTTATTTCCACGGAGTGTGTGACTGTCCCTGCCCGCTGCGCAGTTCGGCGTTCCCCGTTCCTTGGGCTGCACCCTGAGCAGTCTGGCACAGACTGAACTGGCGGCCCCGGACCCGCAAGGAGGCTCTTGGTGGAGCCTGACACACCCGTTGCACTCAGCCTCTGGAGCTGTAGCCCCCTGCCTCCTCCGGTCCTGGGATCGGAGCCCTGGTCTCCTACTTCAGTGCCCTGGTTTTGCTGTCGTTCTCTGCAGGTTCCCTGTCCTGTGGAGGACCACAAACCCCTCAGAAGCCTCTGGAGCCTTCCACAGAGGATGGATGCTCCCTTTCTCTGCCTGTGGTTGGACAAGTTTCTCCCTACTGTGTGCCAGACTCTGGGTGTGCCAGATGCTGAAGCCATAGCTCCCGCCCCCCACCTCTCCCTGCATCAGGTTAGTGGGGGATGCAGGTAATTATAATAAGGTGCTCCGTAATAGAAACAAAACAGGGAGTTTTCAGAGTAAGGAGCTAAACACCTAAAACAGCCCCAAGATGCTTTTTGGAAGAAGCCACAGCTAAACTGGGTCTTAAACAATGAATAGAGGTCATACATTTTGCTGGAGGGGGTGTTACAGGCTGAAGGTTCAAACCAGAGACGGAAAGATCACATCAGGGAACCAGGAGGAACATACAAGCAGTGAACACATGCTGTGTGAAGCGTGAAGCCAGAAGTCTCTGGAAAGGAGGCCAAGGAGGGCACACAGAGCAAGAGAACAGAGACCCTGGGGCTGGAATCAGCCTAGAAGGTCATTGGAAGAATCCCGAATGTAACCGTGAAGGCATCGAGGAGGAGTTAAAGGGATTTTATCAGGAAAGTAACAGTCATATTTGCTTTTCCAAGAGTTCAGTTGGAGGTACAACTTGGATGTATCTTCCGGCTACTGACACCAGAATATTTGCCTCATCGTGAGCATGACCTGATGCCAGGGCCTACCCAGGGGATCAGACATGCTGGAGGTTGACCGCAACTTGGGTGTGGCTCACAGTCTTCACCCCCAATCAGCCGTTGTGACCCATTCCGCCAGACTGTGTGGGAAATGTTTTCATCCCAAAGCCTGGAGCTCACTCCTGTCTGCTGTCTGTGCCTCAGCCCTGTCACTGGGGTCTCGCTTGACCCAAAGCTCCCACAGGCCACTGGGGTCACAGCACCTGCTGAGCACCCCACGTTAACCTAATGGTTGTTCGGACCCTAACTAATGTGCTCATCACAACCCCAAACTGTGCCCTGTTCTTTTTTTAAATGCTCTGAAAGGCTAACAGCTCCCCTGAGGCTCTAACTTAGACTTCGTGGCTTTTCCAAATCTGCACCTGTATTTTGTTGTCATTTTTTCTGTTCCAAAGCACAGTCAGTGGATGGACAGTTTTAGGAATGCTGAACACCAGAGCCGGCGCCCAGGGCTCAGTGAACAGAGGTAAATAGGAAACAGGTCTGTGTCCCGAGCAGCTCAAACCTGTTGCAGTGAGTATTTAGCCATCTTTTCCAAAGAGGAGCTGAACACCTAGGGCTCGCGTGGTTTCCCCCAACACCACACAGCTTCCTGCTCACTGCAGGACAGGCTCTGAATTTGAACTCAGCTCGCCAGGTGCCCTGGTGCACTCTGTGCTCACCAGCCCTGTATGGATACGGAGGAGCTGGAAGGAATCACCTCTGGGGACTTGCTAATCAGACTCTGCTTCGGTCACATAGGAGCCTCTGAGCTAGAATTCCCCACCAGCCAGATGCTCTTGGAAAACGCCTCCCTGATTTTAGAGGTGGCTTCCTGAACAAAGTGCGTGATACCCATTCGTGCTTCTTAGAAAGAAATTAGGGAAACGGCGAAAAGCATGCAGCAATCAATCTGTCTGAGAGCAGCATCTAGCCCGGCAGACCGGCGTTCCCCACACGCACAGCTGAGACAGGATCCCAGCCAGCAGCGGCCCCGGCTCATCTCACCTGAGCAAGTTCTCCGCCGAGCTCCCTTTGTCACAGCAACAGTGGGCTCCCAGCCGGGGAGGTCTGTGCTCCAACGTGCCTTGTCTGGGAAGCAGCCATCCAGCCCCTGTTTCCTTGCAAGAGACAGTCGTCAAAGCATCCTCTGGGCTGCAGAATGAAACCCGGTTTGGGGATCCCTCTTCAGGGCTCCCCGGGGTGCCTGGCACCGCCTGGCACAACCAGCCACGTCCGAGCTCCAGCCAGACTGCTGACCTGGCACGGGCGCTGTGTAATATCACTGGCTCGCACGGGGAGGCTTTAACTGTCTCGTCCCCAAGCTCAGAGCCCTCATGTCTCTGTAAGACGCTCCTCCTGCAGTGGACTGCTCCGCGCCCCGGGCTTCTCTCTGCCAGGGCTCCAGCCTTGCAGGGGCTCACTTAACCCAACGCCTGCAAAAGATGTCACCCAAGGAGCCATCATTTTTAGCAAAGTCATGATTAACCCCAGGGCTTCTGTGTAAGCCCTTTTCTTTGGTTAAGCCAATTAAAACACATTTTCAGCATTCAAATATTTGTAAATATTCTGGTGTTTTTCCATAAATACCTATAGGTCGAAGTCATCGTATTCTTTAAAAAAAAAAAAAAAATCCAACAAGCACTCCTTCATTCCTGTGTAACATGCTGTTCTCATTTAATTTATAGGACTTGCAACTCCATATGGAAAGGATATGGTTGACTGGGGAGACATGGATATTTAAAAAAAAAATAATCGCATAGGAAATTAATAATGCACGTTAGACTATGGATTATGTTGTTAGGGGAATGAATGCATAGGACAGAGGAAAAGGGCACAGAATTGACACTAGAGAGACCCAGTTTCCAGTTCCAAACCCAATACTCACTGAGCCGTACGGATTTGTTCAAGTGCCTGGTTCCCGGGCTTCACGCCCCTCCCAGGCTCACTGAGCGCCAGCGTCACTTCGGACGTCACCACAAGCTAGGTTTTCCCTTCTGGAGCCGAGAAAAGAAAAGCTACCTACTTGTGGTTTTGGAGGCAGGGTGGTGCTTAGAGGGGTTGGTCGTTGGAATCCCTGGAGACCCCCGGCTTGGACTCACAGCCCTGCCCCTTCTAGCTCTGTCACTCGGACAAATGTCAGAGAAGACGATGCCTCAGCGTCCTCATCTACCAGATGGGAGAACAGAGCCTGCCCCCGGCTGATGCAGTTGCTGTAAGGACCGAATGAATCCTTACTTGCAAAACCACGGCTCCCCCGCTCAGTGAATGTTAGTTGTTACTATTACTCCTCTGGGGGCCTCCTTCTACCACAACTCTCTGAGCTACCGAGCCTACTCGACTGGATGTGCAAATCTCTTGTATCCACTCAAGAGTCAGAGGGTCACGGAGAGAGGATTCTGCTGATGCGTGCAAAGACGAGGCAGGATCTCTGTGTTTAGGAGGCAGGATCTCGCCTTCAGAAGACAAAAACAAAGCCATTTGCTGAGCATTTACCATACACTGGGGCATTCTGTAAAATACTTTTTCTCTGTTAACTGTTGTGTTTCAGGGCACCGCGTAAAAGCATTTTTCTTTCAATAACCATTTAAAACGGTCCCGATCATAAAACAGGCTAATACTGATGTAGAAAGCTTATACAATTTGCCTGAAGCGATAGATGTAGTTAGTGTTGAGTCCAGGATGGAAGCCCCGGAAGTCCGCTTCCAAGCCCGCGTGAAGGGTGAAGTCATTCATCACATGAATCGGCGAGGAAAAGGAGGATTTCCAACAGAACTTAGAAACTGGGATGAGGCTTTACAGAGGAGGAGGGGACAGACATTTCCTCCCTAGCCGCTCTGTTTTCGTGTGTAACTGGGATTGCCAACATTTTCTTGGCACACGAACTTCCTCAAAAGTTTTTAAGCATGGACTTCAAAATATGTATTGCCATATGAATTATATATGGATGTCCTACGCTGAGTAATGATAAATGACCACAACAACAGCAAATGAGGATGGAACCGAGCCGATGAGCGTCCGTCCGCCTCCAGCCAGGGTCCCAGCACTCGGCCCCCGCGGGTGAGGCTTCACACCAGCAGCCGGAGGAGGAAGCCCGGGTTCAGGTGCAGGGCGGACATCACAGAGCAGGGCCGAAGGAAGGTGGGCTTGGAGCCCAGGGACAGCGGCCGGACTGCCCGCCTTCCACGCAAAGGGAAAAAGGAAACGCAGGTGAGCAGAGAGGACACACAGGATCCGCTGCCAGCCTCCCAGGCTGTAGGACAAAGAAGAAGGGAAAAGAGCAGCAGTAACAACAAAAGCCTCCCTCTGCCCACCACCCTGTCATCCGTTACATCACATACATGGTGCAGGTCCTTCCCCGCACGCCGGGGGCCGTGCCGAGCCTCGATTCTGGCCACAGAAGAGGTCTGTGCGTGAGGAACTTCTCCTTCCGGTCCGTTCTGGGGTTCTGGGTATTGCTAAGTGTGTACCTTTCGGTTGAGGCTCTTCTCCTTTACACAGGCTATTTCTACTTTTCCTTCTGTGTAACGATGAGTCCAGGTCAGCTAAGGACATCCCACCCTGTCCCATCTCTGTCTGTTCCACACATTTCTATTATTACAACGAAGCCGCCCCGATGTAATCACTCCTTCATACACCTATGTTTCCGTGGTTCCCCGAGGGACAGCGGCTGTGTGTACCCGTCTGTGTGTCCCGTTTCCTGACCTCGGCACTACTGAGAAGTGTGACTGGGTACTTCTCCTTTGTGGGGGGCTGTTCGGTGCACTGAAGCACCCAGCTTCCACCCACTAGATGTGGCACCCTCCCAGCTAAGACAACTGAACCGTCTCCAGATATTGCCAAAGGCCTCCTGGGGGCAAAATCAACCCCACTTGAAAAGCACTGCTCTACTCTGATTATAAGCTAATATTTAAAAAAAAAAAAAGTTGTGAAGAAAATATCAAATTGTGATAGAGTGAGTTCAATATAACATAACATGCAACCGCTGAACATTTGATATCTATCAGTATAATTCTCTATTAAAGAAAAAACTACAAATTCATTTATTAATTTATTTATTAGGAAATTTAATGAGTATACTGAACACTTACTGGTTTTTTTGAGTACTTTCCTAACCCTGAATGTAAAGTCTTAAAAAAATAATTTTCTGTCGTCACCGAGGTTAGCAGACAAATGAAAAAGTCTTTCGAAAACACCTGCATGTGCAGATACGCACATATTCCCAGCAAACAAATGCTATCATCAGTCCACACATTGATTGATTCTTTTCACAAATAACTATTGTTTCTGCTGTGTGTCAGATACAACCTTGCCTAGTGCATGGATTATAAAGCTATATAAGACCCAATTCCTGCCTTTAGGCAGCTGTGGTTTGAGAAAAATCTAGTGAACAAATGAGGGCAATAAAATATTATTTATTCTTGTAATAAATATTTAGTCCGAGTGCTGCTGCATGCTGGTAATAGGAGATTGAGCAAAATTGATACCATATCATGCAGCTAGCAATCTAGAAAAGATAAGACACAAAATGAGAAGGCAGAAGATTCTAGTGGAAGTAAGGAAAGCCATGGGGGTGTAGGGTGGGTGCACCCATCTTAGATTAGAGGAATATTCATGATGATTTTAACACATGTTCGTAAGTTCTCTTGGATACTCAGCTCATAAAATGTGAAGCCTATTTCACCTCCTGTTGGATATGAGTCAGTGTTGGTGTTAGTGACGCATTTCTAAGAGAATGTGGTGGAAGTATCCCCGTGTGACTCAAGATAGACGATAGCACTCTGCTTGCTTCTCTCTAGCTTGAGGCCATGCCCTGGGAACCCAGCAGCCATGTTGTATGGATGTTCAGGAGATACGGCGTGGGCCAGGCTGATACCCCAGCTGAGGCCATGGTCAGTGGCCACATTAGTGGCCAGACTTGTGAGTGTGTGAGCTTTTCAATGAATCCAGCCTTCAAGTCGCCCCAACCGAGGCTTAATGGAACGGAGAGGAATTTTTCCTACAAAGTCCTGCCCACATTGCAGATTTGCAAGAAAAATAAATGTTGTCACTGTTGTAAGCCACTAAGCTTTGTGGTGGTTTGTTACACAGCCATATTAACCTTGACAATATCACCTAGACTTGAGAGATATTTTCCCAGCGGTAGTGGGTGCATAAATGTACTTTGAGTAGTCCCGGCAAGGTTTCATGATGTGGTAATATTAGTTCTGCCTTGAAACATGAGTGCATTCTCCGGTAAGTATTAGCCAGGCAGAGAGGGAAAGGGCAGGGCCCACACTTTTAAGCACAGGGAGCCGTGTGAGCACAGGAACGAGGCTCTGAGCCGGCACGTCCACTCGGCGAAGTGGGAGGGTGCAGCCTGGCCTGCCCATTGAGGACAGGGCTGGGACAGAGGGATCAGAAGAGATCAAGCCAGATTCACATACGGAAGCCTCTGAAACATTTTTTGTTATTCTGAAAACGTACATATGACATACAAATTACCATTTTAATAATTGTGTAGTGTGCAATTCAGCGGCATTCAGCATATCCCCAGTGTTATTTCCAGAACAGTCTTTACCCCCAAATTCCTTGCACTTCTGTATTTAGCTTACTGTTTTCCACAGCAGCTGCAATATGGTAGCCCCCACCAGCCACGTAGGAGGGCCCGGTCTCCCCACATCCTCATCAACATTTGCTATTCCCTATTGTCACTGTCACTATTATTATTATTATTATTATCATCATCATGGCCATCCTAGTGGATGGGAAGTGGTATCTCACTGTGGCTTTGATTTGTATCCTCCTAATGACTAATGATGCTGAGCATCTCTTGATGGGCTTGTTGCCCATTTGGATCCACCACATTTATATCTTCTTTGGAGAAGCTTCCAATGGGAAAACCTTTTGTATCATGCCTTGTGGTTGGGGTTTCATCCTGTGAGCAGAGGAGAGCCATTCACCATGGGAGGAGCATCATGATCAGATTTAAAGTCCAGAGAAATCAACGAGGCTCCAAGCCGGGGGCACAGCTCATGTGGAAATTAGGCTAGAAAGGAAGGGAGCCCTTCGGAAGACCTGAGCAGTAATTAAAACCAAGTTTCAAAGAGGAGTGAAGGATGGGGTCAACTGGGTCCTTAGACTGTTGACAGTTTTGTTGTGTGTTCCAGTTGCTTCCTGGTTCATGTGTTTCTACAACTATGGTGGGCACCTGTTTCATGTGGTAGTTCTGGGGAAGATCACCAGGAGGAATTCTGGAAGACTCAAGAGAAGAGACGTTCCACTGTTTAGGTTCCTACCTGCTGGGGGGGTCCCTTAAACCGTCAGAGCTGAGCCTCATTTTCCACTTTTCTTGTCAGATAATACGTGAAGTTACACAGCTTAGAGTGCATAAAAATGTCACATTGAAAATGAAATGTCACATAGTCTACTTGGAGAAACACATTCCCTGCACAAATTATATCAAACAATGATAGAGATGATTTTTCGTAGTGCATGTTTATACTACTTGTTACTAACTCTGTATAAATAAGCTGGGAGAAATTAATTTGCCATTCTTCAGGAAAAACAGAATTTGGTCCTTGCCTTGCGCTGAAGATCCTAAATGACAGTTCACTTCCTATATATTACTCTTTTTTTTTTAAAGATTTATTTATTTATTTGACAGAGAGAGACACAGCGAGAGAGGGAACCAAAGCGGGGGGAGTCGGAGAAGGAGAAGCAGACTCTCCACTGAGCAGGGAGCCTGATGCAGGGCTCGATCCCAGGACCCCGGGATCATGACCCGAGCCGAAGGCAGACGCTTAACTACTGAGCCCCCCAGGCACCCCTAATTACTCTTTCTAATATCTTAATTTTTGAGACCCCTATAGTAACTTAAAACATGTCTACATGTATCATTTTACTAAACAGCATTATTTATTTTAGTTATTAATAAAAAAGTTATAAAGGAGTTTTTACACATTAAAACCATTGAAAATCATACCAGCCACTCCCTGTCATAACCACTGCTAGTGTTTTGGTGTATCTTCTTCAACATAAATACAGAAAGCAAGCCAGAGATGCATAGAAGTGTAGCTTTACAGGCCTTTAGACACAGAGATGTAGATATGAACCTATATGATTTCTGTGTCTCTCTCCTTTCTAGTTCCCTAATTCATTAGGGGTATTGGTTGTGTGATCACAGCACTAGAGGGCTCAGTCCCCACAGAGCTCCTTCCCGGAACGCCCAAGTCACGTTAGAAGGGACAGGGTATACAGTGTTTATACAAAGTGTCTTGGCCGGGAGCATGGGTGAAGAACAGTTTCCTTCAAACAATGAAAGAGAAAGAGATGAGAAGAGGAGACATCTGTGGGTTCTGTGCCTTCACCCTGAGCACGCCCCAAGTCCTCAGGGAAAGGTGACCCCGCGATATGTCCAACCTGTGCACCCAGGAACTTCCACCTTGCACACGACCCCAAGCAGCAGAAGGCCCCGCTGTTGTGAAAGTCCCAGATGCTGGGGTGTTTCACTTCTCAGCAACAGCTGCACTGGGCACTGACCACCCCGCTGACCCCAGTCCTCTGTTCTGCATCACCCCCGAAACCTTGGCAAGATACTGAAACTCTGGGCAGCCCTGTCAAAAGGAGCAAGGCTACAAAGGCCAGAGGCGGTGTTCTATGACCCTGGGGACATGCCTCTCCATCAGATAACAAGTCATGTTATGGACAATAAAGAAATGAACATTTCGTGGACATCCAGATCTGTGGCCTGAGACACGAGTATGAAATACTGTGCATAACTGGACACCGTTTACCCAGTTCCAGCCTGGGGGCCCTCTTTCATTTTAACTTCAAGATAATAAGTAATATGTCAAATTCGATTTCAAAGGTTGTAGCATATTCCATCATATAAAGCTCCTCGAATGCTATATGTTTGATAATTTCTTGGTTCTTTTGAGGATGCTATAGAAGAATGTACCCTCTCGAGCTAATAACCCACATGGTATTGCCGGCAGCAGTAACTGTCCAGACTTGACTTAGCCAAGGTCCCCTTTCCTCAAAGCTACAGAATCAGAGACGCTGCCTGTTAAGCGGGTAAAGAATGAAAAGGTGTGCGCACCAAAAACCACAGTCCCTGTAAACTTACCTCACTGATCTGCGCGTCTTCCCAGCCTTCAGATGGATGGAGGGTGTAAACTCCTTGAGGCCAGGGAACAGCCTGAAACGCCTCCCACCCCCTCAGGGCTGAGCTGAAGCCTGGTGCCCCTGAGGGCTCGGCTGAGGCTCTGAGGACAAGGGAACATACTCCAAATGCCCCAGGCCTTCCTCCCCGTCAGCACCTGGGCCCGCGTCTCAAAGCCCCACAGTCAAGTCCAGCAAAGGGAGCATCGTTGTTGCTTCTTCCCCTTCACCTAGTCTGGGTTTTACTTGCTTCTCTCTTCCTGCGACTCTGCATGAGGTTGACGAGGGAAAGACCCAGAACCGGGAACGGTACCAGGTACCGCACAGTCCAAAGTGGTTTAAGTAAATTATTGATGTGTGTGACTCGGTATCATTTAAATAAAATCACATATATAGCTAGAAAATTTAAGTTTAAATTCCAGCTCCACTGTAAACTAACCATACGGCCTTTGGCGTATCACTTAAATCATGTAAATCTCTTTTTCCTCATATTTGGAATGAAAAATAATAACCCCTCCACCCCACACACACACAGGGCTGTGGAAAGTATTAGATGAGAAATCATAGGCAGAGCATCTGCACCAGGGTCTCAAAGAGAACAGGTGTAGGGACAGAGCGTGGTGCTCCGCCCCAAGCTCCCTCCTCTGAATTCGTTTCCTCCCTGAAAAATGGAAAATAAATGTCTTGCAAATATCACTTCAACTCATATTTTGCCAATCCTCTCAAGAAGGCAAAATGATACTCTAATTTGAATGGAATGAAATAGCCCCGGTAAGTGAGGTTTGCAAAGCGTAAATCTCTGTGCAGTGCAAATCAGTGGAGAACTTCAGTTGAGTGGGGCCGTGCAAGCCTGTGGCCCTGAGCTCTCCGCTCCATGTCCCCTCCCTCCAACAGTTCCCCCTTGAGTCCATTAGTACAAGCATTCGGGAAGGAACCTCAAAAGGCAGCAAAACCATTTCACTCTGGTAACTCTACGTTTTATAGATACAAGTGATTTCTGCATGGATGAGACTGTCTTTGTGAAGACAGGATACATTGATCTAGTATTTTCAAGAAACTGTGGATATTCCAAGTGCTAGGTGTGGCTCTTCCTCTTCAAGTACTATACCTGGGAGCAGGCTGCAGGAAAGGTCCTGAGCGCCCTCCAGCTGGTGCCTGCCCATGATCTCACAGACAGGGGCTCCCGGGGCGGGGGGGATGCACCTCCTACTTACAGGACAGCACACCCAGTGGACGGTGGTTGGCCAGCCCACCACGGGCCTCTTGCTGGCATGCTGCAGAAGCCAAGTTCTGTTCTTGCAGGGACCTGCTTTCCCTCAGCCCTCTCTCATTTTTCATTCAGCCTGCTCTCCAATTGCCCACTGCCAGCACCCGCACACGTCGTCTAGCTCAGGGTACGTTTTCAGAAGACCCAAGAAGTGTTTTTTCCTCCGGGGTTCCCAGGCATATCAGAAGATATGCACCATGCCATGAATATTTAATGAAAGTAATGTGGCAAAGCACGAAATTCCTAGAATTTGGGGGTGAGGTCCCAACGAGTTGATTTTAAATTTCAGTGAGATGTTTCTCTTTCTGGCTCCTCCATCCCCACAGTCTGAAGTCATGTGCAGATAAAAAATGCTGAACATAGATCATCAGGCCAGCACTGTACAAAGTGTAATGATGCAGGTTGCGCAGAAACATTGTAGCAAGAACCTGCGAGCTATTTATTACAACATGCATGTTACAGACCAGTAAGCCAAGATCCAGAGCTGCTATCACACAGCTGATAAGTGCAAGAGGTAGGATTCAAACCTGGATTATCTGCTGTTGCCTCAGTGCTATCAGCCTGGATGTTTACTTCATTCTACACTTCTGAAAACTCACAAGGTCCCATTCATTCATGCATTCAATTCAGTCATTCAAGGACTGCAGGTGCTTATTCTGTGCCAGACCAACGGTTGCAGTGCTCGAGGGGGTGCAGAGAAGGGGGTGTACAGGGTGTCCCACAGGTGTACAGGGTGCACAAGCTGCCAGGGACAGGGAGCAGCCGCACGGCTCACCTGCATGGAAGGCCTGGCAGAACCAGCATCTAAGGAGCAGAGGACTCTGGGAAGGGGTTGGGAACTTGAGAAGCTTTCTGGAAGGTGAGAGAGGAGAGCAGGTCCAGGAGTCCATGGTGTCACTGCCCAGGAAGATGGACTGCCCAGCCTTTAGTGCAGAGGTGTGGGGTGGTTAGGAGGCCATGGGCAACCTTCTCAATGTTGGGGCAGAGAAGAGAACCCTGGATATCAGGGTGGCCAGGGGAAAAATGGTACCTTGGGGCATCTGAGACAGGAAACAGGTGGTAGTGAGTAGATAGATGGGCAGTCGCCAGGCTCTGAGGAAGGAGCAATGAGCATGCTTCACGCATTCAAGGAGCTTGCATTGAATCATGTCCCCAAGAAAGATATGGAAGTCCTAAGTCCCCAGGACATGTGAATGGCATCTTATTTGGAAATGAGGTCTTTGCAGGCAGAATGCACTTACCAGGAAGCCACTCTGGTGGGACCTCATCCAAACGACTCAGGGACACAGATGCACAGGGACAAGGCATGCGAGCTGGGGGCAGGGACTGGATGCCGAGGATTACCAGCAGCCACCCGAGCTCAGGAGACGCAAGGACGATGGTCCCTGGGTCAGTCTGCTAGCACTGACCCAGGGACCGGGTCGTGAAGCCCCGAGAACAGAGCCATTTCAAACACAGAAATGAAGGTCTCACAGTTCTGCGGGCTGGACGTCTGAGCTGGAGGGGTTCGGGGGACACACTCCCTTGGGAGGCTGTAGGGGAGAGTCTGGTCCCCGCAGTGTCCGCTTTGCCTTCACGTGCTGCTCTCCACATGCATGCCTGTGTCCACATGCCCCCTTTATCAGGACACCGGGCATGCTGCCGCGGGCCTGCGCCCCTGGCATGACCTCCCCTTGTGTGACTGCATCTGCCCAGACCTTATTTCCAAATAAAGTCATAGTCTGCGGGACGGAGTGTTAGGACTTTAAGACACACACACTTTAGGGGATGCAGTTCAAGGGGATGCATCCTTCTCTGAAGGTTTCGGAGGAGGAGCGTGACCCCACGGACACCTCGATTTCGGGCCTCCAGCTTCCCAAACTGTGAGAAACTACATTTCTGTTGTTTCAGGCCGCTAGGGGTAACCTTTTGTTATGGAAGCCCTAGGGAACTAATACAGCTGCTAAAATAAAAGGAAACCTAAAATGAGAACTTGAGGAAGAGGGACATTTTGAAGGAAAGGGTTATTTTAAGGCAGAGAAGCAAGGCTTGGAGGGCACTTGGCCATGCTGGGGTCCAGGCAGGGCAGGTCAAGATGCTGTTGGGGCCCCGGGAATGGGGGGAAGAGCGGCCTTCGGGTTCATTTTATTGACATACTCATCCAGTCAGCTGTGTGCAACCCCGGTGGGAGAAGCTGATACTGGACGGAACCGGGAATCTGAAGGTAGGCAGTTGCCCCAGGAGAGCTCCTTCCGCAGCTGAGGGGTCTTTAGAGAAGTCAGGCCCGCAGGCTGTGCCCTGGCCTGGTTTTCACTTGCACCTTAAGGAAAGGCAGGCTTTTTACTGTCTTTCCTTTTCCTCCCCCACCCGCACCCCCAATCCTGGAGAGTAACAAACTTAAATGCTAAACAAGCAGTACCAAAGTGGAGTGAAACCAAAGGAGGTTTCTAATTCTAATTCTAGAATTAGAGTCAGTACAAGGGCTCACTTAGGATCTGGCATATTTCTTTCCATCAGTTTTAGAAAATGTTAACACTCTTTCCTGAGCACCCCAGGAGGAGACCCCTCCCCAGTTCACTTGTCTCTCTCCCTGCCTGTGGTGCCTGACCCCAGAGCTGTCCCGGGCTCAGCTTTGCCTCCCCCAGGCCAGACTCCGGGACCCAAGGGACCCACGGCATCCTCACCAGCTCCAACTCCCCTCCTGCCTCTCCCGCCGGGAACAGTCTGGAAAGTGGATAGCTCAGTCATGCTAAGGTCTGACGTGGTTTTTCTCTTCTTTAATTATTTTGGTCACACTGCATGTGCTTTGACTCATATTACAAATAAAGCTCTGATGGCCGGTCATTCAGAGACATTTTTACATCCCTTAATTTGCTTTCAAAATACATCAAGCCAAGTTTTTAGAAGACATTGTTTCAGGATACATTTCAGCTAAAATCACTGTGCGGTTTCAGTTTCAGTGGATGGTTTTGCAAATTAATGTGGTTCAGTTCAGTTTTGGGTTCACGGTTCAGGTCAGGTCACGACCCTTAAACATTCCTAGATAAGGTGGATGATATTAATTTCTTATAATAATAACGCTGAAGACAGACATGAAAATAACCCTTTGTCTGCGACCCCACAGTCCTTGCAAACGTAGAAAGGAAAGCTCTCTGGTGACTTTCTTAAGTTAGCACAAGGTTGCTGCTTTTGTGGACGTGAGCAACGAGGCGTGAGCGCAGACCACTGCCCATATCAGTCCTTTATGGCCACTGCCATCCACTTGGAGGTGACACTGTTGCAGCTTCCTTTTAGAGACACTGGCATGCTGTGTTCAAATAACTTCTCTCCATGGACTTGCTCGGTGGGAAAGGTAAATTCAGGTGCGGGGTGGGTGGGGGGCATTCCGCCGCAGAGGAGTCCTCTGGAGAACTGAAACTCTCTCATTGCACTTGTGCTGAAATACTTTGATCAACAGTGGGACTTTTTCATTGTTCTTGTTGATTTTTATGGCAGCGTTTACTCACCAGCCTCGGAAATTCTTCACACACACAGGAGAGAGCCATGCCCATGCCCGCCCTGACCCTGCGCACCCACGGGGCTCCCGGGCGCGCTGCGGCTGCGCCATGGTCCAGGGCGGGAGCTGAGCAGCCACAGTGATTACAGAGGATGGTCATTCCCCATCCGGACCCCTCAGTGAGCAAACAACGCAGTCCCCGGGGAGAGTCCGGAAACTTCCCTCTTTTCCTCCCCTCGGGGTTTCTTTAGACCCCAGAGCCATCTTGAGCTTCTTTGAAAAGACTGTCCTGCACCTCTGGAAGCTGCTCTCTGTCCCAGACAGAACCGCTGTCCTTCCTGCTCTCCTTCCTCCCCCTTCCTCTTCCTCCTCCCCCTCCCCCCTCAGCACTCTGCAAATGTTCTTCCCCGCCCCCTCCCCCCCCCCCCCCCCCCCTCCCCTTTGCCTCCCTCCTTCCCCTCCTCCTCCTTCCTTCTTTCTCCTTCTCCCCTTCCTCCCACTCTGCTCCTCTCCTCTCCATTTCCCCCATCGCCCTTCTCCCCAACCTCCACCTCCTCTCCATCCTCCCCCTTCCCCCTTCTCCCCCTCCCCATCCACCCGCTCCCCCTCCCCCCTCAACACTCTGCAGATCTTCCCCTCCAGCCTGGCCCTCCTCTTTTGCAGCCGCCTGCCTCTCTCCATTTTTTTCCTGCTTCTTGCCACAAAAGCTCAAAAACAAAGCAGAAGAAAGAATCCCCGGTGTCCGGAGCTGGTGGACGGGTCTGCAGGGAGCCCGCAGGCCTTCTGCCCTGCGCGGCCGCCCAGGCTGATACGCGCCCCGCAGGCTGTCCCCACAGTGACCACAGGGCGGTCGGTGGGAGCATTTCTGCCCTGGGCCGGCCTCGCATTCCCCAGGGGACTCGGGGCCGGCTCTCCCGGCCCTGCTCTCGGGGCTGCCCCGGCCTGCCACCCCATCCCCAGGGGACTCGGGGCCGGCTCTCCCGGCCCTGCTCTCGGGGCTGCCCCGGCCTGCCACCCCATCCCGGCCGCCCGCGAAACCCCTGTGAGCTCACACAGCCTGTCTCCCAGCACACCCTCCCCGGACCCGGGGTGCAGACCTCCGCAGGGCAGCTGGAGCCTGAGGGCCTCCCGGGCTGGGCCCCAGGGAGAAGTGTGCTCCCGGGCTCCCCAGGCTGAGCCAGGTTTCCCCTCTCCGCCGGGGGACAGACCCTGAGCGGCCTGCGAGCGGGCAGCGCCAGCCGGGTCCCCGCGCCGCCGACAGCCGCGCGCTTCCGAGTGGGAGGGGAGAGGTCGCTGGCTGGCGGACCCACCCCTGCGGCTTAGCCGATGCCAAGAATGTCCTGGAAATAACTGAATTGAACGGCTGTAGTCCCAGCCTGTCCTCACCCTGAGAGCCCCCCGGCCCAGCAGACCGGCTTGGGGGGGTTACAAGGGTCCCTTCTATTTATGCAGCGCGTTCTAGTTCACAGAGCACTGCGAGTCCACTCGTGGGCCTGATCCTCGGGCTGGGAGCTATTGCAAGCCATGCCTAGCGTGCCCGCACTCAGCCCCCGCACGCCCCCCGAAAGCGTCCATCCCCTGGTTGTGTGATTACCTGCTTCCAGTGCCTTATAGTGGAAAGAACGAGGGCTCCCGGTCAAAGAGACCTGTGTGACCCCTGTCTCGGCCACTTACTAACAGCCTGACCTAGGTTGGGTGCTTCAGGTTAGTCCTGTTTTTCTCATTCCTGAAAGTGGGGCTAAGAGGCTGGTGGCCTCACCTGGCAGGGCCAAGAGGTGAATAATGGGACGCATGACAAAGCACCCCGCCCATCTGGAACTCCGCAGTGCTCCCTAAGCATTGGCTTCTCTCCTCCTCAGGGAGAGAGCTGGTGACTTGAAGTCCGGCCCCACACTTTATTTGTACGTGCCCGCAGCTTAGCACGAGATTTAGTGCATGGGTGCATTTTTTAACACAGGAAAGAACGTGTGTTTTGCATGAATGAGCGGATCCTAGAAGCACTGGGTGGCTAGTGCTCATCTACGGTGGACCTGGACATCGAAGAACCTCCCCGTTGTTCCTCCCGCTGTCACGTGTTCTCAAAGATCCTTTGTCCGTCTTCTCAATTCGTTCATAAAACTTCTCCAAACTCATTCTGACTGTGAAGACACCTTACCATCATCACTCCTGGATTCTCCACACCCCCCCCAACACACACACACCTCAACATTTCAAGGAAATTAAAGAGGCTCATTTACACAAAGTGGCCCGGAAACCCTGGTTGGCCGCACTCACCGGGGCTAAGCTATATATAGCGCACAAATTACCGAGTCATTGATGTGCAGAGTCAGCACCTGAGTAAGGAAGATTTTTTTGAGAATTGTCTACTAAGGGAGTATAAGTCTATCGATTCAAAAACTGGTTTTGTTTGGTTGTTTCTAGTAAGCAGATGCCAAATTGATGCTTTCCAATTCAAATCTAATCATGCTAACGTTCAGCTTAAATCACCCGTGTGTTCCATGATCCTTTAGGATCAAGTGCAGAATCCTCCACCCTGCTCTGAGTCCCTAACCCCCTGCACCAGGACACCTCCTTCTTTCTCCTCTGACGGCCGGCTTCCTTCGGTTTTGCTTTGTGTTCATGTCTCACCCCTTCCCTGGGCATAGCTGTGTCCTCTCCAGAAACACTGCCCCCACTTTCTCTAGTTAACTACCCTGTTGTTTTTTTTTTTTTTAGATTTGGGCTCAAATATCATTCCCAGGAACCCTTCCCTGACGGCCCCGCCCTCTACTGCGCTGGGCGTAGGGTCATGTTCTTTTCATCCCAGCTTCTGAGACATACAGTTTTTTACTCCAGGTATTTAAGTAACCTAAACTGTAAAGTCCCTGGGAACAAAGGTTGTGTTCACTGTTCTCACTCTTGAATCCTTAGGGCTTATCACGGCGGGCCTGGCTCGTAGTAGGTAAGCGGTGTATGTTGAACAGGAACTTGCTGGCTAGAAGAGTATCGATCTGAACGACTCAGAGGGCTATTCCCATCGGGGCAGCAGGGTAGAAGCACAATTAGGTCAGGGGTGTTTGCTAGGCTTTCGGAAGCCAGGGACCTTTCATAGAATAGTAGTCTCAGAGCTAAAAGAGATTTTAGACACCATTGAACTGAAAACTCCCTCTCTTTGCAAACCTACTAGAGCATGCATTCCACTTGATAAATGGTTTTCCAGGCTTCGCTTGGGCTCATTCTATGCAAGAGATCTACATTAATAGTTGAGAGAGCTTACATCACCCCCAAAGAGTCTATAGAACAAATAAAGAATAAAATGGCCCCGGAAGAAATACATCCGCATTTTAGAATACGCGATTTTAGATCTAATAAGCAAGGGAAAATGTATGTACAAGATTATAGAAATAAACCAGTCTAGTTGGTGTTTTTGCGTTAACTTCCAGTTCCCCCAGTTGGGGAGTCAGTCTGTCCGTTAAGCAGGGTAGGCTGCACAGCCATCTCTCGCCTGGTTTGCTGGATCCACCTCGGATTTCTACTCTCTGTTGATACATGGTGAACTGGCCTGATTCTTTTCTTGTTTTCTGTATAGATATTCTAGCTACCGAGTATCTTAACATCTCTCTTATTTGCTTAAAATTCACTACCTAAAACCTAAAATCTTGCTTAAATTTCAAGGGATTCTACATGGGCATTTTTGCTGAACTGTGATTCATTAATTTCCATGTGTCTCAGATCTGGTGCTGGGACACTATTGAGTTCCACTGAATCATTGCTATTCCTGGGTCTAATTTCTGCCGTTAGACCCACAAATAGGATAAATCTGTGTCTCCTGGGCCCAGCAATGCAGGCGGAGTACCTTACCTCCAACAGTCTCTTGGAGTGTTGGTGAAGGTCCACTGCTGAGAGGGAGGTTTAAGGTCTTCACAAACGATTATTTTCAGGCTGAGCTTAGCCAGGAAGGCACTCTTTTACTTTTCTTGTAGGCTTTTCTGTTTTCTTTTCCCCATTCTTTGCTACACAAGTCCCTCGACAGAGTCCCCATGTTGCAAATACATGCTTGCCCCCAGGCCTTGAGTGAATTCGCTGTCTGTTTAATACCTACTCCATATGGGATAGATTAACACAAAAAGCTTTAGCCTTGTACAACACTCAGATGCTTTCTTGTAATGGCCATGAGGTTGGGGGCGGGACATGAACACATAAGTGGGTGCATGTACCAAGAACAGAAATCCATTGAGTTCCCCCAGACCAGACGTCTACATTCTCGAAGGCTCTCAGCAGCCAATAAATTTGACTTGAACTTTTTTATTTCATGCATTCTGCTGTTAAAGCAAACCCTTCTTTCTAAACTAAGTATAATTGCAAGATACTATTCTGAGTGCCAAAAACGTCAACTGTAAGTTGCAAACATGGACACATTTAAACAGAACCATATGTTCGATTGAAAGGAAAAATCAGAAACAAACCAATCCTTCTACCTTTTGCTAAAGAGATAAATTGCAAGGAAGCAACCATGTCAGGAAAAAAAAAATTAGGGAAACAGTGATGATTATGCAATACTGTATTCATATATTTTCATCAGAAGAAAAGTTATCTGTGCTCTATGGCCATCATAGGCAAGATAGAGCCTTATAAAAACCTAATGCTTTGGAGACAGAGGGAGGATACTTGTGAAGTTTATTCAGCACCTAATCAGCTGATTTCATTCTGCACCAGGGTTATTGCACTGAGTTACAAAAGCTTGGTTTTGTTCAGGGTCTGTCAGTAACTACCTCTGCGACCTTGGGTGGTGGCTTCCTATGTCACTCTGAATTAAATCCACAATCTTGACCAGGTCACACATCCCCTGTCACCGTGACTCACCTCCCCCACTGCGAACCCTGCTCCTTGGGCTCATTTAGTGCTTAGGAACATCTTATGAACTATGTTGCTGGATAAATTCCAGTTCTACAGAGGAGAAAACTGAGGTTCAGGGGTTTTAAGGAACTCACCCAAAAAAGGCAGAAGTAAGAAGTTGCAAGGTAAGGATTCTAAGATTTATTTATTTATTTAACCCTGTGGTTTTCCCTGGGATAATCTTTTCTTTATTTTAATGAGCTCACTCTGCTTTCATTGGCTCATCTGTACCAAGAGAACTTTGGATCATATGTCCATACCTCAAATTGTGGTATGTTTATTAGAGATACATAAACCATTTTAGGGGGTCATAGACAAACTTTAGGAAAAAGTAGTTACACACATGTGTTTTCATGTTTTGAAAGCATGAAACCAGCTTAATAAATTCAGAGCTTAATGTATATTATTACTTAAAGTGAGACTTTTTTATTTTATCATTTTTTAATTTATTTTTTCAGTAAACATAAAAAGTGAGCTGATTTTAAATAATATTTACAAGTAATAGCACTGTATATGGGGAATGAAGTCAGGGTGGGAAAAAAAAAAAAGTGAAGCTAATGTCCAAATACTTGGAAATTGTAAAACAACGAAGTAGATAATCCCAAATAGTTCTTCCAGCTCCCATAAGCTCAGCAATCAGTGATTTTCCTTAGCCAGAAAGAAAATGGATAATTTAAAAAGTAAGCCCAAGTGTAGAATAACTGAATGATGGAAAGGCAGGAAACTACTAATATGTAATAATCAAAATAATAATACGATGGGGATTAACACTGAGCTTCAGAGGGTTTGCAACAATTTATGTTTCAGAAGAGTTCCTTCTCAGCACTGTGAGCACATCTCTCCATTTGAGTGGAATTAGAAAGCATTAGGATTCTCCGGGTCAGTCCGCTTATCTGTGGTGTCTTCAAGATGACTCCAGCTGTCCTGCAAGGGAGGTTTTCAGACCCCGGGGCTGTTTGCAATTACATCAGCATGAGACTTAGTCACCGTGTAATTCAGCCCGAAAGGCTCCTGACTACATGTTTTGAATCAACGTGATGCTAGGTAATGTTGGAGGTGGCAGTGTGCGAGGCCTATTTTTCAATGAGGATTAGCTGGTTCGTAGGCATGAAGTTATGACAAAGAGTAGAAAGAAGGTTATTGACAAATACACTGCCTTTTCTGGAAAGTGTGGCTTTCTAATCTCTTTTAAGGTAGCTGCATAAATGACATTAACTCCATTTAATGAAGTGTGCATGCTGATCATAGTGAAACTCATGAAAATAGATGCTTAGAGCATTTAAATTCTCTATTAAAAATCAAATGGGGGCGCCCGGGTGGCTCAGTTGGTTAAGCGACTGCCTTCGGCTCAGGTCATGATCCTGGAGTCCCGGGATCGAGTCCCGCATCGGGCTTCCTGCTCAGCAGGGAGTCTGCTTCTCCCTCTGACCCTCTTCCCTCTCGTGCTTTCTATCTCTCATCCTCTCTCTCTCTCAAATAAATAAAAAAAAAAAATCAAATGGAAATCTTCTCTCTAGATAGGATATGAATAAGGCAGAAGAGTGAGTTTGCAGAAAAATAATTGTTCCGGCAGTCAACACATGGGAGAGAGTGTTCCCTATCCCAAGGTTAAGTTCCTTCCTCCCTCCCTCCCTCTCTCTCTCATTATCGGTTTTTGTCTATCTGTCATCAATCTATCATCTGTCATCTATCTATCCATCAATCAACTATCTACATATACATACAGGGCTGACTACATAAATTTGTAGGACCCAATACAAGATATATATATATTGGTCTTTTGACAAAATTTATTAAGAATTTCAAGAGGGGCCAACAGAGCATGGGCTGTGTGTGACCGCACAGGTTGTAAGCTCATGAAGGTGACTCTGTATATACATGTGTGTTTTATTATTCTCATTGTCCCTATAAAATATCATGAGCTCAAACACCTTAACTTCATACGTCTGGGTAGCATTTTATTCCACATGTGTGAATAAAAGATTGAACCAAGCCATCTTGTGAAAAAGGAAGCAGTCAAGGGAACTCACCACATATAAGGTCTTCTTTTTCTTTTTCTTTTTCTTTTTTGAGTCCAAATTATAGTAGGCAACATATTTTTGCAACAAACATCCAAAATATATTCTTCTTTTGCCACAAAACAACATAAATTGGTTATAATTTATGGTAGTCAGTGCATTTTCTGAATTATTTGCCCAAGAGCCTTCCTTTTGGCCAATCTGAGCTTCTTTCAAGATTAGTTAACACACAATATCAGTTAACTGAATATTAGTTATAGATATACAATATAGTGATTCTTTTTTTATACTTTTTTTATTTTATTTCATTACGTTATGTTAGTCACCATACATTACATCATTAGTTTTTGATGTAGTGATCCATGATTCATTGTTTGCATATAACACCCAGTGCTCCACGCAGTACGTACCCTCCTTAAAACCCATGTATGGTGATCCAACATTGCTATACATTATGAAACCACCATGATAAGTGTAGTTACAATCTATCACCATACAAGATATTATAATCATTCCAAGCTTCTAATGAGTCAGTTTGCTTCTACACTGTATAACTTGAAACATTTCTTTTATGTTTCTCTTGGGCGGTGGAGGACATAAAGTGGGAACGTTCATGAAAAGTGGATAGAAATACAAGCCTGTGTTTCCACAGCAAGGTAGCCACACTGGCTTCATCGGGTCCTCTTGGGGCATTTTGGACCCCTCAGCCCAGGCACCTTGATTTCAGCATTCCAGATTTTCCCTGCTCTGGCCAGTCCATGCCTATGTGACCTGCCCGGGTGTTCTGGCTTCCACTTCCGGTTCCTTTTCTGAATCCCTCGGCCTTTCTCAATCTGAAGTCATCTCAGCTCTGGTTCTGGGTGGTTTCTGACCCAGCTCTGTCCTTCCTCTGCAGAAGAGCACTCCCCAGGGTGATGCGCTGCCTCTCTTGAGTAAAATATGTTTGCTTCTCCTCCGCCAAGGATCTTGTGTGTTTATAAAGTCTTGAGTTCAAGAATTGTCTTCAAGATGGTTAAGGAAGAAAGCCAAAATGAGTAGGCTAAACTGATCATGGCAGTTATTTATTATCCTGGACTCAAGTGTGGCAGACCAAGTGAGGAGAACACTTTCCAAAGCACTGTCTATGTGGGGTGGGTGAGCGGGCTCTACGGCATAGATTACAGATCAGTAAGGAAGTCACCTACGAATCTAACCCCTTGAATTACATGTGAAGAAACTGAAGCCCAGGGGCATAACTTCTATCCTGATAACATGTGTGCATGGTTAGATTGCCCAGAATATATTCATGAAAATCTTAGCCTGGTCCACAGAATATTTTCATAAAGTCTTAGCCTGACCTTCAAAGCTTTTTGCAATTTCCTCTCAACCTAACTCTCTGACATTCCTTAGCCATATTGGACTAATTACTGTTCTGAAACACAAAAAGTACATTACCTCCTTTTCATATTTATTCCTACTATTGTTTTTCAGAGGCTGACATTTCATCTTCTCTATGCCCTTCCATGTCTGATCGATCCATTTCCTATCCACTGTACACATCACTGAGAATTCTTTTACGTTGTTACTTAAGTTTGTCACTATTGTTTAAGACTCTTGTTAATGAATTTTATGTAAACTTTCTTTTCATACGTTGACTATAATTTCTGTAATAATGTGCTGCTTGTTAGCCTGGGTCTTAGGCTATGATGAGTATGCACTCATCACCTTCAAGGGACTCAAAGTGCAGAACATTGTTCTAATTCAAAGCACTGTAAAGATGGTATGGCGTGACTGATATGTGCCGAGGGGAGCGTGGGAAGGTGTATCTAACCAAGGCCTCCAGGAGCAGGTAGGGCCGGAGTGGGATTCACACACTACGGGAAATTCTCAGGATTAGAATGTGTGAGTTAAAGTATCAGCAAATAGAGAGAAGCACCCCTAACATAGGAACACTTCCCAAATTCATTAATATCCCAAGAGGCCATTCTTTGTACAATTCTTTGTGATGTAAAGATAATTGGAGCTCTTATTTCTTGTTCATACAGATGATTACATTTCTTGCTTTGCACAACAAGAAAGAGACCTCTACAAGAACATATGCTCCCCTGTTAACAACTGAGCAAAGAAACTTGAAGGGAGAAATAGTAAGTACTGCAAAAGAGAAACAAGAAATTCAGAGTGTAGGGGCGCCTGGGTGGCTCAGTTGGTTAAGTGACTGCCTTCGGCTCAGGTCATGATCCTGGGGTCCTGGGATCGAGCCCCGCATCGGGATCCCTGCTCAGTGGGGAGTCTGCTTCTCCCTCTCCCACTCCCCCTGCTGTGTTCCCTCTCTCACTGTGTCTCTCTGTGTCAAATAAATAAATAAAATCTTAAAAGAGAAAGAAATTCTGAGTGCATTCTCCAAGTGGTGTTCACATTTCACATACATTAACTAGCATGCTAACCTCTCAAAGAAAGTAATATAGCATCAGAAAATATTAAGATCCTCATGATACTTACAGACTGTCTATACCAATGTCTTTTATTTTGAGTTTGTGAGGTCAATGGAAGAAAAGTGATTTTTTTTTTCACAAGTCGCAGAGAACCGTGAGCTGGGAGGTAGAAGTAGTCTGTTGTCCTAACATCCACCCCGCTGCGCTGTGCCTGCTCCCAGAAAGACACTTTTAAGGTGAAATTCAAGAGCATTGTTACCTAATGGTAAAAAGCACTGCTAAAGCCAAGTAATGACAGATGTGCCAGTAATTTATGGAAAGCCAGAAGCAGCATGCATAGGCTTTAGCTACCTGGAACTCTATTTCAGGCAAGAAACGATCAATAAATGTCTAACACGGTCTTTCCTTCTATGTAAGGAGGGGAAAGGATTATTGTGAAAGCCCCCTGAAAACGACAATATTAGGGCAGTGGCAGGGAACTCACTATGCCCAGATTTGCCAGGCAACGAGAGTAAAAATGCGATGGATCTGGTCTATTGATTACATTCACTTGGGATCCATGAGTGAGCTTTTTGCTCAGTATGGGTACAAGAAAGAGATTCAGCAAACGTCTGAAGGCTAATGAAAGCACTCATGCTATCTGGATGGCTAATTGGCTGGTATTTTTCAATCCTGGCAGGGTGGATTTTCTGAAACAATGTGGAAATACTGTCATAATTCAGCTGGTAGCATTTTTATAAGGCTTTGGAAGACACTCTTGGGGATAGCTATTTCTTCTCTTCTAAAATTCCTTAAAGGTTATCTTTTCACCAATAGAATGTCCATACTTTCCTTTTCAAAGGTCTCCGGCGCCCATAGAAGGACTGAAATAATATAAGCCTGGAAAAATATGCTTTAAAAACAGTGGTGACATTTCTCTGCAAACAATTGACAATTTTCTACGTTTGGTTTCCCTCTGATGGTAATTGGTTAACTGTGTTTAACATGGTTCACCTTTGAGGAAGTTGTCTAGATAATGTAGCCCTATTGCCTTTTAATTATTTTAATCATTAAAACATCGCACTGCTACATTCACATTCTGTGGGAGCCGAAGCCTGTAAACACAGAGAGGGAAAGCAATTTGAAGCTAGCAGAAGAGCAGTAAACTTGTTAGTTAATTGAACAAACCCTCATTGAGCACCTACCATGTGCCAGGCACTGTGCTCAAATCTGGGGAGACGTAAAGAGGAATTAGCCATGGTGAGTGCCCTCCAGAGGCTGACAGGCACATAGAACCAACTATAAACCACTTGATAGCGGATGTAATAGGGCTATAAACAAAGCGCTTTGAGTATGCAGAGGAGGGCGCAATGTCTTCTGCCTGGCAGGCTTGGCAAAGCAGATCAGTTAATGTTCTTTCAGTGGAAAATGGCCAAAAACACAACCCAAACTTGCTTAAAGAATAAGGGCATATTGATGAAACGGGTATGCTAGGACCCTGTCAGAGTAAGATTGCGGTCAGGGACCCAGCTGATTTCACCAGACTCTACTTTCCTCATTCCCTCTTGGACGCGTTGTCCGGCTGCGAGGGTTGGCTTCGTGTTCAGACCACGTGTGGGGGCATGGTGGTGGCATGGGCTCCACACCGCCCCTCTTCCACGTTCGGGCGCAGCAGTCATAACACCTGCACGTTTTGCGAAGACCCAGCAGAGTCCGAAGTCATTGGCCGCCTACTGGCTCTGAATGAGTTCAGCGGAATGTCTTCTTCTGAGCCAGCCGGTTAGCGTCCCCCCAGTCAGGGCCTGGAGCTGAAGCCAACTCCAACCTGCCCACATGGCTTAGGGGCCTTGAAAAAGCCCCCCTTCCACCACCCCCGCCCAAACCCACGCTATTGTTTTACTAGAAGTTTGGATGGATGTTGGGCAGCAAAAGATAAACGATGCATGAGCTGGATCTAGAGGCACGGAGACAGAAAAGGAAGGTCAACGCGGGCAGCAGTTGGCCAGGCAGACACAGAGGGGGAAGCACACACAGGGGTTTTCCCAAAGCGGGAAACGTGTGGGAAATGTTTGCCTGGTGAGGCGTCGACCGTGACCTAAATGCCATACCACTCGATTGACGGCTGTATTACGGTCCTTCTATCTTAATTGCTATTTCTAAGGGCTGATTTTTAGTGTATACATGTCGTCTCTTAAGGGAGACATACACACGTGTTGGTGATTTGGACGGGGGGGGCATTCTAGCACACCTGTGCGCCGGAGAGCCAGAGAGAGAGAGGGAGGGAAGTAGGAAGTAGGTGGGTCGGAAGCCCTCTGCCTGTTTCCATGTTCAAATGTGGAGTTCCCAAAGCACCCTGAGCCACCGTAGACTCATTGCCTTTCTCTGTCCCTTCAGCATGAGAGAAGAGCACAGTGACTTAGAAAGGGTGAATTTAGTGTAAGTTGAGGAGGACCGCACCCGGCATGGGAAGTTGTCTCCTGCCCGCATAAGCTCTATTCCACTTCCAGACACAGAAACCACTGAAATGTTATGGCTGTGTGGCCGTCTCTGTGGTCAGGATCCACTGGATCAATCACCTTGACTCATTTTATAATTTTAAGGTCTAATCTCATTGGCTACTGCAAGAGCTCTTATCTTCCCCAAGTGTGGCTTGGGGATTTTGATATAAACCGCGGGTAATTACGATGTAGGATTATGAAAAGAAGTATTAAGTCTGACTCTGCTATTTTCCAGGAGAAGATACATTATTTTGCCTTCCCAAGCCTTGGCATCCGCACAGATCAGACTGGGACAGCTACTGAAAAGCATGTGTATTTCTGGCAAAGTAAATCATCCTCATGGGGTTGTTAAAAGAATCGAACTAGATTAGGCACTTGGTCCTTGACATTTGCTATTCATTCTGTCAAGAACATTATTGTTTCCCCCAAAACTTCAGGTCTCATCTTTGCCTTGCTAATTCTCACTTATTATAAGACTGGTATTAGAAATGCCACCTGGATTTTTCTCTGACTCTTCCGGGCTGGGCCTCCCTTCAATGGGTGCCATAGGCCCCTGACTGTCCCTATAGTACCTCCTTTACTGGTCCATTTCCCGGACGCAAGTCCAGTTCCCTCTCGATTCCATAAATGTGGGAGCCCTATCTGTGTTTTACACTACTGTACTTCCAGGGACTAGCACAGAGACTTGGGCATCACGGGCAACCAAAAGTACCTGTCCAATCAGTGAGTAAATGAGTGAGTGAATTAATCAGACATCTAAGTCCCATGCTTAGTGATTGAGGCTACAGATGAACAGCGTGCTGAGAAACAGATCTGTGGTTTGAAGTTAACTTGACCAGCGTAGGCAAAAGCATCTCCAAGACCACTGCAGGATATTTGGGTGTCATTTTGTCTTCTTCTATTTCCGTCGATAAACAACTCAGCTTATTGAATGGAAGCTCTGGCACAGAGGCAAAAGAAGTAGGCTTCGAAAATGCACCCTCAAATTCCATCTGTGTCATTCATAAGCTATTCGATGCCAGTATCCCACCTGTCTGACTCTGATTACTAGTTTACAGATGGAGAATAATAATAATCGCACATGTGAGAATATATTTTAATAATTTAACTTAAATTACATATATTAATTATATAATACAATGACTAGTTAATACTTTACCTCATATATATATATGTATATATATATATGCTCCTAGCAGAGGTGTTACAAAAATTAAAAAAAAAAAAGCTTTGTAACATGGAAAGGGGTATTTAAACATAGGTGTTCCTCCCAAACCAAATCTGCACTTGAGAGATGTGTAGCACAGTCCAACCATGACAAGGAGGGTTCTAGGCAACCTTGGGAAGAGCCTTCCCATGTCCGCCTTCCTTCCTCAGTGAGCAGTGGACTTTGCTTGCAAAATGAATCAGCTATGCATGGTTTTTCTTCTTTCCAGACAAAGTGAGTTGTCCTGTGTGCCCCCCCCCGCCCGGTGAGAGTTGCCTACCAGCGGCACAGATACTTCTCACTGCAGCTTTGCTCCTTCATTTGTAAACTTGCATAAGGCTTCAGGAAAATTCATTGACATCTTCCGATCTGTCACTCTACAATCACTGAAACACTGGTTGGCACAAGTAATTTCATGTCCAGGAATCTTACAAGTTCATTTCCCAGGTCTTTTCAAGTTTCTGTTCCAGAAGCAGAGGAAACAGAACCATGGCATGCCCCCGACCCCAGCCCTGCCTTCACTTACACAAACCCCTACAGGTCTGAGATTGGTTTGACATTTAGAATTTGGCACTCAAGCTGATTCTAAATGTAGTCAAAGGCACCCTTCCTTCTCTCTTTCAGTAAATGAATTTTCAATTTACCAATAAGAAAATCAGAGTATTGGGCTGTGCTAAACCTGACTCAACTTTGCATTTGTTGTATAATTATTACTAATTGAATATGCATTGATTTTATTCTTTGGACTAACGGAGAAATTTTAAAAGAAAAGCTTGTTTCAGTAATTAAGCAGATTAATATAGACAACATATATTTCTTGTGTAATCAGTCCAATAATTGAGTTCCACTCGTTTAAATTCACATCTACTCCCTATTTAATCAAAGTTAAATGCTGTGTTTATCCTAAAAGCAGATAATGTATGGATAGGACATTTAACCCAGAGGATCATATTTCAAAAGTCGCCGTGAACATAAATGTGTTATTCTTACTTAAAGTTGATCGGGGATAGGCTTTCCTTGAAAGCGTTTTATGTACTAAGGTTGTTTCTGAAACCACACTAACGAGAACAACATTTCTACATCTCGAGATGACACAAGAATATCATATTGCAGGCCTTATAATACCATGGGCCCAAACATGTAAATAAAGCGACCACAGCAACATAAACAATGGCACAATCATAGGCGTATATTAGCAACTATAAAACAGAGCTCGTTACGGGGCTGCATATCAAAACAACAGCACAGCTGGGGCAAAAACCTGACTTGTGCAATTTTCACTCTTAAGGATCTAAAAAGTCTTTAAAACTCATACACTAAGGGAATGGGAAAGAGTCCATGAGCTTCCAGAGGCAAAATCCTTTCATGCGTAGAGAAAGGTATGACCCAGAATATCCAACACAGTATTGAAGGGGAACAAAGTGGAAGACTGACACTACCCGACCTCGAGACTTACTACAAAGCCATAGTAATCAAGACAGTGTGGTACTGGTGAAATAGATCAATGGGCCAGAACAGAGAGCCCAAAAATACACCCATATAAATATCATTAATTGATCTTTGACAAAAGGGTAAAGGCAATACAATGGAGCAAAGTAAGGCTTTTCAGCAAATGGTGCTGGAACAACTGGGCATCCATGTGCAGAAAAATGAATCTAGACACAGATCTCACACTCTTCACAAAGATTAATTGAAAATGGATCACAGGCCCAAATGTAAAATGCAAAGCTATAAAACGCTTAGAAGAGAATGTAGCAGAAAGCCTAGATGACCTTGGGTAAGGCAATGCCTTCTTAGATAGAACACCAAAGGCACAAGCCATGAAAGAAATCACTGATACACTGAACTTCATTGAAATTAAAAGCTTCTGTTCTGTAAAAGACAATATCAACATAATTAGAGGACAAGCCGCAGACTGGGAGAAAATATTTGCAAAAGACACATCTGATAAAAGACTGTTATCTAAAATATACAAAATACTCTTAAAACTCAACTGGAAAACAAATAATCCATTTAAAAACTGGGTCAAAGACCTCAACAGACACTCACCAAAGAAGATACACAGATGGCAAATGAACACAGGAAAAGATGCTCCACATCATATGTCATGAGGGAAATGCAAATTAAAACAACGAGATACCACTACACACCTATCAGAATGGCCAAAATTCGGAAAGCTGACAACACCAAATGCTGGCGAGGGTATGAAGCAATAGGCACTCTCACTCATCGCTGGGGGAAATGCAAAATGTTACGGCCACTTTGGAAGACAGTTTGGTGGTTTCTTACAAAGCTTATCTCACGATCCTGCACTCACAGTCCCGCAATTGTCTTCCTTGGTATTTACCCAAAGGAAATGAAAACTTGTGTCCACACAAAATCTGCATGTAGACGTCTATAGTAGTAGTACACAGACACACACACACAACTTGTTAAAACTTGGAAGCAACCGAGGTAGAGGTAAGTGGATAAGTAAACTGTGCAACATCCAGACAATGGAGCATTATTCAGCACTAAATAGCAATGAACTATCATGCCATGAAAAGACACGGAGGAAACTCAAGTCCATGTTTCTAAGTAAAGGAAGCCAATCTGAAGGGCCGCAGAGTGTACGATTCAACTATATGATAGTCCGTAAAAGGCAACAGTATGAAGACAGTACAAAATCAGTGGTTGCCAAGGGTAGAGGGAGGGTTGACTAGACAGAGTGCAGAGGGGTTTTAGGGCCATGAAACTACTCGGTATGGTCCATAATGGAGGATACATGTCATTATACATTTCTTCAAGCCCATAGGATGTACAATACCATGAGTGGGCAATAAGGTAAATTATAGTCTTTGGTTGATTATGATGTGTCCGTGTAGGTTCACCAATTGTAACAAAAGTATCGATCGTTCTGTGGGGGAATGCTGACAACAGGAGAGGCTGTGTGTATGTGGGGGGGCAGAAGTATATGGGAAATCTCGGTATCTATTCCTCAGTTTTGCTGTGGACTTTAACCTGCTCTAAAAATAAAGGATATTAAAACAAATAAACAGGGAGTCTGGGTGGCTCAGTTGGCTAAGCGTCTGCCTTCCACTCAGGTCATGATCCCAGGGTCCTGGGATCGAGCCCCGCATCGGGCTCCCTGCTCAGCGGAGAGCCTGCTTCTCCCTCTCTCTCTGCCTCCTTCCCCCGCTCCTGCTCTCTCTCTCTCTCTCTCTCTCTCTCTCTCTCTCCCAAATAAATAAATAAAATCTTAAAAAAGTAAAATAAATAAACAACAAACAAACAAATAAAATGTACCCCCATGCTTAAGGAAGACAGAGATGTCGACATTCCCATGAAGAGGTAATGAGGTTTCTGAATACAGCCTCGCCTGAGCCCCCAGAAATAGCCATGGCCCACCTGCCCGTCTGAGGACACCCCGGCCCTGCCCCTGTTCCAGAGAGCCAACGCCCTGACCCTCGCATGAAACAGGCGTGCTGTTCATAGTTTGCCCAAACTCATTAGTAAAAAATAGAAATCATTGCTGTCTTTAAAAGCCACTGAATTTTGGGGTGATTTGTTCCATAGGAGTAGATGGCAGGAATAGGGAATCAAGAAATAAGGACTCACATTTCAATTCAGCCAATAACCGTGGGGGCTCTTGGGAAACTATTTAGTTGCTTTGACTTCCAGCCCCATTTTGCCCTGAGCCACAGACCCCTTGGGCCCTCAGATCACCCAATAACTTCCAGACATTTTTCCTTCTACATATAAGCCTGCCATCCAGCGATGCTCCTGCCTAAAATATTTTCCTCTTCTCTGTGGATATATATGAAGTACAGGCATAAATAAAGAAATACAGGAACAGATTTCTTATCCAGGAAACTCAGAGCTTTACATAGTAAAAAACATCTTGCTTCCTGCTTAAAATGCCCTCTGGGGAACTCATGGAGATAGTACATGTGTGCATTCAACTCAATTGTTCCTAAACTCATTCTGTTGTGCACCAGTGACAGATTGGCATCCGGAGTCGCCTTCCTGGGGGAGCCTCCACTCTCCCGCAGAGTTACATATGTGCAAAGTCTGGCTGAGCACACCAGCCATCTCCAAGCTGTCTGGAGAGCCCTGAAGCCCCCTCCCCAAGGTTGGGTCTCACCTCACCATCACTGAGCTCGCTCTAAGGGACAGAGCTCTGCTCAAGCTGCAGGAAAGCTGCAGTGGCGACTTACTCAGGGGGAGAGAGGGGGCATTTGGGTGAGCCATGAGCCTCCTGATGCATTCTGTGAGGGGAGGACGCCAAGGGCCACCTCTCCAAGGACACGCAAGGAGAGGCAGAGAACTTCACCTTTGCTCCCCCGGGTAGCCAATCGGATGCGTTTACTGTGAAGTCGAGCTGTTCTCAGGTTTTCTCACGGGGACTGTTTCTCTGACCACTGACCTTGAAAAATCACGCCACGCGGGAACATTTGGAGATAGGCACATTTGAGCTCTGTTCCCTGAGTGTTCAGGGCGTCCTCCATGAGATGACTATAATAGCATAAAAGGTAACCTGTTAAGAAGTGCAGCATTGGAATTATCTTTAATGCCGATGGTTTGGAGATCTGATTGTGAGGAAAATCATACCGCTCCTTCCGCACAAATCAAGCCGAGTGTTACGTCCTTGGGGTAGCATTATGTCCCCATAGAAAGAGGGACAGACTGCAGAAACCTCTCAGTCCCGGCTCTTTCAGCCAAAAGATCATCAGCTTCTCCACTATTTACTCCCATCTCTGCTGGACTGGTTTTCGTAGAAAGCCACCTGATACACGGGGCCAGTTGGGTGAACAGGAAACCTCCCCAAAGGAGGAAAGACAGCCCGTTTTCAAGGCCTCTCCTCCACTATCTGCACACCTAGGGGGCCCCGCCTGGCTCTTCACTTTCTGAACACTCTGCACCCAACACAGGATACATCTTGCTGAAACAGCACGAATCCTGTCATTTTTGTGTTCAAATGTGCCCCTTTCGCCCTGTTGCCTCCAGAACAGAGACCGCCTCCCATGGCTGGTCCCCTGGGCTCTTGGGGCTGAGGCTCGCCCACCACTTCGAGACCCGCTTCACCCCCATGGGTCCCGCATGTCAGTGATCTCCTAATCCTTGCTTGTGTTTCTTTCCATTCCCAGCTCCGTCACTTGGCTTTGGTGTCCTCCCTGTGCCCAGATCGCCTTTCCCTCCATCCACTTGTCCAGAACTTTGAGGATGAGGTCAACTGCCACTTTCCCCATGAGGCCACCTCTGACCCCCTCCACATGAAAGAGGCCGCTGGCCTCTTGAATTTACAAGAATAGTTTTTCTATAATTTTTCCTATACAAGGCAGGACCACCTGGCATTAGAAGCTTTGAAAGTCACCTTTTATGTCTTCCGCTGGAGTATCAGCTCCTCAAGAGCATGATTTGGCACAACGCAATGAATGCATTTCGTGTCGTGTACATGTGTCGAAGGGCAGAATAAATCAATTTTCTCTTCTCATCCAAACTTCACGCATGAAATAGGGGACTGGATTCACTATAGTAAAACTTATATTAACAACAATCAAACTGATTGATATTTAAATTTCAAATAATCTTCATAAAACCCTTCGAGGAGGGGTGCCTGGGGGGCTCAGTTGATTAAGCCTCCAGCCCTTGGTTTCATCTCAGGTCATAATCTAAGGGTCCTGAGACCCATCCCCATGTCAGACTCTGTGCTCAACAGAGAGTCTACTTGAGATTCTCTCCCTTTCCCTCTCCCTTCCCGCTGCCCCTCTCCCCTCTCCTCAAGCAAGCTCTCTTTCTCTCTCTCAAATAAATAAATAAAATCTTAAAAAAACAAAGACAAACCTTTGAGGAGAAACACCTGTGTGTGGGATCGCCAGGCCCGAGGATATTGTGGGTTGAACTGTGTCCCATAAAAAGTGTTGGGGTTCTAACCCTAACCTGTTAATATGGGCTTATTTGGAAATTGAGTTCTTGCAGATGATCCAGTGGAGGTGAGATAATTAGGGTGGGCCCTAATGCAATATGACTGGGTCCTTAACCAAAGGGGAAATGTGGACACAGGTGCTCACAGAGAGATTGCTACGTGAAGGTGAAGGCGGAAATCAGGGCGATGCATCTACAAGTAGAGAAGTGCCAAAGATTGCCAGTGAACCATCAGAACCCAGGGAAGAGAGGCCCCTACAGATTCTCCCTCACAGCTGATACCTTCATGTCAGACTTCCAGCTTCCAGAACCGCAAGACAATACACTTCTGCTGTTGAAGCCACCCAGTTTGGGTGACTTTGTTATGGTAGCCCTAGCAAATGACTACATATGGCGCATCTATTTTAACTTTATAAGAAACGATCAAACTGGTTGCCAAGTGGCCTTGTACCGTTGAATTCCCAACTCATATAACAAAGTGTGAGTGTCCCAGTGGCTTTTCATCCTTGCAAGCACTTGGCATTATGAATCTCTTAAAGTTTATCCCTTCTAGCCATGGCCATGGTATCTCATAGTGTTTTTATTTTTCCCCCCAGTAACTATTGATTGTGAGCATCCTTCATATGTTTACTTACCATCTTCATATCTTCTTCGATGGAGTATCTGTTCACATATTTTCTCTCTTTTATTTATGTAATTATCTTCATATTACTAAATTGTAAGATATAATCTGATACAAGTTCTTTATTGAGTGTGTGTTTTGCAAATATTTACTCTCTGTGTGTGGCTTGTCTTTTGGTGAAAATTATCAAAGTCATTTGAACAGAAAAAAACTCCGAATGTTGATGAAATCCAGTTGATCAACATTTTTTCATCATTCATGCTTTTCATATAATAGCAAAGAAATATTTACCTAACCCAGTGTCATAAAGATTTTCTGTTTTCTTCTAGAAGTTTTATAATCTTTTATATTTATTCCTTATTGACTTATATTTTTGTGTATAGTGCAAAGTAAAAGTTGAGGTTTATTGTTTTGCCTATGGATGTTCCATTGGTCCCCTACCACTTATTGAAAAAAAAAATTCTTTCCCATTGAATTACTTGGGCAGTGTTAAAAATCTATTGACCTTGTGTGTATACCTATTTTTAGGTTCTCGGATCATTTCCATTAATCTGTAGGTCTATCCTTATAATTTACATTTTATTATTGTAGCTATATAGACAGTCTTGACACAAAGAACTAAACATAGAATTCTAGAATTAGAGGTTGACAATTTTTTTTTCCTTCAGTACTTTACAGATGTTGCTCTCCTGTCTTCTGCTTTCCATTATTTCTGACGAGGAATTGGCTGTCATCTTTATCTTTATTCCTCTGTATGTGATTTTTTTTTTTTTTTGCAGGCTGGAAACCTTGAACATTTTCTATTTATCACTATTTTTAAGCAATTTGACTATGATATGGTTCTCTTCATTTTTGCTTCATGTAGAGTTTCCTGTTTTTGAGCTTCTTGGATCTCTGAGTTTAGACTTTTCATGAAGTTTGGAAAAGTCTCAGCCATTATTTATTTCTTTGAAAGTTTGTCTCTGCTTGGTCCTCCCCCAGCCTTCAGAATGTCAATTACAGGTATATTAGGCTGTTTTATGTTGTTCCAAAACTCCCTAAGCGCAATTGCTCTTTTCAGCCACTTCTCTCCCTGTTTCGGTTAGCTTCCATGGCTGTGTCTTCATGTTACTAATCACTTATTTGGCAGTATCTAATCTGCATTAATCCCACCCAGTGTATTTTTTTTAATCTCAGAAGATACAGTTTTCATCCATAGAAGGTCACTTTGGGCCATGTTTATACCTTCCATGTCTCTTCTTAAAATGCACCACCTTCCCTATACCTTTTGAGCTTACAAATGCCTCAGTCCTGAGAGCCACTGGTGGTCTTTCAGTGATGCAGCCCTGCAAGTCACACATACTGCTATTTGGAAGCACATCTACTTCCTGCGTTGTCCTGTTTCATCAAGGCCCTGGAAGGAACTACTTGGTCAATCCATGAACTGAATGTGTGGTTTACTATAGAGCTCTGATCAGGGCTTCAGGAGGTATTATGTGTGAGCAAACCAGCTTGATAAAATGCGCCAATATAGTCTCCATATAAAAAACTTCATTTACCCAAACAACTAGTTTCTGAAAATAACAAGCTCATACATTTTCACAAAAGATTCCAGTTTTCTACATCCTTCCTTACCTACTCTCTAGTGCTGTCCTTAAGAGCGTTACACTGTGTAAATATGTCGGATCTCACTGACCACCAGTAACTTCACAAGTCATGTGCCTGGTAAATGAAAGAGTCGAAATTAGCACTTAGATTCTCAAACTCCTATTTAATATTGCTTCTGTGTTCCAGCTAATAACATCAGAATCACCTGTAAAGCTTTTCTTGACCTTTTTAAAAAGATGTTATTTATTTATTCTAGAGAGATAGAGAGACAGAGAGCGCATGAGCGGGAAGGGCGGAGGGAGAGGGAGAGAGAGAATCGCAAGCTGATTCCATGTGGAGTGGGGAGCCTGAGGCGGGGCTGCATCCCAACACCCTGAGATCACGACCTGAGACGAAACCAAGAGTCAGACACCCAACCAACTTCACCAACCAGGTGCTCCTCAGCCGTAAAGCTTTTCAAAAATTCCCAACCAGACCCCACCACCTCAGTTTCACTCTGTCAAAATCTCTAGGAATGAGACTTGGGCATGTCCATTTTTCAGAAGTTCTAACACGTAACAAGGTGAATGTCCCCTCTAGATTGTACATTGTGAAGCTTATGATCTTTCCATGATGGGAGCTCTATTCAATTCAAATACCATGTTCAACATTAACTAATATACTTACAAAGCCATGCACTTTTTTTTTACCCTTCTACTCATCTGTTTTTTTTGTTTTTTTGTGTATTATCAATTGTGCTGGAAAATTTATACTAACCTTCTGGGGCAGTGGATACTCTTCTTTATGTATAGAGCACTGTCAAAATGCAATAAGTGAGCACTACATACCCATTATTAACATAAAGTGTTAATACCATATGCAATGTGACATGCTGGAGAATTCCGAATTTCATATCAGGCCCCCAAATTTTAAGAGTTCCAGGCTTCAGTGTCCCAGGGTTACCTGTGTCTTATAGCTAGCACATATGTAAGAAGAAACACTACCTGATGTCCTAGCTATGTGCCAAGGAAGTTATTCAAAGCAAACCTCACCAATTCATAGAAATTGGGTACAGAAGGTAGTTAAAATTGGGAACAATATGAAATGCATGCAGCTTTAGTATTTTTAAGGATATGTAAAAACAAATGAATATTAATAATAAAACCCTCAAGGTGGTTAAAAGTCCACGTACTTAAGACGAAACTAGCTTAGAGACATAGGTTGCAGCGATTTGCAGAAAAGCTTATAAAATACTCACGTGCAAATGAATGCTTCCCATGGTGCTTCACAATAGTTCAATCTGTTGAATTGCTTAAAAATTGCCCTGAAATTACTCTTTTATCTTAAAAGAAGAACTTCAAACAATTTCTACAAGCAATATTATAAATTGTAAATTAGTGAAGTCCACTTGATTGAGGTTGCTTTCTACAGCAAAATCTTTTTGTAAACACAAAGGTCTGGGACCATAGATGGGCTGGCCTACCACTAAGCATAATGACATAAAGTGTGTGCCTTTTAGCGAGCATTTATTTCGGGGGCAAGCCATTGCCTTTGTATGTGAGCTTCACATCTGTTTATCGAAATGTGTATTATCCATAAAGTGTACATTACTGTTCTCTACCGTCATTCCTTTTTTCAGAGTATCCCACACTATTACTCATCTATAAAAAGCTAACTTTAACTCTTAGGGCATATGACCAATCTTAGTAATTTTCCAAACAAAAAGTGTGATTTGGCAATCAAGCAATTTATTTAGTAATGTCTCAACAGTCCAACTGTATGTAGCATTCTGCAGCAAACATTTGTTTTGCTGGCAAGCGCTTTCAAGCAGAAGCTTTTATTTTGAGAAATGCAGGGAGGTAAATATTTGATTTTAGAGAGTTAAGATGGCCCAAGAATTTTTCAAATGTCTCCTCAGGTCAGTTAATATTTATTTTGGCCACTAAAAACAAAACAAAACCAAACAAAAAGAAAAATTTTTGAGCTGTTTGGGGGTGTGGTTCCAATTCAAAAGTAGTATAGAAAGTTATTTGGTAAATAGATTCTGAACAAATTTTAACACATTATATGTATATATATATGTGGATATATATATATATATCCATCCATATATATGTATATGGAGAAATAAAGAGAACAAGGAACAAAAAGTCCACCAAAACCTAGTTTTGGCTTAGTTCCCACCACACCCCTGCCCTCGCCTCTCTGTGTATCTGGAATCCCCCCACCTTTCAGAAGAAGACTCTTACCACTTTCTCTGCAGACTTCCATTCTCCTCCAGCACCTTGTTTCCCTCAGCTGGAAGCAAGCCTTCTTCCATGGCCTTCATGTCTCCCTAAGTCACATGATGCCTTGTGACATTACTTGTCCTGTTGGCTTTGTTTTCACACACCCGTGTTTACCTTGTGCTCCCCCACTGGGTGTTCACTTTAGCTGATATAGGGATTGGTCTTTACAGCTCTGTTCCCTTTCATGAGAACACCAACAGTGACTGGTACCAAAGAGCATTTCAACAAACTTTTGCCAACTAGGAAGTCATACCCATGCTGGTGAATTCAAAGGTGGCAAGGTCAAGGACTGTATTCCCTGTGATCAAGCACAACTGGGAAGGGGTCCACTTCCGTACATCTCTCTTCAAAATTCACAGAAAAACGTTTTCGCTTTTGCTCCATGCATCATTTTTCTTCACCGCTACTTTGTTTTTCATTTTCTATTAAAACTCCAAGAACCACGTGACAAGAAGACATTCCTCAGAGGAGTGAAGGAAAACATCCGCGTGGACAGACCATGACCTTTCACGCTGGCGGGAGCTAGAAAGTTCACGAACACTCATCAGATTGTGTACAAAGTCCGCCACAAGCCCAATAACTTGGTAGACAGGCTGGACACTGAAGTCGAGTTCTAGAAACTTGCTTCATTAAGCAGAATCCTCTCCCCTGGCCACCGCCCACATCTTCCCCACCACACTCCTGTTGCATTTTGCAGCCAAACATTGCAGGACAGGAGCAGAAGTGAGGTATTTTAGGGAGCTACTTTGCAGTGATTTCCTGGGAACTCGGTTCAGATTCCCTCTCTGTGACAAAATGAGCTTGTCAACATCACCTGCTACCTAGCAGTATTTACAACAGCAGGTTTTAAAACAGGTTCTGTAAGCTAAACTATGTATCCCATTTCCACCATCATCTTCATCCTTTGATAATGGATTATTCTTCCAATGACTTCACTTTCACTGATTCTGAAAGCCCAGAGAGCATGGAAAGGTATTTGAAGATAAATTGGAAACTTGTGCAGCTACCCACACTTCTGGGCAAAACCCACGGGAGCAGTAGAACCTCTGTTCTGCAGACTGTGGTCTTTAGCACCTTCATTAGCATTTTGCAGATGATAGGTACCCTCATGTCATCACCACCAGCACAGAGCTGCTTTGATAAGAAACCTGTCCCCTTGGTGACATTAGCCTTTATGCTCCCTCGAAGGGAGCCACTCTCTGCCACACTCTCACCTGCCTGTGCTTTGGGTTCCACACTGATGTTAAACCCTGTAGTGAGTTTCTATTCCTCAGGGGCTGTCAAGAAAGACCCTCTTGAAACTCTATCGCTATGGTGGCCCCCATTAATCCAGAGCCTACCCCAAGGCGGTCCCAGAGTTAGGTCTCTCCCCTCAATGAAATCCTCATAACAAACAGATGAAGACGCTGAGGTTCACATGATGTAAAGGTCCTGCCTGATGTCATCTGTCTACTAAATGGAACATTCTAGATCCAGACTTGACTACCCAATTCAAAAGCCTGGCCTCTTTCCACTGAGCTCCACCTCTTATGAAAGTTGTATTTGGTGGTTTATTTTGTTTTGCGAGACACATTTATTTTGTACATTTTGTTCTTGTTATATATTTTAAGAAAATAGAACCTGATTTTCTAAAGTGTAGTGCAAATATTTTTTATAACAGCCACTTAATTCAAGGTAATACCCGTAGACATGTTACCTTTTATCTAGCTTTAAACTGAAATAAAACTGCACATTAAAAATGCATTTTACCAATTTTCCACAATGAACATGTATTGATTTTTTATATCAGAGAAGAGAAAGTACTGCTTTAAAATATCATATTTGGATTCAGTAAATATGTAAAAAATATCAGTGACATTCTCGGTGCTGGGCTGATCACGTGTATATATTTAATCTAGTTTATTTTAAACTGCAACTCCGAGGTGGATGGCATTTGCCTGTATTTATTTATTTATTTATTTATTTATTTATTTATTTATTTATTATTTATTTGTTAATTTATTTATTCATGAAGAGCCCATGGCAAGGAATGTGTGTGGTGCTAGGACTTTAGGCAGCCCCCCTCTTGGGGCACCTCCCTACACTGAACCCCTGTTTCACAGGCCTGCATGTGCACAGGAATGACCTGAGAATCTTGCTAAGTCATAGATTCTGATTCAGTATATCCGGACCAAGACCTGAGAATTTACGTCTCTGCTAAGTTCCCAGGCAATGCTGTTGGTCTCAACTTTGGGTAGCAAGGTGCTCTTGCTAAAGCATATTTTCCAGAAATTTAAGAATCTCTTACTCCTTATTTTTGTGGCAGTACTTTCTGCTCCTCTAGAATATTCTCTATATTTCAAGGAGCAACCCATTTATTAATTAAGTAATTGAGACTCCTATAGTCAAAGTGAGTTCTTACAGAGCTGTTATGAGAATTGACTGAGTTAATGCAAAAAAAAAAAAAAAGGAATTGTCTTGGAACTATTGCTAGCACATAGGAAGAATTTATTACTGACATTATGGTGAACTAGACACAATGGACCTAAGTTAGTGACATCAACACTGCCTGAGTTGCAGAGAATGACAGAGTATAAACCTTGGAAAGAACTTATTATTTTATTGGCAAATGAGTCCACAGGAATCAATGGTGTCATGTGGCTTCCCAGACACACGAGCAAACTTATGTTCCATTAAAAAAAAAGAAGCCAAAAAAATGTCACTCTGGACATTGGTCAAGATCCAATTTGGGGCTACACTTGGAGAAAGATAGAGTCAAACCTGTGCTTTTTCAGAGAAAAGTAACCATTTTGGTGAGGGGAAATAATTCATGTATCCCACTAATATTAGCTGAGCCCCAGCCTGAAGTCACATCAAATACTGTCTAAATTGTCGGGGCACAAAAATAAGTAAGCATACCCCTTAACTTCCAGGATCTTGGTACTATCATTGAAGGACCAGAAATAGTTAATGTGGAGACGTCTTCAGAGAAGAATGAAGACAGCCCTGACCAGTGCCTTGAGGAGTTGGACAAGCAGAAATGACAAACATGTGAAGCTTGTTCTCTGTGGCCCCATGTGGTTGATCTTTAGCTTATCATATTTATCTTCCAAATAATATAAGGAAAATTTATTGTCACTATTACAGTTAGTTGAGTTATAGACCTAATAAACACCCATTGGAATAAATTCAGTTGATACGGAAGAGTCTAAAACACACTGTGGCAATAGGTGTTAACAGTTTTGATTTGTTTGATTCACGGTGTTGATACTTTCATATTTTAAGGAAAAATTTTAGTGGGTTATTCAGCAATGACTTTTTGAAGCCGCGTGTTCTCTCTCATTGAGAATCATCAGAGAGTGGTCACCTTGCAAAGGGATAACACTTTGGGTGTTGGAAATAAACATGCTGTAAGGATTGTTCCAGCTCTGAGATTCCTAATACACACTTTTTTATTAGAACTAACAGTGAAAGACAACTCTATAGATCCCAAAGCTAAGCAAATATACCAAAACATTGTCCACAGGTACCCAAAAGGGAACGTGAGTGGTTGGCAAGGTCTCTTGGAGTATCTGGGTGCTGGGCCTTTGAAGATGAAGAATACCAAAAAGCATAGTGATTCTCAACCACTGAAGCCCTAAATTTGAAAATCTGCTTGTGGGTACTATCTCCATTGTCATAATTAGTTCTGAATGAAAGCAGAAATTAGAACTATTTGGAATTGTGTTTTAAAGTAGAAAAATTTCTATCAGGGTTATCACCAATAGTTCTTGAATAAGGTGTGAAATAATGATGTTTCGTTCTTGTATGTTTTGCTATACTCTTTAAACCCTTCTATGAGTACTAGCAAAGAGGGGACAACAAATATAGATTTTAATCTTCCAAAACATTATGGATACAATTTATTCTTACTCAATAATTAAGAGCCAAGTGCTTCATTATACAGACATTTTGCGTTGATTTTTTAAAGTTTTGAATAAATATTATCATGTACCTAAGAGGACAAGTTAGTTTAGAAATGGTTGTTAAGGGTTGTTTCTTTTCAATTAAAAAAAGAACAAAGAAGTAGAAATAAGTGATTACCCCCACGTGTTCATTAGTATTAAACAGTCTTAATAAGAATGTGTACTAAAAACGTCTCCTTCCTAATGCTTGTGAAGTCAATACCTTGAATTGTATCCAAAGACTTTTTAAGTAATACAAACCTATTTAGTATTCACAGCATGGTCTTCTGTTTCCACAAGGACAACGTCAGTGTTAAGTCCACAAGGTAGAATATCTTGCAGATGCTCACAGTGCAGTTCTCTGGAAGCTACAGTTCTACCTCACCAAACACTGAACTCTGTACTCTACAATTTGGTGAAAGACAGACACTTGGATCTCATTCACTCCAACCGCTTTTAAGAATTAAGCATTCAAAAATACATTATGGGCTAAATGTAATTTTCCCCTTGTATTATAGAATTATGAAAAAAATCAAGGGTTTTTGCTTGTCTTTAGGAGTGCCAATTTGGTGTATATATGTGCAACAACACTTGGTATGTATGTCTTTTCATTGTATCCATTCACGTGAGTGTGTCTTAGTACTACTTGGCAGGTCTCATTTACATTTCCCTTGTAACTAAGGATGTAGGAGCCTTTCATAGGCTTTTAGATGTTGGTGTATCTTCTTTTATGTAGTGTCTATTTAAGTCTCATGCCCATTTAGGTTGAACTTTTTCCCCCCTTAATATTCAGTTGTACGAATTCCTTATGTAATCTAGATAGAAACTCCTTTCCAACTACATACATTGAGAAGGCTTTCTCCCGATCAATGGCATGTCTTTTAATTTTAACCGTGTCATTTAAGGAGTAGAAGTTTTTAACTTTGAGGAAGGTAAACTTATATGTTTTAATGCTTTCTACTTTTTTGTCCTGTCTAAGAATTCTCTGCCTACTTCCAAGCTGCAGATGTTTCTTGGTTTTCTACTAGACTCTATAATTTTAATGCTGAACATACACGCATACACCTCTGGAAGCTTTCACAATTAAATGAGCTCAGATCTAATAATCTGTTGTTTACCTATTATATATTATATTATTATTATCTATTATCTGTTCAGCTAAGCTTGCAGTTCATTCACAAAACTACTCCAAACATTATGATGACAACATTGGCCTCTTCTCTTACCTCAGATTCGTCAGCAGGAGCTGCATAACAAAGTACCAAGATTGGGCACCCGAAACAACAGAAATGACTTTTCTCACAATTCTGGAGGCTGGAAGTCCAAGACCAAACTGTCAAAAGAGCTGGTTTCTCCTGACCCCTCTCTCCTTGGCTTACAGACCCCTGCCTTCTCGCTGGGGTCTCCCTGTGTGTGTGTGCACACCCTGGGTCTCTCCCTCTTATAAAAGTACCAGACCTATTAGATTAGGACCCCCTCTTTTGACCTCACTTAACCTTATTTACCTTCTTAAAGGTTCTCTCTCCAAATACAGTCACCTTGGGAGTTAAGACTTCAATACACGAATCTGGACGGGGACAAAATTGAGTCCCTAACAACCACCCAAAATATTTTAATGCCATTCAGAGAGTATGTTCGTGGGCAATGAAAAAATTAACGGGAAAGTGTCCAATAATCATAGCTCCATTTCATGTCATGGAGTGTAAGTTGTATCCTACTTTCAGAAATATTAAGATGGGGCAGGGAGAGTGTATTTTTGAATCAATGGTGAACCGCAATCTGATACAGGTGTTTTCCAGATTTGGGGTTCGTATAGACCCACAAATCAAAAACAAAGCAAAACATTTCAATACCACCAGTTCACATGGATATTGAAGCATTACAAGGCAAGGAAAGCCATTTAAAAAAAAAAAAGTAAACAGCAGTTCCTCCAACGGAGGAGCACATACCCGCATACGAATGTGGGATTATGGACCAGTGCCAGCTGAGAGAACAGAATTTGGGGATCCCTGCTCTAGTAAACGGTGAAGACCTGAATTTGAGGTTCAAGGGCACTAGAGAGAAGAGGAAAATTTTTAAAAAGTACCCACTGCAATAAAACAGACCCAATCTTTCGACTTTTGTATGAACTGTATTTGCTTTGGGTGAGGACGGAGATAGAGGGGTCAACCACTCCTAGCTTGCTGTTGGTTACCTGATCGTAGGCCACCATAACAAGGAAGCAAGACCTGTAGCAGCCAAAGGTAGAAGTTAAGGTTCTGCTGTGGTGCAGCCCAGTAGGGAGAATACTTAGCCAGCTCCAAGATTCAGCACCGAGAGTAGATTCCAGGCAAGGGTGGGAGGCTGGGCTAGGAACAGGTGTATCTGTAAGAAGAAATCAAGCATCAGTGGTGGAGGGGAAGAGGAGATGTAGCCCCAGATCAACCAGGGGAGGGGGGTTCACTGTCATAAATAATGCTTCATGTAGTTTTGCACACAATAATGCCACTAATTACATATTTCTATATAACTTTATGCATAGAGTGCTCATTCTGTCTTATAAATTATAAGGACTGCAGGTGAAGCAGATACCTGCCAAGCAAGACTATACCATGCAACTCTTTGCTTGAGAGAATTCATAAAACTGCTCAGATGGAAGGACTTCACCTATCAGAGAATGTGTTGTGTGAACTGATTCTTATTATAGAAAATTGAATCTACATACGTTAATTTGGTTCATTTCTGGGAATGACTGTCTCAGAGTCTTCCAGGCTCGGAGACTGCTTGCTTTCACCATTCCTGAGCACTGGTAGCTTGGCAGAGGCGGTGCCATCAGGAGGCACTGTGCCTGAGGAGGTCACACCTTGGGACAGGAATGCCTGGCCCAGCCCTGAGCCTGCAGACCATTCTCCTAGGCACTGACCGCTCTCTGTTCACTGTAACAGGATTAGAAGACATGTAAGACGTAGAGGTTATAATAGCCAACAAGCAGATGTATTTGGGAGGATGAAAGGTGCTAAATATTTGACATACACGATGTACCCACAAATATTAAATATGAATAAAATATTAAAATAGGTAAGACATCCCCTGTTATAATTATTTACCTTAGCAACTTTGAATCGTTAATCTTAGCGACCCAGTGACCCCTGTGATATGAATACAGCCATTTTCCTAATGAGGAAATGAGGCAGCTCGTCTGGAATCACAGGGGTCACCAGGTGGTAGAGGCTGAAGTTCCATGCTTGGGTCCTTCCTCCCACAGTTCCCTGCGCCAGGACAAGGAACACTTTGGGAAAGGGAATGAGCGATCACAGAGGGCCAGAGGTCCCTGAACGTCGCGTGGTGTCAGAAGTTCGGTGTGACTTGCTGGAGAACCGTGCATGGGGATGGGCAGTGGCTGCATTTTAAGGTCTGGGAGCTGGAGAGTCAGCAAGCTTATCTGACGTGCCATGGACGCCAGACAGTTCTGAGTGACTGAGAAAGATGTGAATTCAGGTGTGTCTAGTTCTAAAGACGACACTCATCCTATAAGACAGAAACAGAATGAAGTCAAGAGGGGAGAGAGCCTCAGGGGAGGGTTCAGGCAAAGGGTCGGAGCTAAGCTGGAAAAATACGTGGCTGGCTTTGCTTCACTAAGAGGCTTCTGGAAAACCCCTACTGGCCCCGAGTCCTGGCGTCGTGGACCCTCCCCTGAATGCGGCCTGACACAGACAAGGTCTTGAGCAGAAACGAGCAGCTCTCTAGCTTCCCAGGCATCGCCCGTAGCAAAGTACCAAATGTATTTGAGTGAGATAGTCCATGACATCCCACTTGTAAGATGGGGGCAAAGTGCCCTCCCTTCAGGCTCCGGTTGCTGTGGTACACTCAGCAACGCCGTGACATGGACTATATTTCGTGAATGCAAGACTAGAGGAAAGAAGAAAAAATGTCATGGGCGCGAGAGAGAATTCTTGACTGTAAGACGTGGGTGAGTGGGTTGGCCTCCCAGGAGCGGCCGTGCCCAGGCGATGAGCCAGAAAGCAGAAGAGACCGTGGCCGCAGAGGGAACTGTCCCGGGATTCTCACTCTCACAGCTGTGCAGGGGCTGAGCGGATGCGTGTGTGACCTGTGGGGGCAGCGTGGGGGGCGTGTCACAGGCTCCCTTTTTAGCAGATCTGACAGGAAGCAAGTCTCAGTATGATGGGTCAAACTCCTCACTTCGTGGGCTGGGCAGAGGGGCGTTTCTTAGGCACCCTGCTCCCCCCCAGTGTATCCTCCGCTCGGTCGGATGAAATGGATCTCGTCTGAGAGATGATGAAACATTTCGGTCCAGATGAGCCGACAGCCCCAGAGGGAGAGGTTACAAACCCGAGAGGGGTCCACGGAAGCAAAGATGGTTTCACAGCACAGAACCACGAACCCAGCATCGTTTTGTTCTGTTTGACAACCTGAAAAACCCTGAAAGTCTGACACTGTCTGTCTTACTAAGGTTTGTGAATATGAGTAGACGGAGAGGCAAACGGATCGTCCCACTTTCCCTCTGCAAGGTGAAAGACGGTGCGTGCGTGTGAGGATGGGTGGGCTTCAGGGAGGAGGAGAGATGATCCATGAGCACTGCGCAGTGCCAAGGCTCCGGACTTCCCTTCCCTTACCCTGGACACCCACTGTCTCTGGTCTCTCGGCCTAGAGCTGAATGAAGCAACGGGAGTCATAACGACACGGCCCTCTTTCCGTGAAAGCCGGGAGGCCTCCCACGGCGAGTCTGTTCCAGGGCAAGACGCCCCCAGGGGCGGCCACACCCGGGGATTTTCCAGGGATCACGAGCATTTAGAGGCTATGTTATTTCTGCTCTTGCGGCAGGCAGCTCCGCGGGCAATCCCAGAGCTCAGGAATGCCGTGCACCCCTCCCGGGGCGAAGTGTCGGAGCCCGCGGCAGCACCTGGCTCCCAGGCCCACCCTTGGTGGGTGCCCCCACACTCTCGTGGCCTTGGGAGCAGCAGGGCATTGCTGGGTGTGGGCACAGACGCCTCCCAGTGTGACCCGGCCAGAGGGCTCCGGAATGAGTGGCCCCCCGTACTGATCCCTGCCGCGCCCGCACCTTCTCCCCGCTTGGGCTGGACGAGCAGCTTCAATGGCCGGTAGTTCAGGTGGCCTGACACTCCTGTCAGCCTCGAGCAGAGCAGGCGTGGAGAGCTCCGCGTGTCCATGATGCCCTGCTGTCACCGCATGCAGACGTCTCCAACCCCGTCACGCCCCCCACCCCCCAGCGCAGGGAGAGAACCAGGGGTCTCTCCGGCCCCAGAGAGCCTGGCCTTCCCCGGACATCCACACTTCCCCGCCGTGCAGGGAAGGCCTCAGGGAGAAATGGCTCTCGGGATGTGTCCCCGTCGCTGTCTACACTTGCTGGTCAACCAGCGCAGCACACTCACGTCCACAAAGAGCCGGGCTGCCTCAGTTTCCCAGAATGGGCAACATTGGCTCCTGCAGAGTCAACATCCTTGGCGCTGATAGATGGTGGCGCCAGGTCCCACCCTCAACTAGGAACAGCAGAAGATGGAATGAGAACTCACTCTTGTGTTTCAGGAGGTGAACGCTGGACTTCACAGGCAGCCTTCCAGGCCCGTTCCTCACACACTGTCCACAGACCAAGCACACGTTGCAGATACCTGTTTTCTGGAGCCTGAGCTGATGTATTGAGCTGACAGTGACTTCAGTTTCAGGACTTCCTGCAGATGCACCCAGTTTGTCCAGGAATCCAGGGTCACCGGGAAGGTGGCAAGTGTGAGGGTCCCAGAAAAGCTCTTAGAAGTGTCTGTGTGGGGTGCTTGTATCTCAAGAATCCTTGTTGGAATTGTCTGCTTTGAGCAGACCTCCAAGGAACCTCTCCCCTGCCTTTAGGCACAGAGGGAGGGAGGGAGGCCTTGCCCCGTGGGATTTCCCCCCACCGTGTGCTCCTGCTCAGCTGTTCCAGAGGCATCACAAGTAGCCAAAGAATAGGGCGAAGGGGAAGTAGATCATCGTGAAACCTGATGCTGAGGAGCCAGAAGAGAAGCTGGGGGGACTGGTTGTATGACTCACTTTAATAAAAATGGCAGTTCATCTAGAAAGACGTGTGCACAGTGAAATCAGCATTCTACCTCCACCACATCAACCCGCTGCCTGACTTTGGGGTGCTGGTTCACTGTCTGGACCCCCGTGTCTCTGTGTGGAGGAGGAGGGGCAGGTGGGGGCTCCATGACAGGGACGACGGTGCACCCCACCTCGCCTGCCGCCGGCTCGTCTCCGTGGGCTCCTTCAGGGCCAGACAGGCTGTTGGGATGTGCCTCCCCGCCTCCGCACGACAGACTTCAGGACTCCTAGGGCAGCCGCCGGAAGAACACACACCCATCGGATTCCAGCTATTTCCATGCTGCCACCCACCCAGCGTCGGCTGGGCAGCGAGGGACATGTCTGCAGCTGCCCTGGCGGGGTTGTGGAGCAGGGTCAGCAGCCACACCGGCCAGAGCCCAGAGACAGACTGCCGCCCCAAGACCCAGCCAAGTGGCCTCACGAGTCTTCAGTGGGAGTCCCTTTCCATGAGCCTGAGCTTTGCAGGCGGCCTGGGCACACAGGACGGGCCGTGCCAGGGCCGGCTCTGGCCTCCCGTGGTGCCCGGGGACCTGTCCCTGTGTGGTTGGCCACCAACATGAACTGCCTCATTGTCTTCGGATTCTTACCCAGCGCTGGGCTGCCGCGTGGGGCCACTGCAGAAAATGCTAAAGATGAAGGAGAAATCAGTGATGGGAAGTGCACGAAGCCGGATACTTTCCACCTCAATTTGGTCTTGAATGAAACCAAAGCAGTTTGACCTGTCGGGTGGCTTGAGTTCCCGAGCCTGGGGAAGCATGGGAAGCGGGAGTGGGCATCACTGTGGCCCTGTTCTCCTTCTCTTCTCTCCACGGCTGGCCTCCCTGTCTCCTACACAAGTGTCGCCTCCCCATAGTCTCAGGCGACCGGGGCCCCTCTGCGCCTCGGTACGTCTCTGCTGCTGGCCCCGGCAGGCTCCACAGGAGCGGCAGGCTGCGGGCTCTTCCCATTTCACCTACATCAGCCATTTGCATGAGGTCCCTACCGCGGCCACGACAAAGGGCCACACGCAGGTGCCCTAAAACAACAGAGAGTTACTGTCTCACGGTTTTGGAAGCAAAAGTCCAAAATCAAGTTGTCAGCAGGGTGGTGCTCCCTCCTACGGCTCTCAGCATTCCTCGGGGCAAGGTGACGGGGGCAGTGTCCCTACATTCACGTGGCGTGCCCTCATGTGGTCTTCCCTCTGTGCACATCTACCTCTGTGTCTAAATGTCCCCATTTGATGAGAGTGACAGTCCTATCAGGGGAGGGCCACCCTAGGGACCTCATTTTAAGGATGACCTCTTTCCAAATAAGCTCACGTCCCGAGGTACTGGGGGTTAGGACTTCAACATATCCTTCTAAAGGGAGGGAATTCCGTCCCTAACACTATTGGTCACACACGTTACACAAATGTTTCCCCAACCCTGCAAGTTCTACATCCCTGTCTCCACTGACAACAGGGGAAGCCAAGCCTCGGAAAGGTCAACGAATGCACTGAGGGACTCGACATCGGGGAAGGAGGGCATTGAGCCAGAGCATGCTGACCTGGTGTGCATCTACTCTGTCCTTTTCCCACAGAAGAAAGTCTGTGACATCCCTGTGATTCTTCAAGATTCAATTCCAATGCCACCTTCTCTGGAGACAGCCCCAAATTCTGTAATTAACTACTGGTTTGTCCATCTGAGCAAAACATTTTCCCACTTAGCTACATTTAGTCCTATAGACTCTTCTATGTGCTCATTATTGGCTCACATGTTTTTTTGTTTGTTTGTTTGTTTGTTTGTTTGTTTACCTTCAAGAATGATGTACCTTAGAGCAGAATGCAAGCCTGCATATCTCTAGGCACCTGTCTGCACAAATGCTTAGCCCGAGTGTCAGAGCCACCATGTTACATTCAGTGTGTGTCTGTTTCGCTTGCCCATTAGAGAAAGGAACCTGCATTTTTTCCATTAAGCAAAGTTCAGTGAAGTATGTATTTTCCTAGGTGCAATAATGTTTTCTTTCTGAAATCAATTTGATTTCTTCCCATTACTGCTATGGAAACACAATAGTTTTGGTGAGAAAAAAAATGTAGCATCTATTAAGATAATGAGTGGAATGATATCAGCCATGTAAATTCTTCTCCCTAGACTCCTTGTCAATAATGGGTTCTAGCCTCCACCGAAAATAGGAACAGGATCTGTGCTTAAATTTGGTGGCTCCAGAATATAACTATTTAAATTTAGCCGGTATGACTTCCTTTAAGGACAAACTTTTATTGCACCTAGAGGGAACTGTTCACCTAACAAACACGTAGGTGTCTCCCACTCCCTATAGATATTGTGAAGGCTGAGATAAATGCCGGATGAGCCATGGTTTGGACTGTTGAGGTGTGGTGATCCAGAAGCGATGACACACATGAGGACAGTGTCACGGGAAGAAAGTGTGTGCTAGGTGTACACAGACAGGTGCAAGCAGGAGCACACAGAGCTCAGAATCTCCACTTAGCTGCAGAGCAGAGATCGGGTGCTAGGGAGGTTAATGCAGCTGGGGTTATGGAGCAGAAATGTTGCAGAGGAGACAGCTACAAAAAAAAAAAAAAAAAAAGACCTGGAGACCTACATAGTCCCCTGGAGTCTCTGGTAGAGTCCAGACCTGTGTGTGCATGACAGTAGCCCCCCCGGGGCTGGGAAGAGCAGCCAAAAAGTGGACAGTTCACACGACTTCTGGTGTCCCACCATCCAGAGCAGAAAGACAGGAGCATGAGGGGCATCCAGGAGAATCCCAGAGGGGTAATTAGAACTCATCTAAAAGCTGCACTAGACCCACTCTGACAACTTATAAAATCAAGCCTTGAAATGGTCCAACGGATGTGAAGCAACTTCTCTGTGTCACACACACACACACAAAAAAACAGCACTCTGAAGAATACAACAAAATCCAAGAACCAGTAATGTAAAACTCACTATGTCCAGCACCCAATAAGAAATGATTGGAAATGTAAAGATGCAGGAGAAACCTGGAGAAAAAGCAACTAGTAGGAAGACATCCGACATGACCGAGATTATGGAATCAGAAGACAAGAACACTGATGCAGCAGAGATGTGATGGAACATTCCACAGCGAGGAAGTGCAGGAGGTGCTTCTAGAACCTGGGAAGTGGAGATTCAGAAGCCACATTTATAGCCCTTCTGTAACACTGACCATCTGGGACGTGGATGATGTCTAGCACCTTTCATGCCCAATCCTGTCTGTCCTGCTCAGAAGTCGTGCTGTAATTATTTTTGTCTTGGAACTGAGATGCTCTATTGTCTTGGCCACTAACTGTTGCGGTGGTAAGGACTGATATCAGTCTAGTGTGTGTGTGTGTGTGTGTGTGTGTGTGTGTGTGTGTGTGTGTGTGAAAAACCCAGAGGATGTTACCACTGCAACAAAAAACAGATGAACAAACAAAACCCAGCAAGGAAATAAAAAATTAAAAAAAAAAAAAAACCAACAATGGACTCTGTCTAGGTATGATTTTAGGGACATTTTCTAAAATATAATAAACCTAATTAATCCACATATTGATCTTTATATTTTATTCTTATATATGAACATTTCTCCTCTGGTGTTTTTGATTTTTTGCTCTGCACTGATTTTTCTAGATTAGTTTAAATAACATCATCATTTTAAGATGAGATGTTTAGTCTCTTTTCACCTTGCACAGTGTCTTCTTTATCTCCATTTACTTTTCTTCAGTTTTTCTTATTCATTCTGGAAGGACTTTAAAATTTATTATCAGATCATAAATTCTATTTTTATGTATCAACTCTTTTTTAGAGCACGCCATGAAGACTTTGGTTCTGCCGTTGATTTTTTCCTTTTCCTTTGCTCTTGCCTCATGCATTCAATTTCCTTTTCATACTTGCATATGATCTTTATATTCATTAATCTATTAATTAATCCAACAAATATTTCCCCCGTGCCTGCTATGTGCAGGTACTGTTCTAAGTACAGGGAGTTCAGCAAACAATAAGACAGACACCCCCATCTTCCTGGAGCTGGTGTCATCGTGCAGAGACAGCTCTTCAACCAACCCATCAAACAAGTGTATCATCATGAGATAGGACTTTATCATCAGATAGTGATAATTACCTTGGGGAAAGACATCAGTGAGAAGGAGGTAATGAGCGAGCCACGAATTGCAGGCAGAGAGATCTTGAAGAGTAAAGGTCTTGGTGCAGATCGTATCTGGCTTGCTTGAGGAGCAGCAAGGCCAATGCGGTTGTAGAAGAAAGAAAACCATGGAAGAAGAGAGCACAGGTGTAGGGGATAGGAAAGAGCAGGTGGGGTCTGGCAGGCTGTTGTGATTACATTGGCTTTTGTGTTGAGAACAGAGTGCAGGTGGGGAAGAGCCCTTCAGAGCAGTAATCCACGTGAAATATGAGGGAGGCGTAGATCACGGAGGAAGAGTCAAGACGATGAGCAATTCTGAATATATCTTGAAGGTATAGTCAGTGGGGTTTGCTGATGGATTGCTTATGAAGTGAGCAAAGCGAGGAGTAAAACATGAATCCCCACCATTTTTGGCTTCAATGTCTGGAATAATGGAGTTTCTTATTGCCATAGAGTGGGAAGCAGATGGAGCAGTGAGTAGGGGCTTATCCAGAGCTCTGTTGGTGGCAGTGAGGGCTTCCATATCCAGGAGACATTCAAGTGCATATTGTAAGAACAGAGATGGAGGTGTGGGCGATGAATATATGAGTCTGGAGTTATAGGATGGGGCCAGGACTCGAGAAATAGGTTTCGGTGAAATCAGTATGTGGATAACATTTAATGAATGAGATCACCAAGAGAATAGAGAAGAGGCCCAAACACTGAATCCTTGGGAATCCCAGAGTTCAAAAGTCAGGGAAATGGAGAGGTACCACCAGAGACTGAGCAAGAAGAAAGAAATGCCAGCAGTCTGTGATGTCGGGAAGACAAAAAAGTGAGCCTCTGTGCTAAATGCCACAGATAGGCCAAATGCATGAGGACGAGAATTGCTCAGTGCTGTCTCTCTATCTGTTTTATCCGTTTGTCCTTTTGGTCTTGATGAGGTGTATATTTTCCTCTAGGCTACTGGGGATGCCAAGCACGTTTCTCAAATTTTACCCATATTTTCTTCCTTTAAGTTTTAAGGTCATGTCCTTTATCCCTGGATTTTTTTTTTTTTTAATCAAAAACATGAAGTTGCTCTTTCCCTTTACTGACTCTGAGAGATTAGCTGTTGCTTAGCCTCCAACTAATCTCTCCTCAGTTGATGATCCAATCCTTTCTCAGATATATAGCTACAGGGCGAATTACAGATAATATCTGGCCCAATTTCGAGTGTCTGGTAAGATTTCCCCTGGTCACTTCTGTTCTACTGGGGCTCAGTCTGTAACTCTCACTGCCTTGCTCCACAACCAGGATGGCAAATGAGATTCAGTCTCTCTGGATGACTCAGCTGGTTTGTCAGCGTTGCCGGAAAGCACGCTGAGGAGAAACGGGGGCAGTGAGCCAAAGCCAGACGGAGCGGGCGGTTAGCAGCCCCGCTGCGGGCAAAGGGAGCGAGAGATGGATGCTCACTGCGCTGTGACCCAGCGGGGTCCTTGAAGAAGTCCCATCTGCAGACACGCTGTCCCCGAGTTCTTCTTGTTCCCACCTCCCCATCGTGCACGCATCTGCAAATTCAGTCACTGTCAGCATTCCCGCGAGTCCTCGGTGTTGTAGCCCTTCTGTGGATGCACAGCGGGGATCCTGAGGGATGTGGGAAGAAAGAGTGTTTGGCTCTAAGCCCTTTCTGCTGGGTGAGTTTTCAGGGGGACACAGAGCCGGGTTCTCTGCCCCAGGAAGGGGATGGAGCCGGTTGGAGTACTTTCTTAAATGTAAGTACAGATTTTCTGTCTCCGGACGCTGAGTATTATACCAGCCAACAGACCCATTTATCTGCCCACTTCCACCGGCTTTCTGGTCTTGGAAAGTCCCACCATGATTTAACAATAGGGCACTGTCAGTCTTTGTTTTCAGGATACTTGTGAGTTTTCTTCATTCTCCCTGTTCTAATGGAAATTATTGTGTTTCCCATCCTTCCCGCCCCTTCACATCTAACTCACCAACAACTCCGGTGTATTAGATCCACAAAGTATGTTCACTTACTTCTGTATCAGCTGCAACTCTGCTGGTCACCACCGTATCCCCCATCATCCCTAACCCAAGCTAACAAAATATCCGAATTGGCTTTCTTATTTCCTTTCTTTCCAGATCATCGATTTGTGTGCACATATGTCAGAGTGACCTTCTAAAAACATAGAACATATAATAGCCACCCCCCCAATACCACATAGACACCCTGCTTAGAATCTTAAACCCTCCCTTGTTTCCTGCCCCATGTGGAATAAAATGCAAGTTCTTTAGCCTGGTGTACAAAACCCTCCTTATGGGTTCCTTACAAGCCGTCTGAATTCAACAGCATGGCCCTCCTCCTCCAGGCCCCCTCACCTCCCACTCCAGGCGCACTGCCTCCTCCAGGCACTTGACAACATTACTAAGCTCATCTCCTCCTTGGGACACTTGCATTGGCTTTTGCTTTGCCTGGGACCTTACTCGTATTTTTGTATAATAGTTATTGTTATGGGATATTTCCCTGGTTTCTTTATAGTCCTACTTTCTGTCTCACCACTCTGATTTTTTTTTTCTTCTTGTTGTTTCAATAGCACATTTTGTGTGTCTTTTTCAATACTCCATCCTAATTATGTAGGATACTGTCTGGTGTAAAAAAAAAAATAGATACTTGTTGAAAGAGTGGATAGATGGATCGATGATGGATGGATACATGGATGCATGGGTAGATGATGGATGGGTGTATGAATACATTTGGGAAGAAAAATTAGCTGGGAGCAGGTCGACCAGATGTCACTTCAAAACAAGACTACTTAACTGAACTTTCTTATGCAGAACATTACAACCTCTCAGCTTGGATTGTTTGGACATTACAAGTTTATATTTCCATTTTTATTGTCAGATATGTCACTGCTGCCCAAAACTCAAGCATTAATTAAGTTTGAAAAGTGATTTGTCCCATAAAAATCTGTTAATCTGATATGGCCATTAGATAGTTCTGGGGCAATCTGATGGGGGTGCAGAGGGACTCTAACCATCTACTGCATATTTACCACGAATCCAATCCTATTGCCCATAAGACTGCATATTGCATATGGAAGATACCCCAAACAAGAAGAAATCAAACACACACATACACACGTACGACATACGTCGGTAGCCTTGTGGAACTTGCAAGGTGGTTGAGGAGGCAGGACATAAACCATCAAGACAAATTAAATTCTACATTCAGTATTAACATGAGAACAGTGTTTCAGAGACAGAAGGTATGGGTGTGGACTGAGTTGGTGGAGAACTGCAGAGTTGAGGGTGTTGCTGGGTGTAAGGGATAATGGGAAGTCCATGCAGTGGGGGGGTGGGGGAGGGAAATACTACAAGTGGGCGATGTCTGCAGGCAAAGACAAGGGTATCTTCCTTCAGTGACATATCTGACAATAAAAATGGAAATATAAACTTGTAATGTCCAAACAATCCAAACTGAGAGGTTGTAATGTTCTGCATAAGAAAGTTCAGTTAAGTAGTCTTGTTTTGAAGTGACATCTGGTCGACCTGCTCCCAGCTAATTTTTCTTCCCAAATGTATTCATACACCCATCCCTCTACCAGGTGTCTGTCAATTAACAAAAGATTACCCTGTTTCTTCCAATTAATTTCATTCAATATGGACTCCACAGCCCAAAGCTCATACTTACTGAGAGTCAAGAACCTTTCATTGCTACCATCCTTTGTCTCGCATGCCATTCCTCAAAAGCTGGCTGGGCTGCTGTCCTATTTCACAGTTGTACGAGTTTTAGGCACTTGGTGTTTGATCCTGGCCCTTCTGGGTTGCCATGGCCAGGCTGAACCTGCGAGGCTTCTTTGACCAGAGCGATTCTGTCCCAGGCAAGGTGACTAAGATCTTGCTGCACATGCCCCTGGAGGCTGATGGAGGCAGGGCCAGAGTCCCTGCCAAGACCAGCTTCTGGGCCTGGTGCTGGACAGATCCTTCTGTTTGGGGAACAGCCTTGTACAACATGGAACAGCACAGTCGGTTCTAAGCTGAAAGTCAAAACCTCTGTACTTAAACACTCTCTGGGCCACTTTCTCACCCTATGCCATGGGTGAGCTGACTTTTCTTGGCAGAGCTCCCATTTCTCCCATAATATGGAAATTTTAAAAAATACTTTTACAGGATTGTTGTCAAGCTCAAAATCATAGTGAAACAGTATTGGGGGCAAACTTGCTGTCTCTAAAGCACTCCAGTGCATGTTAAACCTCATATATACTCTGAAGTGATGTCCACACTCACACCAAATGTTAGGGATCAAATTTGCTTGACCAGGCTAACAGCCACTTGCCTAAACTCCAAGGCTTTTTAAAGCAATGCCCAGTTGCTTGTCACTTTCTTTCCATCTGTAACTAGCATATGCAGAGGCCCAGTGGTCATTCTGGACCTGTCTACTGGGGATTTTCTGCCTGTGGGTCTCTAATAAAGCTCGTCTGGGTATCTGCTATGCTCTGATGATGGAGCAGCAAGCTTTTTTGAGAATGAAGAAGGACATGTGATTTATTTCCCTGGTATGTCTGGCATGTGCCTTCAGATGCGGGGGATGTGCAGTACACTATTATTAAGGCACAACTGTGCCCTAGAACTCTCCAAGGAAACACTACTGGAAAACATAGATAATCCCGATCTTCCGAAGGCAAGTGTAGACACATGACAAAGAAGAGCCTTCGAGGGAGCAAGCCCTTCTGGTTACATCAGCTCGGTAGGACAGTGTTGCTGCTTGCGGTCAATCTGAGCAGAACACAGTACCGACTCTGATCAAACAAACCAGCAAAAGTCCTGTTGTGGTATTCTGTCATGATGGTACTTGTTTCGATTTCATCCCAGAGACACTGCATGAGCTGTGGTCGCAAATAAAAGGGAAATTAAAAAGCCCCCACACCCCCACCCCCAGGCACACCTTGCTAAGAATCTGCATTCTGAAAACAGAGCAGGGTGAGAAGCAGGAATTCTCATTCCCAGACATAAGGGAGGATTAATTCCAAGTTCAATGACGTTTGGAATCTCGCATCTCTGGGATATTAAAGGTTTGGGGAATGGGCTTCACTTCCTCCCCTTCCCAGGGCAGAAGTTTGGAGTGGCAGCGAAATAGAAAACAGGACCATGTGGACACTCTAGCAGGGTCCAGGAAAGAGAGATGCTATGTCTGCCCTCTGTAGAGGAGAAGACAAACACTCCCCTGGTCCTGTGGACCACCAGGTAAATGCAGGAGAGGTCACAGACACAGACCAAGGAGCAGAATTCAGAAATTCCACTCACCAAACAAAAAATCAGCAGAAAGCCTTATGGTAAAATCATTAATATGATTATCTTTATTTTGAAAGCCTAACTTCAGGCAATATTGTCAAGCACAGATGCCTAATTTAGTGTGGTGAAGTTTCTACAATCTATATTTGTATATAAGCCATATGGCAAGACCAAAGTATTGCCCATCCTCTCCTGAGTACCAGCCCCCCACAAAGGCGCATGCGCACATGCACACACACAGATGCACACACTGACACAGACACACACACAAACACACACAGACATACTTTTCTGTTTTACTTCTGACCTGATTAGTTCTGACCCTTTGAATTGAAAAAAAAAAAAAAGGCATTTAGTATGTTCTCAAAGTTATAAAAGCCAGACTGGATAAAAGATATTTATAAAAGCTAGCTTCTTCAAGAAATATCTAAATCTTTGGAAAATTTTTTTAAAGAAAGAAAGAAATATCCCACTGAATTCAGAGAACGCTATTTACCTGGGCTTCTCCGAGGAAGTTTCCATGAGCAACCTTTCCCAGGAAGAAAATCTCTCTTTGGAGGAGAGACCCACCAGCACCTTCAGAAGTGGCCCGAGGATTTATCAAACACTTTCATGTCATTGCTGACCTCTCGTGAAATTGTCTGCAGCGGACGGGATAAAGCCGCCCCTCTGAGCGCTCTCCCAGCATTCACGAGTGTTTTGTGAATCTGAGGCTGCAAGATGGGTGTTAGGAAAGCCGGCAAGCCTGCAGCACACACCGGTCGTCCTCCTCTGTAAACGCCGCTTCCATCTGACTCTCAGTTTATTTACAGGCTGTGCTTATTGTCCGCAAATGGCAGATTTACAGAGCATCTTGATACAATAACCCGTCCTCAGAGCACTGTTCAGACACCTCTTCTCGGAATTTGCCTACAATGGTGTTCTTTCCAGTGAAATGAAGCTGGAATGTGTTGAATTACACAGGGGATTCCAGAATCCAGGCGATGAGGCACCCTTGCTGCTTCGGGATAAGATAACAGGTGCATTCCTCACCTGGACTTCATGAGTTTAAATGTTTTTCATGTTATTGATCACTAAAATTCTTGACACCCTTCCAATTCACAAAGAGTGCAACAGCACGAGATCTCAGACAAATGCCATCCATCCTTCATGGACTTCTTGTTGTGTTTAATTTGTCTTGTTTTCCTGAACATATGAATGAGGTGTGGGGAACAGACCTGAGGACAAAGTTCTTTTTTGAACACGAACATGAAAAGCCTTGCCTCTCATAGTGGTTATTATCTGGGGGGGTGCATGTCAGAATCACCTGAGTCTGTAAGAACACAGCGTCCAGGGGACAGGAAAGCCCCGGGATGTCAGGATCGCTGGCACTGGGCAGAGCTCCCAGACTTAGCAGTGACTGCTCTACAGGTGCCCGGGTCACATCTCAGGGCCACCTGGCCGTCAGCCCCACAGCCCCATCCACCAGCCCACAGCCCTCTCAGCCTCAATTCCCTAGAACGTCCCTAGGGTCTCCAAACAGGCGGGCGGAGAATCCTGTGATGATTTCATAGCCCCTGCACCTTCTAAGAACGTTTCTCGGCTTCTTCCTGGGAAATCCCCACACAGCTCTCCAAACCAGCTCCGTCTCCGTGGGGTGCATGCAGTCAGCAGCGTGTTCGTGTTCACGTGTGACATTTGGAGACCTCAGGTGGCAGTTTATTTATACATCGGGGATGAGCAAGGAGTCCCTGCCTGTCAGAAACTGGAATCCGGGGCTGAAAACTTGAGAATCGGAGCCCACAGGGCGCCAGGGCAGTGTGGTGTCTCCTGGAGGCTGGGCTGCCGTCTCGTGACTGGGGTGGGAGTGCTCAGACAGTGTCGGGGCGGCCACACATGCCGGGGCGCTTGGGGCTGGAACACGGTGACCCGGGAGGCTGCTCTGTGCTGACTCTGACCACCAGACCTGGGTCACGGTCTGTCCCCGAAGCCACCTGTAATGGGACCACATGCACTGGAGTCAGGGAGGGGGAGTCTCAGGGAGAATTCCTGTTGGATGGAAGAAAACAGGACAGGAAACAGAGAGGGGTTTAAACCCTGGGGCAGGGGTGCTTGTCAGCAGTCTGCCCACTTTCTCTGGAACAACAGTAAGGCACTGAGCTGTGTGCAGCTGGGGAGCAACATCTTCGAAATGTCCACTTAGGAAGCTCTCCTGGTGACTCTGGGAGAGATGGGGGCTTGCTGCGGTATTTCCGTGTAAAATGGGAAGGAGGGTGTGGAAACGGACTATTTCCCCTGGAAGGCACTGCAGCACCTGCGGACATCCCCGCTAAGGAAATCTTGTGCATTCGGCCCGTTTTATAAATTGGCCTGCATCTTGGCCCCCCTTGGCGTCAACCACAGCATCTGAAAAGCAGGTTCTTCTCTCCTGGTTAAACATGGCTGTGGAAAGTCAAGGTCCCAATCCCAACCTCCCACATCGTCTGTGCCTTCAACACAGGAGAGATTCCTCCCGCCAGCCCCCGGGCCTTGTGACCCGGGGCTGTGACCCTGCTCGAGGGTCCCCTCCTGTCTGCCGCGTCGGAGTGGTGGTCGCCGCCTCCCGCATCCCCATGGCATGCACCAAGCCCCTTCCAGTGAACTCCATTGCCAACTCAACACAATCCCTTGGTCAGGAACTGTGGGAAGAAGGAATGTCAGAAACAGCAGGAGATGACCCCGAGGCACCCAGGTAGGAAGCAGAGCCCAGCTTCCCGGGAAGGTCTGCGTCACCAGGACCCTGGTCACCATGGGTGAGTCAATTCCTCGCTTTTTCCCAGCATTCTTTATACATCATCCGACTTTGGCAGTGCTTCTTCCTCTTACAATAAAAAAAAAAGTAGATGGCATGAATTAAAAGACAGAACCTGAACCCGAATATTTGCTGACGGCTGAAACTCTTTACTGTGGATTCAAAGCCCATCTGGATTTCCCCTCAAACCATCCTTCGCTTGGGTCCCAGTGACACGCCCCACTACTGCAATATCAGGTTTCTGGCCCCGCAGGAAGGCATCGGGCCTGTGAAGGCTGTTTCTGGTTTTGTAAATTGGGAAAATGAGTTACTATTCTTGTGTGTTTCTTCCTCTAGACTGGGAGCACTTTGAGAAAAAAAAAATCTTGTCTTTTATATATAACTTATCACCTAAAATATAGTAGGCGATTAGTGATTGTTAGTTGAATTGAATATATTTGTTTTTAAATCATCTTTGGAGAAATGACTCGTTTTTAAACACACATAAATCGCATACATTGCATAGAAATCCTTGATATCAATCTCTGATACTTTATCTCTGTTTCTATCCGAAACCAACATTTGTCATTTTTCCTTCTCACTGATTTTTTTTTTTTCCTAGAAAACATGGGACCGGTATCATTACACATCGAATACTCTATCCAAGTGCTTGTTAATTTTAAAGGGAAGTTGTTGTCTTGTGATGCCAGAGCGACCCTATGAGGCAGTCAAATGCGCTCCATCCCCTCAATGTGGGCCCCTTGTGATGATGCCCTGTTTCTCCCCGGGCTGCTTCTGGATGACTCAGGAACGTGAGGCCTCAGCAGCTCCCTCCTTATTCATCTGCATCTGCACTAACCATGTTAGGAAAAGTTTCTAGGGTGCATCAATGCTACCATCTCAACTACGTGTTCTGAGCACTTACTATGTTAGGCTCTGGAGAAATGGAGCCGAACAACAGAATTCCTGTTTTCAAACAAGGTAGTGAACATTAAAAGGAAAACAAACCATAACTGTGTACGGTACTGCAGCGGCCCCACAGAGCGCCCTACCTGAGCTGGGCAAGGAACGACTGAAAGAGCATTGACAACTGGTGAGTGTGCAGTATGTTCCAGGATCAGCGAGGACCACTTCCACAGGCATTAATTCTGTTAGCCATTCAAGCATCTGTATGATCTGTAATATTGCCCCTTTTTATAGATCATGAAACTGAAACTCATGAAAGAAAAACTAATTTCCCTGAATCTCTGAAGTGGTGCAGTCGGATTTGCACCTTGCTGGGCCTGAGGTGAAAGCCTGGGGCTGCTCTAGCTCTGTCTGCCGGAGAGCCACAGGGATGTGACCATAAACGAAGCCGTAATTCCAGAATGAGACAGGAAAGAAGCTTAATCGTAATTCAGCTTCTGTACACAAAGGGAAGAGATGGAATAACTTCCATTTTTTAAACTCAGGAGATCCTCCAGGGCACAGGGATGGTGGAGAATGAGCAAGGACTCTTGCCTTGAGCCCAGAAACTACACCAGAAGGCTCTGTTTCCCTGTTTTTTCACGTTACGTGGATCCTCTCCTCTGCCCTCTCTCTCAGGCCACAAGAGTCCCAGCACCCCTGGAGGGGCCCCATCACTCTTCTCCAACAGCACAGAGCCCCCCCCCCCCCCCGCTGTCCCATGCCCCGCGATCGGGGTGAGGTGCACTGCGATCGTGGTAGGGTGCACTGCAATCGTGGTAAGGTGCACTGCGATCGTGGTAAGGTGCACTGCGATCGTGGTGAGGTGCACTGCGATCGTGGTAAGGCGCACTGCACTGGGAGGCAGTGGTGGGGTGGGGGGACAGCCTGGGGCAATCAGGGTCTGGGCAGGACCCCACCACACCAGGGCTTGTGGACCTTGGGCAAGCTGTTCCAGGCCCTTGAGCCCCGGGTGGTTCCTCACCTACAGAAACCAAAAGTTGGGTCAGATCTGAGGATCTCTAAGGGCCTCTACTATCTAGTTCCAAAGTCTTGACAACACATCTGCCTGGCCATCCGCAGCCCCGCCCTCACCCTCACCAGAGAGCTTTTCCCTAGTGGCCACTTGTGGCTGGCCAGCAGGGCCCAGCCTGGGGCTGAGGCTGGGGCAGGGGTGGGGGGCTGCACTCACCTTCTCCGCCCAGGCAACCCTCTGCTCCGGAGAAGGGAGCCTGGTCTCCCAGCTGCCCAGGCCTGCATCTTGAGGGACAGCTTCTTCAATCCTCATGTAATGTCATCATTCCTTGGCCTTAATTCAGTCCTGGTTAAGTGCTTCTCTTAGAGGAACACATCCAAATGGCAGGTGTAACAAAAGGAAAATTCCAGCCCTTTGAGGCCCATGACAGCTGGGGCCTCAGAGCCTCCTGCAGCCACGGAGAGGGGTTCCTTTTCTCCCTCAGTGAAGCCATAAGGCAGCTCAGGTGAAGGCAGCATAGTCCCACCCCAGTGATGCTCACCAAGCATCCTTCCCTTACACTGTCCAGGTCCTTTGTCTCTGGTCTCTCTGCCTCTCTCCCTTCCCCTCCTTTGTGCACTGACCCCCCTTCATCCCCTGCCAGGATTTGCTGCCCTGCTACCTCCCACGTGCCTGCCCCTGGTTCAGAAAACCAGCCCTCTTATGGCCGCCTGCCTCATCGTGGGTCTGTGAGCAGTGTGAGGCCGACCTCAAAACTGGTTCAAACACGCACCTGTCCAGTGGGTTTGTGAAAAGTAAAACACACCCATTACAACCACTCTGAGCTGCGGTGGTGGCAAATCAGCCACTCATGCCTTGTTCATCCACCCCTCTCCCGCCTCTCCATCTGTAGAAACGTAGCTACACACTGAGGATTTGCCATTTCAGGAAAAACGACCCCCAACAGTGGGGACAGGCTGGTCTAGGGGAACAAAATACACAGGAGTTAGGGGGAATGCAGGTTAAAAATAAAGCAAACCAGTTTACAAACAGTTTACAAACAGGAACACGTGTCTGTAAGAGGAAGGGCATTCCCTCCCACAACCTCTGTCTCCTTGACTCGCGCCTGCAGCCAGAGCCAGACAAAGGGATACTGGGCCAAGCACCTTTCTGCAGCAGGCAGAGCCGTGTCACTCATCTCAGAGAGTGCTGTGCCCAGACATACACGGAGGGGATGGAGCAGCCTTCTACCGGGTGATTCCACCGGGGCTTGGGGCCTCGCCATCCCTGCAGGAAGCCAACAGGAGGGGAGAGACAGCATGGGCTGGGCCTGCTTCTTCAGTGTCCTGGTCTGCAAGAGGCAAATATCAGCTCCGCTTAGAATCCGTTTGGAGAAACACTCACTTACTGTGGTCACACACAGCCACCAGGGGTGCGGGTCAGAAAAGTCTTGGCACCCCAGGCCCCAGAGAGTTGAATGAGATTAAATAAAATAAAGGTCTGGCATACGTTTAGTAAAATGGAAATCACATTTAGAATGTTCAGTATTGGGGGCACATGGGTGGCTCCATCAGTTTAGCGTCTGGCTCTTGATTTTGTCCCAGGTCATGATTTCAGGGCTCTGAGGTCGAGCCCCGCTTGGGGCTCTGTGCTCAGCGGGTGGTCTGCTGGGGAGCCTTCTCTTCTGCTCCTCCTGTCCCTCAAATAAATACATAAATAAAATTTAAAAAAATAAATAAAATAAAATGTTCAGCATTCTGTTGTGAAAAATGAGAGTATCGGGTATCAGAAATGCTGGGGGGGGTTCTTCTTGTAACACTTCTCCGAGCATAAATCATGCTTCACCATTTATAAAGCAATGTCTTCTCTGCCCTGTTTTCTCTTCATTTATCGTGTTGGGGGAAGAGCTCTGTGAACCCTCCAGTCCGGGCGCTGGGGATGTCTGTTTAAATCCACAGAAGGGGTCTGGATATCTGACCACAGCACCGAGATCATAGACAAGCCAAGTGGCAGTGAAGTTTGACAGTGGAACATGAAGGAAAGGAAGAAATGCGGCAGTGGAAGAGGCAGAAAATGCGTGATTGCAAATCCTCGCCATCCACGGAGACCAGAGAAATGTGCTGCTGTGGGGCTCTTGCGAATTGGCATTACTATCGAAACCGCACATTATCTGTTAGGATTTTGAACACCAGAGGCCTCACAAAAGGTCATTTTTATTCTTCTTTACACATAGGGGAAGGTTTTTAGGGTCTGCTTAAGAGGCACAAATAGCAGGAGGGATGGAGGAGAAAATCCGCTGCAAATGGATGGGCCTGTTCATGAAGGGAAAGAGGCGCCCCACCAGCCTGTCTCCAAGGCAACGGCGAGGCCAGACCCCCTCTCTGTTCCCTGGGCTGGGGTGCCTCCTGTGCGGAGGAGGAGGGAGCTAGCGCGGTGTTGCTCTGGGCCCACGCGTTGTGGCGCTCAGCGTGCGGGCAGGGACCCCACGCAGCAGCCCGGACAGCCCCTGTCCGCCCCCATACCCTTCCCCCCCCACCCCCGGTGCAGAGCTGGACACTTCCTAAAGCAACGATGGAAAATGTCTTTGGCCTCGTGGATAGAAAGGGGCATTTCGTTTCATCGTTGATGAATCCTGTATCGACAAATTCTTACGTTGGCAAATGACATTGCTGCTTCCAGCCTTCCCCTGAGCATCAGCGCCGAGGGAGCTAAGGACCTGATCTTAGGTCGCCGTGGTGAGGGGCTCCAAAAAGGCAGACGGCAGACTAGGGAGCCCACGCCCTTTTGAAGCTGGCATCTGGGGAGCGGACAAGACAAAGGGAAGCAAATGCAGGAAGTGTCCGGTGCCAGCCGGAGGGGCATGGAGTTTGAGCAGCCGGGTCTGTGGAGTCCTCGGAGAGTCCAAGTGCCTGGCTGTGGCAGTCAGAACTTCAGACACTTCTAGAAAACACAGGGCCTAGAGACAGGATGGCCATTTGAAAGGCGGTAGTAATTACCAAGAAAAAATGCCAAGGACATGAAACAGAGCAGTGTCTTTAGGTATAGAAAAGATGAGGGAAAGTGAGCAACACGACAGAAGTATAATGGGCCAGACAAATGTATCGTCTCTTTTGTGCCTTTTGGGAAAATTGTATTTCTTTTTTTAAGTTTAAGACTGATCATCAAAAGCCTGATTGCAGAAGTAATGTGATGTGACTAATGATTCTGCATAATGAATGACCTTGGTATCAATCAGCAGGAAGCCCGCTTTGGAGAAAGTCTTTTGAGTCCTCATATACGTGAGGCCCTGACTTCTGACAGCAATCCCCTCCCCCCCGCCCAACTGCCTCCTGCACAAGTACCACCAAGAAGCCAGGAGACTCCGAAGAGATTCGCAGAAATGGACGAAGATCCCATATTTGTGCAAAGCTTGGCTGACTCATTAAAAGGTCATCCAAACCAGCAAAATTTCCCAAAATCTCAGCCCAAATATTGTCTATGTTTCTTGTTGACCATCGCTTAATGCAGAGATTTTTCCAGAAGTTGTAACCTGTCAAAATGCGAGTTCGGGTTTAACCATTCAAAGCAGAAAACCACCTTCATTATGCAGGAAGATAATCAAGGAAGGGCTTGACATTCAAAGAATTTTCAAGGTTCTTAAAAGAGAAAGACAAGAGTTGCAGACGCGGGGAAAACAGCTTCTGTCAGTTGGGTTTGTTACCACGGCAGACAAGTATTGAGAGGGTTGCTCATCGCTGCTGGGCTGGCTGCTTTCACTGCACAGCGCAGCGCAGCAGAAGGAGGGCGGGTTGGCGAGGCTACCCGCGGCGTGGCACAGCGTGGAGCCCAGGGTCAGGAACACGTTGCCCCGTACTCGGTGAACAGCTAAATCATTCTCCCAGGACCTGCAAGCAAAAGTATAGGAAACATTTAGGACCCAAATATTTTCAAACTCTTCTCTTACCACTGACCCGTAAGTCCCGCTGGAAATCTGCCATCGCCACGTGCTCTCTTTCCTAAACCACCAGACATGCTCCCTTTCTTTACCTCTGCCGCCTCGCCCCCCGTGTGGAAACCCAGCTCTGTGGGAGTTCTGAAGTCCCCTGTGCTCCGGGGAAGCTCTGCGTGCGGTGCTTGTTTTAATCCCCAGAAGGGTGCCCAGCCCGATAGTTTTATGTGTTTGTTTTTCAGGAAAAACAAATGACTTTTTATTTAAAAAATTATAAAATAAATGCTATCAGCTTACGTGGGGGGCAAGCATGACAAATGGTCAGGCTGTGGGGGTGTTCCTTTTTTTTTTTTTTTACAGACATATTTAGTGATCTCTGGATATTCGGTATCCGACATAGATGAGATATTAATATTTTAACAAAAAGAAGAAGAGAACAGGTGGCGATGTCTCTTTCATCACAACACCTGGCAGGAAATACAATTCTTCTCAAACGCGATCAGTGTGAGGCGCGAGGCCTCCCTGAGCCACGTTTCGCCAGGTAAAGAATCCGCTCCAAATAACACACCAGAGAGTACGTTTTTCCCGTCCCTTGGGGAGGAAGATTGACATTTAAAATAACTGCTCTGATGTTAATGTTGTTAAACTCCTTTCCTTTCTAAGTGACCTGTTTGAATGCGGTGGCTGTCAGGCAGCTTCTTCCTCTCTGGCCACCATTTATCTTGTCGGAGCTCATGGAAGCTGGCAGAACTGACACGGGGAGGGACAGCTGATGGAGCACACAGAGATGGAGCTCTCTGGAGGAGATCCAGTCTGGCCCCCGAGGCGGCCTCTCAGTGCCGATGGCTCACTGTCTGTCCTGTGCACGGGCCCCTGCAAATTAATCAGAGCCTGTGAACATTCAGAAATCATGGCATCCAACTGTTTTCTTAGTTCAATTTAGCCCCTGTATGCGCAGTAAACTCATTCTTTGAGTTTTCCAAGGCAGTGATAATTTTATGATACTCTTTTCCATAAATGTAACATTTAATGTAATTTAATTTTTCACCTCATTTGTGCCTTTATTTCTAAGTGCTTATTATGTTTCCTGTTACAAAATACTCAGTACAATAAATTTGAAAAATAAAGAAAAGCCGGAAGAAGAAATTTTTAAACCACTCCAGTCCCACACTCCAGAAACAACAACTGTTGACATTTTTGTGTGCTGCCATTCAGAGTTTTATGCATAGATTTATTGATATTTAATATGGATATCATCATACTATAATTTTGCCTCCCGTTCTTTTATTGTAGTATAAATTCTTTTCACATTATTATTACAAACTCATTAAAAACATTATTTTAAAGACTGCATAATCACATCCCATAGTTTTCTTAGTTATTTCCCTATTGTTGGACATTTAGACTCTTTCAAATTTTTCACTGTCAAACACAATGTTGCCACAAATACCGGTTCAAAAGGCATGTTCAATACTTTGGATTATTTCTTTGGGTGGATTCCCAGCAGTACAATTATTAGGTCAAAGTGTTTAACATTTTCAATAGATTTTGGTACATACAGCCAAATCGCCTTCTACAAAGATTGGGTGATACAATTTGTATACATTGGTAAAATTTTGGCATTTATAATTTGGAATATATCTATTGTGTCAAATATGTATCCTGATAATAGTTTTGGAAAATATCCCCATTATATCTATTTCGTTGACTGAACCTGCCTACATTATGGCTTTTCTAAAGTAAAATATATATCTATCTATCAGTTAAGGCAGAAAGGCTTTTATTAAGAGAATATGTTCCTGGGTTTTATTGGTTTTGTTGGAGCATAACTGAACACCTGACCTAATTATTTCTAGTGGATCCTATTAAAGCAAACATTCCACTTCTTGAAAATTATCTGTTTATTGATTCACCGATTCATCTATTCATTTGTTCGGCGAACACTCCTGGTGTCAGGGTGCTGAGACAGCGGGCTGGTGCCTGCCAGTGCCTGCTCTTCAGTCTACTCAGGCTGTTGACACGGAGACAGCAGTCCTCGTGAGCTCCATGCTGGCCACTCCGTAGATGTTTGTGGAATGAAGTAATCACCGAACGCAGACACTCAGAATGTGACAGCAGTGACTTCCCAATGTGGGACCCTGCCCCACTACAGTTGGCAGAGATGGGATGCTCAGCTAGGGATGTGGCTTCGCAGATGATTGGGGAGGGGAAATTATAGACATCTAGGGGTTTGTTTTCTGGTTTTGTTGTTGTTGTTGTTGTTGCTGTTTTAAGATAAAGGATAAAAGGGCTATGGTGTTCTTCCTTGCCCAGATTTCCATACCCCGACCCTGAGAGATGCTAAAAATCTGAGAAAGATCTGTATGACCCAGCATGGTTACTCTGCCATTCTGCTAGGATTGGTCAAACACCTTTATGGGAATCATTCCTCTACCTTACAGATAAGGTACACACAGAACAGAGCGTTCATTCTGCCCTAAAACCACCTATGAGTGACAATTTAGTAGAAATCACAGAAAACAGTGCTCCTCAGGGACCTATCCATTTCAGCTTTTTTAGTTTCCTTCTTGGGATATGGTGGCTCATGGAACCGGCTGCCCCCTGTGATGTTCACATCCTGTTCCCAGCTTGGCTTCCAGGGCAAACTCGTTCAGGTAGAGGAGGAATTCTTCTTGGAATCTGTGATGAGACTAGTCAGGTGCTCACTGTTGTGGGTTGAAATGTGACCCCCCCCCAAATATACATTGAAATCCTGTGAGTGTGAGATTATTTGGAGATCAGATCTAGGCAGATGAAATCAAATCATTAGTCTTATCCTATATAACTAATGTCCTTACAAGAAGAGAAGAGACACGGACAGGGAGAAGGTGGCAGAGATTGGGATGATGCATCCATGAGTCGAGGGAAGCCATGGGTTGCTGGTCCCCACAAGAAGCTAACAGAAATGTATCAACAGGTTCTCCCCGAGAGCCTCTGGAGAGAGCATACCCCACAACACCTTGATTTTAGACATCTGGTCTCCAGAACTGTGAGAGAATAAATTTCTGTTGTTCCGTGTCACCAAGTTCATAAGACTTTCTTATGATGGCCCTGGGACACTAAGATACTCAGCAAACTGATTTCTTTTTCTTGGGCACACAGAAAGAAGGAGACTATTTCCCAGCCCCTCTTATAGTAGAGTAGGGATTTTGGCCAAAACGATATATACCCTATCCTTGCCTGGCAATGAGATATGCTGCCCTGTCTTCCACGTGCCACGAGATGGAAGAAGCCACCGCCCTTGATATAACGGCTTCAAAAACTGAGCCAAGAAAGGCATCTGGCATGTACTAAACCATGCCATGAGCCAGCAAGAAACTTCTGTTGAGGCTTAGGGATGGCCACGATTTCTCCTTTTATGTTCTTATCGTCTCCTGCAGCATTGTTGAGTTGCTGGAACTTCATATACTGTAATGCAGTGCTACTGTAATTTAAAAAGTAATGTATGTGCCCTTGGTTATACTACTTAAGTAGCAGAAAGTGTATATCAGAGACCAGGAAGATGGGCACAAGCTGTGCAATGGCACGTTACCTGGTGAGCACTCCCCTGTGGTGTCTAGGAGGCAGGTGTGCATGACTCGGCCTGCCGCTCAAGGAGAGACGGTTGGAAAGACCAGAGCATTCGTGTGTGCTGACTATCACTGGCTGTGTTTAGCACGCATTGGGTGAGAGCGGTGAGTTCAGGAAAGAATTAGTCAAAGCGGGTAGATATGTGATATATCAGATAGATACACAGTTAACGGTGGACTCGATGCTGAGTATGTGGGCTTTCATTGTAAAATTCTTCCAACTTTTCCACATGCTGGAGATAGTTTATAACCAAAATATTATTAAAGGGAAAGATGAGCAAATTAGCCAATTTGCAAAAGAAATGAAAAGGGCTAGAGAGAATCCAGAAATTCAAAGGATTGCAGGTTGGAAACCTAAGCGGTTCCATACCCTAAAACACAAGAGCTGGAACCTAAAAGGCTGAGTAACAAAATCTCAGGAAATCTTCTAAATTGAATGCAGTGACTTGGTGAAAGGTCATGTTAACAATGTATCTTCATCTATGATTATCACTGGTCTCAGAGTAGAGATACGGAGTCCGAAGAGAAAGGCAAAGGGACAAAGGAAAGAAATAAAGCAAGTTTGAGGTGCAAACCTTGGGAAAATGTGGTCATAGTTTTAGACAAGTTAACCGACTAATAGCAAATCAGAAAAGTCAACTGAATTTTTGGGATCATTTATTGACAAAAAAATCCATAAGCCCATTTAAAAAAAACATGTCTTTCACTGTGCAAGACCTAAGAACAAGTCCTTCAGTCTCTGATCCTTCTCCAGTCAGAGGCTGGGTTTGGAGACGAGAGAGACCCAAGACCACAGGTGTGGCCGGCAGAGCCTCAAGGAGGAAGGGTTTCCACGGGGCAGGGTCTGCAGGGCACGGAGGAGGCGGAGGGACATCCTCCCGGGGAGGGTGCCCGGGCCCCGCAGACGCCTCTGCCCCGTGGTGGGCGATCTCCGGTGTGTCCTGTCGGTGGGATTTCAGCCTGTCCTGATGCCCTTGTGGCTGTGTGTCTCTCACCCCAGCCCCTCGGGTTATCCCGTGTCTCTCCCGTCTTAGTGTATGCAGTAGGAGGCAGACAATTTTGTAGTTTACTATCTTTTGCCAAAACAAGATTATGTCTGAGCCTGATGGAAAGCAAACAGTGGGAAAAGCGGGGTGTCTCCTTTGGGGAGCGGTTTTGCGTGTTCTACGGGGGGGGGGGGCAGAGGAAAGACCGACGGGGACCAGATTGGTGCTGTCCACTCCCATGTCCTCCCGAGGAACAAGGACACTGGCCTTTCCAGGCCTCCTTTGCGATGGGGTTGGAGCCCCGTGAAGGCTCCAGCCGGTGGAAGGCAGGCAAAAACAGCGTGTGCTTTCTAGGCCTGGCCGGAAGGCTCACAGCCTTCTGTGTCCTTTCTGTCCCTGCCCTGGTGCACAGGGGAGGTACCTAGGGAGGGAAGCTGTGTCACTAGACGGACACGTGCTGGGTCTCCAGGTGCTGCTTGGTAGATCGAGGCCTGGGATGGCAGCCTGCCCTGGGTGAGACTGTTCCGTGGGCAAACCCCAAACCTCCCAAGCCTTGAGGGCCACACCACTGCCTAGCCTGAGTAGACGCACCAGGTGGCCCTTCCCCCAACACATGCCTGTGTTGGCTGTTGTCTGTAGCTCCTGACCCTCCAGACATGTTTGTACACATCTGCCGTGCCCCCTGGTCCCACACAGGTCAGCCCGGGTCTCACGGGGCCCGCCGTCCCACGCAGGTCAGTTTGGGTCTCACGGGGCCCCCCTGTCCCACGCAGGTCAGTTCGGGTCTCACGGGGCCCCCCTGTCCCACGCAGGTCAGTTCGGGTCTCACGGGCCTGCCGCCACCAGAGGCGACCTCAGCTCCAGGCCAGTGGAAGGCCAGCCACACTCCCGTGGTCACGCACTGAGCCTGTGAGGTGGGTGCTGTGCTGGCCCTCCCCAGACAGGACATTTAGGGCCCAGAGAGTGTGCTCCTTCTATATCTGACTCCGTGCTGGACTCACAGACCCAGTGGCCGACCCAGGATTGGGGCTGAGGAGCACCCCACTGCCGTCACACCATACTCTGCCCCTCTGTCTCCACGGATGATCGCGTCCCGACGACAGCCTTGTGACCTCTGTGTGGGCCACGCTTCTTCACCCTGGCCTGTCGCACGACTGAACAAAACATGCATGCTGTTTGACGTACTTTAAGCAAAGGCCTCTTGTTACATGTGTTTTAACCATTTTTAACATTGCTCTTTGGCTATGAGCCAATTTCCTAAAGAGTGAAATATTAAACATTTTAAACAGTGAGTTATAATCCCTAGAAAAGAACCTTTCAAATCTTTGAGTGGACAGGAGATGTGTGAGCGTTAAGGGCAGCCGCCATGCCGTATTTGATTAATTAAATCCATAACATTCTCAAATAAGGCCTGACCCTCACCAAACTTCACCAGGAAATGGAGGACAGAGGCCCAGAGAGGACTTTTCCATAAAGGAAAGAGAAAAGTAACATATTCGAAATCATAAAAGGTATTTTTTAGCAGCCTGGTCATTTTAGGTCAAATGTGCCACGTATCTGTGAATACAGTTTTTCAGCCTCATTTGGTCACCGTCTGTATAGATTATTTTACCCCAGTTTGGGGCTCAATGCCTTCTGTTTTGAAAGTTACAACCTGGAGTAGGCATGAGGGGCTGCCTCCATTCCCACGTCCAGCATCTTATGTGTGATTCTGTCTTACTCAGCCTGGCCTCCATAGCAAATCACCACAGACTGGGAGTTTAACCCACAGACACCTATTTCTCACAGTTCCGGAAGCTGGAAATCCCAGAGCAGGGCACTGCCAGATTTGGCTCCTGGTGCAAGCCCTCCTCCTGGCTCACAGACTGCAGCCTGCTCACCGTGTCCTTGTGTGGGAGACAGAGACAGAGAGACAGACAGAGAGGTGGGGAGGTCTTCTGATGTTTCTTTTTATAAGGACATTAGTACCATCACAGGGACCCCACCCGCAAACACCCACATACGGGGGGGGGGGTTAGACTTTGAACATATGAATTTGTGTCTGGCGGGGGGACACACGCATTCAGAGCACGACAGCGTGTGACCACAGCTGTCTCCTATGTCAGCAGCTCCTCCCGCCTTCTTCCTGCAATCATCAGGTCACACGAAGAAAGGCCATACTGAACCGTCCGCGAAAAATTCTACAAACCCTCTTACTTCCCTCTTAGCGGGAAGCACCAAGTCTTGTCTGAACCATTAATGATCTTCATCTGCATTTGTACCTCATTCAAGTTCAGGCTAAAAGGGGAAAAAAAAAAAAAAATCATGATGTTCGGCCAGCCCGACAGAGCCCGCATGCCTCGCCACTCCCTGCAGCATGAACTTTTATTATTCATCTTTAAAAAGCACAACCAAAAATCTATTTCTGACCTTTTACACTGAGAGACTCTTCCACACTCTGCCCATGTCGTTTGATGTAATGGGTCCCTGTGGCTTGAGGCTTTGCATTCTGTGCAGACATATCAGACGTTAACGGTTTGGGATTTACTGCGTATAATATCATGAAGCATCTTTTAGGTATATGTGCGTAATTTTGAGAAAGTAAAAATCAACCACTTGCCCCCCGAAATTAATTAATTCATTAATTACAAACAAGTAAAGCCAGAGGGTTAGAGGAAGGAAAAGAATAGAGTGAGATATCTGGGTTTAGTTCTGATCCCGGGCCAGCAGTGAAGGAGGAGGCGGGCAGAAGGGACATTCGTCCACGCTTCCCGTCTGACATTGCCCTGAAATGAGCTCTGTGCTCTAAGAGGCCCTAACTGACATCTGGCCTGACTGCTCCCTAACCTACCCTCAGTCAGAGCCCCTCACGACCCCACAGAAAGACCGGGAGCGGACTCTTCAGCATAAAGTCGAACAGGATTTCCTGAAGGCCAGAGAACAAAATCATTCACAGGAACACTGGTTGGAATTTTGTTTAAAGAACTAAAATGCGAGGTAATCAAGCGATGGAAATAGCCTGCCAGGCATGGTAAGAGCCCTCGTAAAAGGCTATTTATAGAAACGTAATTCCAAAGGGGCTCCCTCCCTCCTGCGAGGGAGAAAACTAGACCAGCAGGCTGGGGTCACTTATCAAGGACACAACCCCGTTAGCAGCACAGGCCCAGCGGAGAGAGAGCCCGGCCTCCCTGAGTCCCCGCCTGGCTGCTCTAAAGAGTTCTTGAGCAGAAATTGTTACATATATAGGCCAAAAAGCTAAAAAGTAAAAATTAGTTATCTATAACGCAATTTGAGCAAAATGGTCAGATGTGAGGCAGAGGAATGTGGGGACCATAGAAGGCATATCTAAAGGCATTCTAATTAAACAAAGACCTACTATCTCTGCTGACCATATTCTGGAAACGTCATGGCCACACCTGTCTCTGGGGACCATGTGATTCCCCCCACCCCTGCCCCCAGCTTCCAGTCTCTATGTGAGAGGAAGCAGAGCAAATACACCTGTTGGAAATGTTCTGTCTTGAATGAATGATATATGAAAACGGCTTGACATTTTTAGGGAATATTTTTTGTAAGTTATGCTATATTCTTCTTATAATGAATACTATGTGATTTCTTTAAGTTTAGGATGAGTTTTTATTATCATTGATAAATGCCATTCAAACTTATGTAAGAACAAAACTTTTGGCAGGAAAGTTTATCAGATTTTTTTTTTTTTTCTCTCCATAGAACCCAGAGTTCAAGGTCTCCCTACCCACGGTAGCTGCTTACCTCTCCATTCCAGACGGGTTTGCCAAGGAAAGGATTTTATGGCCTCAGTAATGGATCTGGAAGTAAGCTCTGACAGTTCTGTCTTGTGGTCGCTGTCGTGGTCTGTGTCCTTTCTGAGTTAGAACAGAGGCCTGCTCTGGACCGTGGTTTCAGCTCCTGCCTGGAGTTCTCCATCTGTGCCCGCCTTTCGAACCTGGCTCTCCTGGCTTTGTAGGCCGTTCTGTGGGCCACTGAGGACCTTCCACAGCTCCTGTCTGGCTACATCTCACATTACCAGTTTCCCTTGGATGCCATCAAGTACTTTGCCAGATACTAAAATTGGTACCAAGGGAGTTTCTAGACAATAGATTAGAAAAATAACAGGAATTAGGAGTTGGTATTTGGGCCTGTCCGGGTTAGGTAATAATCTGCTGGTGGGGTGCCTGGGTGGCGGAGCTGAGCATCCAACTCTTGATTCTGGCTCAGGTCATGATCTCAGGGTTGTGAGATCAAGTCCTGCTTCAGGCTTCACACTCAGCATGGAGTCTGAGTTTTCTTTTTTTTTTTAAGATTTTATTTATTTATTTGAGAGAGAGAATGGGATAGAGAGCATGGAGGGGGGGAGGGTCAAAGGGAGAAGCAGACTCCCCGCTGAGCAGGGAGCCCGATGCGGGACTCGATCCTGGGACTCCAGGATCATGACCTAAGCCGAAGGCAGATGCTCAACCGACTGAGCCACCCAGGCGCCCTCAGCATGGAGTCTGTTTGATTCTCTCGCTCCCTCTCCTTCTGCCCCTCCTGCTTGTGCTCTCTCTCTATATAGAATAAATAAATAAATCTTTAAAACAAATAATAAAAAAATAGTCTGCCGGTATTACAAGAGGACTCTGGCAGTACATTATAGACCACCTAAGGAAATGATGAATTGTAGTCACCTGGAAGGAAATGTGGTCATGGTCAAGGCTTTGGGAGAAATGGTGGTCACTGCTGCAGGCGTATTTGAGAGCATGAGGGGTTCGTGCCCTCGAAGGCTAACTGACTGCTCATTGTGGTGCTGGTTAGTCTCACTTACTAAAAGAGAAAGAAAAGTCCAAATGCGTAAATATTTTGGTCAAGACATGGGCCGGACACCAAGGCCTTTAAACAATTATTCTGAAAGAATTGTTGGCCCAGTGCAGCCACAGGGATGTGTTGGCTACAACCCAGCACACTTCAGCCCTGCAGGTACTAGTGGACCGCCTGCCCTGCATTGACGTCGACGTCAGAGCTCTTACGTGAACATCAGGGCGTGAACTAAGAAACTATGAGACTGAGAATTGGAATGAGTGCGTACAAGAGCATGTGGACCACTCATTGATCTTCAGCCTTTCTCCTCCCCTAGGGCTCCCTGCCAGCCAAGTCATGTCGTTGTAATCATTTAGGGGGACCATTCCTGCTGAAATTGAAAACACTAGAAACACCTCAGCAGAGAGAGGTTCTTTGCAAGGGGAAGACACTGTGCCTCATGTCCCAGCATTGCTGGTACTGTTTGTCTACAAATCTGTAACAAGGGTCAGATCGCAATTAGCTTGAGGGCAGGATGGCTATAAACACAAATTCTAGAAGAGAATCTTCAAAACTAACATAATTGCAAGTCCTGGTTAATTTATTTTGGTAAAAATAAATTGCCAGTTTACCCTCTGAGAGGCTTAGACTATAAGCCATCAAATACTGTCCACTGGCCAAGACTGACCTGCTGCCTGGTTATGTAAATAAAGTTTTATTGGAACATAGCATGCCTTTTTGTTTTCATATACTCTTTCCATTGTCATCCTAAAATGACAGAGTCAAGTGGTTGTGACAGAGATCACATGGCCTGCAGACCCTAAACTACTTCCTATCCAGCCTTTTACAGAAAGAGCCTCATTTTAGACCAAGGAGAGAAGAGGCTAGTTGTCTAACAGGCTGTGTTTATCACATGGGTGCAATAATAAGAGTTCTAATTTCAGCATGTTATTTGGAGCAACTGGAGGTAGCTCTAATTGGTCAACCAGTTGTTTCATAAGTCTGGGGCATAATTGCAGCCCAACCAAAATAAAGCTGAGAAGCCAGAATTTTCTTAGGAGAATGAGATGAAATCAAAGATTTAGGGTGTCAGGATTGTTGATGAGGGTATATCATATGCAACCTGCCTATCCACCACCAAACTCTGCTTTCTTGGATCGCCTAAAACCGTTTTCTCCACCAAGGCTTTGAGGAAGCCATCAGTTAGGAAAGCACCAACATCTCTGCAAATTACCTTCGTGGTTGTTCTCCGCAGCGTGCATTGCCCTTGGAAAAGAGTCCAGATTATGTCTTATCTAGATGGTCACCAAAATCTTTCATTGTGGAGGAGGTTTTTAATAATCTTGGGAACAATATGATTTCCTCTGTAAATACCAAGCAATTCACTTTTCCAGCCAGTGAGTGCTGTCCCAACAGGCTGAAGGGAAAGGTGACGGCCAGGGCAATGAGAGAGGGTACATGGACCCAGCATCTGGAGCACCCTTCACTAAAGCTGATGTGAACATCATTGCTTTTGAGTGTGTAATCTGCCAGCAGCAAAGATAAGCCATGAGCTGTGACCTAGCACATCCTGGGGGATCAGTCAGTGATAGGCTAATCACATTGAATTCTTTCTTACAGAAAGTGTAGAGACTTGTCTTCAGTTGAACAGATACTTCATCTGGATAAGCATGTGCTTGCCTTTATATCACTATCCATAGATGTCTGAACCTTCAGTGTATCATCAGGGTCCATTGAAGTGTCTTTCTTGAGCAGCAGCTCCAACCATTTGGAAGGATAATTATTTCATGGCTTTATTATTTTTTTTTAAGATCTTCCAAGGAACAAGGAAAAGTTTTACTTATTTTAAAAAGATAGAAGGGGTGTCTGGGTAGCTCAGTTTGTTTAGCATTCTACTCTCGGTTTCTGCTCAGGTCATGATCTCAGGGTCTTGAGATTAAGCCCCATGTCAGACTCCATGCTCAGTGGGGAGTCTGCTTGAAGATTCTCTTCCTCTGCCCCTCTCACTCATGTGCACACACACACACTCTCTCTCTCTCTCTAAAAAAAATAAATAAATCTTGAAAAAGAAAAAGATAGAATAAAACTCATGCTACCCTACAATCACCATATGGGTCCCCTGGATCCTTTTATAAATCTAAAATACAATATGAGAACTTAGTTATTTTATTTTTCTTACATTATGAAGCATGTTATTCTTTCATCATCCTAGGAATTATCTTATCATATCTCATCAATTATTCTCAACTAGGCCAAAAAGAAAAAAATAGAAAGAAAAGAATGTAAGATAATAAAATCAGTAGAAAGATAGAATCACCTAGAAGGATGATACAATGGTAAAATGAATTGTCATCCTTCATTTTTATTTTGTTTTTAATTTTTCAAAGAATTGCACCATCTTTCAAGAAGAAATAAAATACAGTGGAGAAACCAACTTCATAGTCCACTTACAACTTTCACTGAACATAGTTGATAATTCAGAATTGTTCATTTTTGTCTCCAAGAAATGTCAAAAATATAAAGGGTCCAAGACTTTATTACTTTTTTGAGCTACCAAGTTGACTTACCACCATTTCATGGCAGCTGTCAGAAGATGTGAAACATCAAGTTCCACTCAGCAGAAGCATCAAGCTTGCATTGGTTTCTCTAGGTCCTCACGATTTACAGGGATGATGTGGAAGACCCCATCCAGCTGGACACTGCTCAAGAAGGGCATCTGCCTCAGCGTTTAGGAACCCCAAGGTCTGGGAAACTAAATCTTTTATAATATGCTACAAGCAAACCCACCTTTGGCCCCAGAATGAAATGTTAGTTACATTTATCATCAAGGACAGTGAAGAAACTTGCCCTTTTCTTTGAGACAAAGAGGTATTTCTGTCTTTCAAGGTCATTCACTCTAAAAACCTCCTTGAAAAAATAGACTGAAAGGAAGACACGCAGTGTCTTTGCTCACAAGCCTTGAAGAGGTCCAACAGATCCATGGAAATTTTCTTCCATGGATGGCAAAGAAAACCAATTGGCAAAGAAGACATTTCACAGTCCTTAAGCAGAGCAGCAAATGAGTGCAACCCACCCCTCACCACAGCAGTGGGGCAGTGCTTCTGCTGGGCGTGGGGGTGGGGAAAGTTCTATATCAGTACTGCCCCTGCAGTGGCTATCAGCCACACAGAGCTGGGGCACTTCAAATGTGGCTAGTGGGACCAAGGAAATGACTTTGTATTGTATTTAGTTTCACGTAATTTAAATTTCAATAGCCACATATAACTAGGAGCACAGCTTTAAACTCTGATGTTGATTATGAAGTGGATGATAGAAGTGAAATCTCATATGATGAGGTTTCAAATGGAAATATGATATCGTTACCAAATTATTCACAAACAGGAGGGATTTCCTCACTCTAGATGGTGTGCCAAGAGCCTGGGCCACTTTACTTTGTCAAACAGACATGTGACAGTATTCTTTCCTGTTTTATGGTATTTGGGTGCCAAAATTTATTTGGAAAAAAAAGGGCAAGCTATTTTAGATTCTTATTAAAATTTCTAGTAAGACTAGTCTTCCCCCATCGCTTTATTCTTACTTCTGTAAAGTCTTCTTTTTGACTTAGAGATAATATATTTTTTTAAAAGTTCCATTGAGGGGTGCCTGGGTGGCTCAGTCAGTTGGGCATGGGACTCTTGCTATCAGCTCAGGTCTGGGTCTCAGGGTGGTGAGTTCAGGCCCCATGTTGGGCTCCATGCCCCACTTAAAAAAATAAAAAAGTTCCAACATTGGGCTCAGATGTCAAATGATAATGACTGTTCTTCCTGGTATATAGAGGGTTAAACACCATCCTGGTAGTCTACATAACATATCTTTAACCATATCTTTCACTTATCTTTAAAATTTACTGCAGGGGCACCTGGGTGGCTCAGTGGGTTAAGCGTCTGCCTTTGGCCCAAGTCATGATTCCAGGGTCCTGGGGTTGGGCCCCGAGTTGGGATCCCTGCTCAGTGGAGAGTCTGCTTCTCCCTCTGCCCCCTCCCCCCTACTCATGTGCGCTTTCTCTCTCTCTCTCTCAAATAAATAAATAAAATCTTTAAAAAAATTTACTCCATAGTGAAAGATAAAGCAATGGGTTGATGCCCACGGCTTTCACCAGCATTACCACATCCCCCATTGCCAGGAGCAGTTGCTTTATCAAATTGAATGAATTATTGAAGTTGCAAACCTGTGAGGTTGGAGGGAGTCCCCTACACAAGAAACATAGCATCTTCTCCCTGAGCCAGTCCATGTGGTTCTAGAAACCCGGGGTGGGGGGCAGGCAGGGGGATGGGAATGGCCCCTCATTGGCAAGCTCAATGATAAACTCAAAAATGTTTGATTCCTCACTCCGTGACTCTAGGTTTTGCTGAGTTCAGGATTTTAGTACCCAAAGAAGGGGTAGTTTCCACAAGGAACAACAGTAATATTTGGAATGTATTTTTAGCCAGGCCATTTAGTGCTCCTTGTAATGCCGGATAAAGCAGCCCCAATCTGCAGGCGCTGTGGTGGCTGAATGTTTGACTCAGACTATCGACCTGGCATTCTGGCAGTGGATTCCTTTTCTGCTTCTGCCAGGTAGAGTTGTTCTCTACTGCTTTTAACTAGGGCCCATGACTGATGTAATCTTCTAAATAAAACTCCTAGCCGTTTCCCGCACCCGGTGCTGCCTGGCAAAAGAAAGAACTAGAAACAACAATGAAAATATGTATGCATTTACAATATATTATATCCTACATGTCTGTTGAAAGCATGTCTTTTTAAAAACCTGAACTCTACTCTGAATTTTGCATTTTCCATGTTTATTTTACTCCAAGCATCCCAGTTTATATTTATCTTTCTTCACTGCAAGACACAAAATGCTTTTCTCCTGCTTTAGTTTTAAGCCCTTTCCTTGTGCTTGTACCTTTCAAATCAATCCCCCTAATCAATTGATTATATAAACAGAGTTTTAAATTCTCCCTGTGTGTATTGATTTCTTTTTTTCAATCTTCAACCTATTGATCAAACCATTTGATCAACTGAATAAAGTAACAGCATCATCTGGCATATTCCACACTTGGGTACTTCTGCTTGAAGGAGAAGAATGCAGATGTTTGTTTTTATTTTCTAAATGATTACAACCTTAAATGCCGCATTGGATATGCACATCGATAAACCTTATGAAAGCATTCCTGTCTCTTTTCTTGGCTGTCTCCTGGGCTCTAAGGCCCAACCAGCCTGAAAACCAAATGAAAATAGTTTGGTATTTACACAGAGCCTTTCATTTTCTAAGTAGCAGGCTCAATCTTTAACCTTTTATCTGCCCATACAGCTCTTACCACACGGTGCTATGCACTTGCATTTCTATCCCATTACACTGCGAGCTCTTTAAGTTGTTCAATGTATGGTGTGGAGTGAGTGGTGTATAAAAAGGAGAGGAAGAATAATGGACGGAGGAAGGATGGGAGAGGAAGGAATTTATCATAAGAAATATATGGCATCTATACTGATCAGTCACATCTAAAAGCATGGGAGAACTCTTTTTTTTTTTAAAGATTTTATTTATTTATTTGAGAGAGAGAGAGAGAATGAAAGATAGAAAGCATGAGAGGGAGGAGGGTCAGAGGGAGAAGCAGACTCCCCGCCGAGCAGGGAGCCCGATGCGGGACTCGATCCCGGGACTCCAGGATCATGACCTGAGCCGAAGGCAGTCGCTTAACCAACTGAGCCACCCAGGCGCCCACATGGGAGAACTCTGAAATGCCACTTAAATGTGAGCTCTCACTCTTTTATTCTAATGCTTTCATTAATGTTACTGTGCCCTTCTTTCAAATAGCAGTCCCCTAAAAAATACGGGACAAATATTAAGAGAATATTTGTTAAAGAAGATTCCTATTATTAGCACACATCTCATTCTAATCCTGGCTTCAGTTTCCCAAAAGAATATAGGTCAAGAATTTGCTGGAATCTGAAATGGCCATTACTAATGCCTATTGAATAGCACTGCTACTTGGAAGGCAGAATTGGTGGGGGCTCATGGAGGTCTCTCCCCTGTAACACGCAGGTGTGGATTCCTCCAGCAAGACTAGTCCTAAATCCAAGCTGCCTCTATAGTGTCTGAAAATGTTTGGGTTCGATCTCAAATGCTCAGTATATGGATGAATGCCTGAGTCAAAAGCCAGTATCCAAAAAAAAAAAACAAAAAAACAAAAAAACACATTGATTATCTCCTTCCTTCATTTACCCAGCAAATATTAACTGAGCACCTAGTATGTTCCAGGCACCATTGAGTAATAAAAAAAAAAAAAGACATTAAAATCCCTGACTTCTCAAAGCTTATATTCTATGGAAGAAGACAGCTAATAAACAAAATAGTAAATAAAATTATACATAATATTAGATGTTGATCGTTTCTATAGAGTAAAATGAAGCAAGGAAGGGTTTGGGTTACTGTGTTAAGGGTGGAGGTTTAAATAGAGTATGAGACAGATACACTTTTCATGTTGTTTTCTGTAAAAGACCCCCACCCCTCCCGCTCACAATATGGCAGCCCAGAGGGGAGGCTGTATATTCATTCATTCAGCAAAGCCATGTTGAATCCCTGTTGTGTTGCACAACTGGGCCAGGGGTGGGATATGGTAAGAAGAACAAGGTCCGGGCTCTGCTCTGAAGGAAGTCAGTCTAAGGAGGGGAAGGACGTGCATACAGACAGGGTGGCCCACCATGCTCTCTGCGGAGATCTGTAGCAGGGAAAGGGAGCGAGAGGAGGGGCCCCTGACAAAGCCTGCAAGTTCTGCTCACCTTCAGTGTGGATGGAGATTTCTCTAGACTACCATAAAGATTCAGGGGCTTCTGAGTTATTCTAGAGCAGTCTTCTCCAAACTTTAGGCCTTGATCCAGTGGGCCATGAAATCAGTTTACTGAGTTATCACCAGAATTCTCGCAAAATGAAATAAAATAGAGTACAATAGAAAGAAAGCGGAGAAAGAGGAGGCATTAGAATGAGTCAGAAGATTGTGCGCATACGTAGGAAGCTTTGGTTTGCATTTGTGTACAATGGGTTAAAGTGTCACGGTTTCCCTACTGTGGGTCCCCATCAAAATGAGTTTATATTGCTGAGTGCGAACTTAAAAAATTGCACAGAGGCAGGCAGAGCCTCAGAGATGCATTCAGTCTCCATGAGGCCTGTTGTTGAAGCCTCAGGACGGGTGGGAAAACAACAGACCTAGTTGGAGCAGTGCAGGAAGCCTCCACCTTACTTTGCTTCTCCAGGCCCGTCAACGGTGTGGCTGGACACACAGAGCACCGCCTTGCCCCCAGGAGCCCCTCAAGGGTAGATGGCCCTGTGGGGTCCCCTCACCCTGGGAAGATGTCTTTGCCACTGGGACAACACAACTGGGACAAAGCGTGTCTATCAGAATCACTTTAGGGTTTTCCTGCTAGAAACAGGTTACAAAGCCAAGAGTGACGTATCCTGATTCCCAGGGGGTTGGCATCTGTTACCTTGTTAACCACCAATGCTCCCTGCAGTTTGGAGGCCCAATGGACACTGAAGAACACTCTGAGTACTAGTTACTTTACCTGGTTTGAACCTCTGCTCCCCTCTTTGGAGATCTTATGACTTTGAGCAGAGTACTCAAGCTCTCTGGGACACAATCATTTCATTTTGTGATGTGGTTAATGACAACTAGCTCATAAGATCTTTGTGAAGATCTTAAAAAGATAATATCTGCAGATCTCTTGGTACAGTGTCTGGCAAACAGTAAGCATACTAATTTAGGTCTCCATGGAGTTATTTCGGGTGCGTTTTCTTACCAAAATAGTAATAGTTAAGAGTCTTGCAAAAACTCAGATTTGAGATAAAAGGGAGCCAGGAACACCAACTGTTCAGGACAAAGACCCTCGATATTATTCAGCATGAAGGTGACAGGGCAAAGAGAACTCTCAGCTGGAGTTAATTGATTTGAACAAGTCAAGTCCAGCAGGCAAACCAGCCCGGGACGACTTAGCGTGCTGGCAGAGTTCACTGTCACCACCACGTCCGAATGGCTGTGATGTGGGAGGAGAGGGAGCCGGCCCTCCGCCATCCCACTGTGGATGTTCTGTGTGGAGGTAAGTGCTTTTCTTGTTCCTAGGGCTTAACGGCAGGAAGTATTTAGGTCACATTCAGGCAATGGCATTTCTCGTGCTGTGGTCACTGTCACTAGACGTGGACTGGCCCCAGCATCCCATTTGGCTATGGGAATCCTCACGCTGCACGTTGTACCAGCTAAAGGGCTTATGTCATTCACCCCACTGCAAATTCACGGCCCATCTTCCCTGGGCCAGATGCCCAGGAGGGGCTTGGGGTGGGGGGCGGGCATGAAGAAAGGACAGTCAGCCTCTCTCAAGGGACTTGTCCAAAGACACACAGCGTGTAGGTGGCAGACCAGGATGTGAATCGCTTCCCGGTGTCTAGCCAGGGGTTCCCGGGTGTGGTTCTTAGAAACTCAGACAAAAATCAACGTCAGAAATCCTTCTAAGATTCTCTCTTTTGTTGTCATCATTGTCAAAATAATAGGGTGTCCAGCAAGATCAGAGAAGTTGGCATTTCCTGGACATGTTATGCTCTGGCTCTTGACATATTTCCTTTTCATGATCAGTCCCTTTCCTGAAAGGCCCCTTTCACCCAACTTCTCCTGGGGGGCTGCTCCTCATCTTTCCTCCCTAGGATCCAGGTCACTACTTCCCTCTCCAGGGAGTCTGCCTTCATCCTCCCTGTTGGACCAGGTGCTCACCCTTTGTGCTGGGAGAGACACTTGGCTCCAACAGATCGTTTACCCATGCTGTTATAGTTCGGTTGTGTGGCCTGCCTTCCCCACTGCAGGGCGGCCTCCTCAAGGACTGAACCACATCCTATCCCCCACCGCCCGGGTTCCCTACTGCCTGACTGCCATGACAAGCACACAGTAGGCAGTGAGTTAATGATTGTCGAGGAAATGAATTCAGGTAGCGTGCGTTCATCTCTGAGCATATTGAATACACAAGTCAAAGAAGAGCATATCATTAGAGGTGCATTAAAAGCAAGGAAATAGGGCTACTTTTCCCAATATTACATGTCATCTTGACCTAGATAAACGCTAAGATTTGTTCTGAATCTGTGGTTCTCTGACTTCCAGCAGAGGGGGAGGCTAACCTTCCCAGTTATCTAATGTGATGGAATTGGGTTTCTCACCATTTTTAATAGAACCGAAGACTCTCTAGACTTTATCAGCTTACTGAGTTGGTCAGAATGTTATAAACTATGGAAACGCAAGGCCAGGCAATGTATTCCCCAGTGGCATAAATTATGTAATATTGTCTATAATACACACTCCTGAAATTTCAAAACATTCTTGCAGTTTTGTACTTTTTAATATAGACTATAACATGCACAAAAATGTACTATATATTATTTAAGGACAACAGGAAACATAAACACCCATGCTTGAGAAATAGCCAACATGAAGTTTGAGAAAAGAAACATGACCAATGATTTTGAAGCATCCAGCTGCCACTTCCCAGTGACACTGTCTTCCCGATGGATTGTATTTTAATTCCTGTTTCCTTCATGAACTTATTATCTGTCATCTATCTGCTTAGTTGATATATTGTTTAGATTTACATATTCTTAAGTTGATTATACTGTTTATGTTATACTGCAAGATGCCTTTTTTCACTAGATATGGTGTTTTTGAGCTTCATCTGTGTTGATGTGTGTGGCTAAGGTCCATATGATGTACCCAGTATTCCTATTTTGTGACCATCTCACAATGCGTTTATGCAATATTCTATCAGAGATTGTGTAAACGTCTCTGTTCATGTTTTCTTGGCTCATGAACAAGTGTTTCTAGGGCAGGTCCCTAGACTAGGAGTTGCCTCATTTAGCTTTCTAGACAGTTCCAGAAAGCCTTCTAGCACGATTGTACCAGTCTACACCCTACCAGCTGATAGGGATGTCACTGCTTCATAGCCTCCCTGATACTTGGTTTTGTTAGAACGGTTTTATTTCCACCAGGACTTTAATTTGCACTCACTCCATCACTAACAGATGAGGCTGGCCCACTGTTATGCCCTGGAACAGGAAGGGGAGCCAGTCATGTTGGTGGCCATGGGCCTGAGGCCTCTGTGTCCTTCTACCACTGACTTTTATAGGTGGGAAGGTATGTGTTTGAACGAGGCAGGCATGAGTTTGCCAGTTCTGCCTCTCACTGGAAATGCAATCTTGGCACAGTCCCATCCTCTTCCCAAGCATGAGAGGCTATAAAATGAGACTAATAATCCTTACCCTGTGAGGCTGTGGTGAGCAGGAAATGAGATGCTATGTGTAAAGCACATGGTAGTTACTGTTTTTAGATGTCACAATATTTCGTATGTCCCTCACCTTTTACTCCGTTCTCCTAACTCAGGAGCAATCTTCTTTGATGGACAGTGCTTGGATATCCAGGATACAGGTTAAAATGTTTTAACATCCACCAAAATTTCCCCATTTAGAGCTTGGGTAGCTCAGCCTCAAGCTGGGAACTTTCCATAAGTTAGCCTTTCTTGGCCAAGGGAATCTTAAGTAGTTACCAGAGCCTCACCTCGCTGTCAGGAAACAGAGCAGAGATTCAAGGAAAGAAGGGAAGGGCTGGTAACCCAGGAGGAGGAGTGGTACCCAGGGCCTTGTCTTGGGGAAACATGGGCAAGGTCCCCCTCACAGTAGGTCCTACAAGAAAAGCAAAGATGAAGAGAGGAGTGGGCAAGGTCAAGCATCGTAGAAGTTGTGGATAAATGACAAAACCTAGTAAATCAAACTAAGGTGAAGGCAGAGGTGGGCAGGGAGGGGTCAGATGCTGGGTTAACACAATAGAGACGGCAAATCTGTCGTGGAACTGGCTTGAGAATCTGATGCCAAGAAACCCGTCAGTCACAGTCAACAAAGGCTGACCGGGGTAAGACAGAAGGTTAGCCAGGAAATAGTCTTCGAATCCCAACTGTGCATCAGGTGCCTTCCTAGGCCCTGAGAATATGAAAACGTTCTTGATCCCACCTTCTAGGACTTAGGGGAGAGAGTAAAAATCAAACGCCAAGCAAACAGTGGCAGAGAGTAGAGCATAGATGCCCAACCACATGAAGTGGTCGGAAGACACTAGAGGATTCTAGAAGAGTGTCGGAGAGAGGTGTTCCATCCAGCCCTCTGTAAGAACCCGCAGGAGGAAGTCACATGTCGCAGAACCTTCCAGGAAGCAGCCAGTGGACAGCAGGCACGGGGAAGGAACTGAAAACAGTCAAGTTTGCATAGAGACAGGACAGCAAAAGGGAGCATAATGTTCGAGTAGACTGAGAGGAAGACAAAGTCACATAGCACTGTACCCGGCAGGTAGGTACAAAGGTCTGGGCTTTGTTCCAAGGAGACAGAAAAGCATGGGTGATTTTGAAGTTGGGAAGTCTCATAAGGTGTCTGCTAAATTCCAAGGAGACCCTTTGAAAGGCTGCTGTAGTTGTACAAGTGATTCTGGATGATGGCCTGAAATGTGGTGAAAATGTGTGGAGAAACTATGCTAAAATTTCAGATAGGTCAGGAAAGTTCTCATGAAAGTAAATTGTATGGTCTTGCTCCTGAACCATTGGTTTATTGTACTTTTAAGTGGGGGGACTTAAATTACTAATGTTTATGTGTTTTCATCCAATCTTCTTTATTTGTAGCATATACGGTTAAAAATTGGGAGGAAACAGAGTGTTAAAGAAAGGAACATTGGCCTGGCTCTGAGGATCAAGGTTTTCAATTCTGATTCCATCATTCCTTTTCTGTATAATTTCACTTACTTCATGCGCTGTGGTCTGTGGCCCTGGCTCTTCTTTGTGAAATGATGGGATTTGAACACAGTTTTGTTTTGTTTTATTCAAATTCTTTGCAAATGTAAAATTAAATATGGACTTAGTGCTTGTTCCGACATAAGAAAGCATTGAGGTCAATGCTTTTTATGTTCAATCACAATTATTCAGGGTTATTTTAAAACCAGAAAATCAGTAAAAGCAAGACATAGACAGCTACATTTATAAGTCTGATTGTAGGGTCTGGGTAATATGTGAAGATCATATCATTGTTTTAAACAATACAGGAGAAGAGAATGTTTCTCCTAATAATATAAGCCACGATCAAAATACTCCTCAGCACTCAGTGCCATCACTCACCCCCAGGTCCCCACGAACGCCTCAGTTCCAGACCTCAACAGTCTTGGCATTCAGATGCAAGGATGCAGGACGTGATGCTCCACCTATTACAGGACGAGCAGACACTGCCCTGACATTTTGTGGAGAAGCCCGCTGAGCTTAGGTATGAAAAGAGGTTATTGAACTTTCCTGAGTTTGGGAGATGGCAAGAGGTGGAGAAATGGATCCACGTCTAGGGCTTTTTGTATCACACGCTTTGATGGTTGAGTTGGTAAAGAAAAGATTCGAACCCATCCTCAGAAAAATAAACCTCACTCATGCATACACACACTTCTATGGACTGAATGTTTGTACCTTCACCCGAAATCACATCTATACACTCTGCCCCATCACCAATGCGATAGCCCCAGAGAAGTGATGGGGTCATGGAGCAGAGCCCCATGAATGGGATTAGTGCCTTTGTAAGAAGAGACATGAGAGAGATTCTGTCTTTCCCCCACCCCCGTGTGAAGATAACGCAAGAAGATGGCCATCTGTCTCCACCAGAACCCCACCAGGCTGGCACTCTGATCCCAAACTTCCAGCCTCCAAACTTGTGACAGAAATATGTTGTTTATTCAGACTACTCAGTCTGTGGTGTTTGTTATAGCAGCCTGAGCTAACAAAGACACACACACACACACACAAACACACACACCCTGAAATTTGGCAATAAATGTAGGCAATTTTCTTTCAATACACCTCTAGCTTTAAAAGTCAAGGTGTTCAGTTAGAATGGCAAGAACTGACAAGGCAAGAAACAACAAATGTTGGAGAGGTTGTGGAGAAAAGGGAACCCTCCTACACTGTTGGGGGGAATGCAAGCTGGTACAGCCACTTTGGAAAACAGTGTGAAGGTACCTCAAAAAATTAAAAATAGAGCTCCCCTATGACCCAGCAATTGCACTACTGGGTATTTACCCCAAAGACACAGATGTAGTGAAAAAAAGGGCCATATACACCCCAATGTTCATAGCAGCAATGTCCACAATAGCCAAAGTTTGGAAAGAGCTGAGATGCCCTTCAACAGACGAATGGATAAAGAAGATGTGGTCCATATATACAATGGAATATTACTCAGCCATCAGAAAGGATGAATACCCAACTTTTACATCAACATGGATGGGACTGGAGGAGATGATGCTACGTGAAATGAGTCAAGCAGAGAAAGTCAATTATCATATGGTTTCACTTATTTGTGGAACATCAGGAACAGCAGGGAGGACATTAGGAGAAAGAAGGGAAAAATGAAGGGGTGGAAATCAGAGAGGGAGACGAACCATGAGAGACCATGGATTCTGAGAAACAAACTGAGGGTGTTAGAGGGGAGGGGGGCGGAGGGATGGGTTATCCTGGTGATGGGTATTAAGGAGGGCATGTACTGCATGGAGCACTGGGTGTTATATGAAAACAATGAAGCATGGATCACTACATCAAAAACTAATGATGTATTGTATGGTGAGTAATATAACATAAAATAAAATTTATAAAATTTATAAAATAAAAAATAAAAGTCAAGGTATTTACATGGCTCCAGGGGATGAGTCTCTATTGAGAAAAATCTTCCAGATCTCAACTTTAACTGACAATATCCTCTGATTATCTCTGTCACTGGCAGAGAGTCCTAAGGTATTTGTGGAACCTCTGCATTCAGAAGACTTCACCTAAAACATCAGTCATGCCAGATTCTAGACATCTGGCCTTTCTTGACATTGCACATGATTGCAAGCATGGGCAGGGAAAGCCTAAGGACTCAGTATTCATTGGCCGAAGGCAAGGCAGAGTGAGAAAGACAGAGTAAGGTTCTTTGGGACCAACCGGAGCAGAGGTGCCCTGGGGACCAGGATGCCGGTAACAGATATGAGGTCAGTGGGGGACAGCCTTTGTGGTGGTCAATGGGATTAAATAAGGAGGAATTGATTAGAAAGAGTAACAGGTGAGCAATGACAGAAAATGGGAAGAACATGAGCTTCTGCCGGGCAAAGATGAGTTCTTGTAGAAATTAAAGAAGCATAAGTCCACATAAATAATGAGTAAGACAGAAAACACATAGAATTGGAAAGAATTGTGAGCGTGTGCGTGAGCATGAAGCAGCACCAGGTGTTGTGGTCGTGACTTGTTGGTGCCTTTGGCCGCGTGGATGGTGGCCCCACACCCCAGCAGGCAGGAGTGGGGAGAAGTGGATGGGTGGGGAGAGTGGGGATGCCGGGCTGCCTCGGTCTGTGTGCATGGGAGGCCCACGCTGGGCCTCTCAGGATCTGTGGAGGGCAATTTTAATGGTAACTGGAGTCCCAGCAAATTCTCAGGAGTGCAAGAGAAATATGTTTCCCAGCTCTTGTTTTGACTGTCTGGGCAGAAATGGGTATTAAATCCCTATGCTATTTTGGCACCAGGTTTTTGTGTCTTGATTTGGTAAGTCTAAGGCCTGTTGTTTCTACAGCCCATTCATATTTATCCATTGAGACTAATCGCTTTAGCTCAGTTACAGTGCCCCCCTCATCTGAGCACTGGCCTTGGCTCCTTTCTCCCCGAGCTGAAGCTCTGTGTTGATCAAACACCCAGGAGCTGGTGGAGCTCGAATGCGTGTGATCCATGCCTTGTGCAAAGAGGAAGTTCCTCTGGCCTGTTTTCTTTCTGACTCATCCTTGCTGTTGTCAGATCTACTCGTGGAGGATTATTTCACATTTCTTCTGAGTCTTCTTTGGAGCAGGCTCATAAATACCTTCCTTTCTCACATCTTACTTCCTAACCAGGCTGAAATGTTTAGGATTTCCCTCCTAGGCCAGGCCTCCTCTTCTCTTTGTTCACACTACCCTGTGCACCAGGTTAGGAACTCACGCTGCTCTTTAGCGTGGTTATCTTTGCCTCTGGGGAGGTATCCTTACTGCCCTCCCTTCTTCCCTCCACTGAACTGAGGCTTCCCTACATGCCGCCACCTTATCTTTAACACAACATTTTGTTCTTTCATTCAGTCTTTCACTCACTCGTGCATTTAAGCACATAGTCATTGAGCACCTAATGGTACTGGATTGCCAGTGTGATAAAGGAGTTATGCTCAGTCTTACCTCTCATGGACTCCACAGTTCTTATTTATTAAGCATCTATTATGTGCTAGACACCGTCCTCACCTATAGAGATATAATGGTGAATAAGCGTTCTCCCTTCATTGGCTGGTGAAAGAGGTGAGTCAAATAATCATAACAAGAGATAGGTGATTATCTCTCATGCAGATGGATGCTCTGAGGAAAAACCAATTTTCTATGAGATCTTATTACAAGCAAACTAAGACGTCAAGGAAATTCTCTCTGAGAAAACAAGCTTTGAACTGTTGTCTAAAGGAAAAGTAGGGTTGATTAGACAAAGTAGTTGGATGAGAGCTCCCCAAAATGTGGGAACAGCATGTTTAAAGGCCCTGTGGTGGGAAGGAACTAGCACATTTCCATAGCTGACAGACAAAAAGCAAAGAAAGTAGAAAACATGAGATCCTGAAAGATAAGCAGGTGACAGAGTCAGCAGAGCCATATTGGCTCTTAAAGAATCTGATTTTTATGTTAAAAGTTGTGGAAAGACATCAGAGTTGTCTTGCTACAGGAGAAAAAATGTGAACGGGAGGGAACCATGATAAGATGCTGGTAAACTAGTTACAGTCAAATGTAGGTAAGAATGGAGGAGAGCTTATGTCAGGAGGTTGGCAGTAGAGAAGAATATTTAATGAATAATCAAATTTGGAACATGTGTTTATGGGTCTGATGTGGAAAAATAACAAATGGGAGTATTTCAAAGATCATTCCTAGTTTCCTGGTTTTTACAGCAGGGAGATACCGCCTGTGCCATGAAGGTGGGAGAAACAGAGGGGAGCAGGTTTAGAAGAGATTATAAGGACAGCATCAGATATGTTGAGTTTGAGATGCCCTTGAGATAGCCAAGTGTTGACCTTTGTTAACACTCAGCAAAGGAAGCTGAGGTTTAATTCTGTTCATAATTGAATCAGGCCACATAGTGGTCATGCTGTCCACAGTCTATTAAACATAAAGTTCATTTGTTCTCATTGAAGTAATCAGCAAGTGCTGGTTTCATCCTCAGGAGCTTCAGGGAAAACCAACCGGTTATATGGATGCTTAAAAACAACTAGTTTTATGGGTTTTTTCCTCTAAAGTCCATCTGTCACTGAAGAACTGTAATTCAGTGTTGGCTTTAGGATTGGTTCAGTATAACAGAAACAGAGCAAGGAAGAGGGTACTGATGGAAGGAATCATCAGCCTTTTTCCTCATTCTAACCATGACGTGGTGCCACATGGATCATCAAGAAATTGCTGATTTGAAGGGAACCTGGGTGGCTCAGTCAGTTAAACATCTAACTCTTGATTTCAGCTCATATCATGATCTCAGGGTCCTGGAATGGAACCCTGGGCTGGAGTCTCTCTCCTCTCCCCCTGCCTCTCCCCCATCCTCACATTCTCTCTCTGTCTCTCTCTCAAATAAATAAGTAAGTAAGTCTTAAAAAAAAAAAAAGAAGTTGCTGAGATCCATCTCTCTCTCATCACTTCTACTAATGCACTTTTTTATTTACTTGTCTTCAAGGTACATTAATTAACAAATAGAAAAGTCAAATGGAATACAAGCGAAAGTCTCTGAATCAGGTTCTGGATTTCAACCCAGCTCACTCCTTACCGACTGAGGATTCTGGATGAATTCCTTTTAAACTCTATCTCTGATCTTCCACGTACAATAAAACAAACAAAGAAATAAAATGAGCTTGCAGAGGACTAGATAGAATATATGTAGGTCAGCCAAGGCAGCATTTGACCTATTATGGTAATTCAGTAACTGATCACTGTTTTTACTACACTTTTCAAGGATCAGCCTTATTGGAAATTGCTACCCTAGAGTATGTCATTTCTCTCCTCCAGGGCCACCACAGCTGAAGACGTTTCAAGCAGATGTTATCGTTGCTCTTGTAATAGGAATCTGGATAAAAGACAAATATAAAATGATTTTTACTTGTAAGTAAAAATGGTGGATTGACCACATGCATATTTATTTTTGCTTCTTCCTATTTCTCCTCTAAAACTACACAAAAGTGTTTTTTAAAAAAGACATAGACCCCAAAAATGGGGGAGCAGGAGAGAAGACAACTCCAGATTTTGGTAGTTGGAGGGAAAATGGATGAGGAATAACTGATGTAGCAAATCCAAGAAAGCAAACCCTAGAACTGCAGTGGGAAAAAAGAAAAACTAACTTCATCTACGGCAAGAGTCCTCAGAAGCCTCCATAACTCACAGCACCAGGCAATCCCCTCCCCATGCACGAAGCTGCTGCCCTCCTTCTCCTGTGGGAGACTGGGGGATTTTTTTTTTATTGTTATGTTAATCACCAGACGTTACATCATTAGTTTTTGATGTAGTGTTCCATAATTCATTGTTTGCTTATAACACCCAGTGCTCCATGCAAAATGTGCCCTCTTTAATACCCAACACCAGGCTGACCCATCCCCCACCCCCCTCCCCTCTAGAACCCTCAGTTTGTTTTTCAGAGTCCATCGTCTCTCATGGTTCATCTACCCCTCCGATTTCCTGCCCTTCATTTTTCGCCTCCTGCTATCATCATCTTCTTCTTCTTCTTCTTCTTCTTCTTCTTCTTCTTCTTCTTCTTCT
>NW_027397072.1:4344183-4353316 GCF_003265705.2 Callorhinus ursinus | reverse complement strand
CTTCTTCTTCTTCTTCTTCTTCTTCTTCTTCTTCTTCTTCTTCTTCTAACATATAATGCATTATTTGTTTCAGAGGTACATGTCTGAAGACTGGGGGATTTTATTCTCTGAAGCTGGTACCAGAGGATTTCGGGGTGGCAGAGGCACCCTTATCAAACAAGAGTAATGAGTGGATAGAAGCCTACTGAGGACTGCACTCTGAGACTCCCAACTCTCTCATCTCTGTGCTCTTATGACAGCCACTCTTTCCTCTCCAGGTAGAAGATTTTTTTTTTTTAAAAGATTTTATTTATTTACTTGAGAGAGAGAGAGAATGAGAGATAGAGAGCACGAGAGGGAAGAGGGTCAGAGGGAGAAGCAGACTCCCCGCCAAGCAGGGAGTCCAATGTGGGACTCGATCCCGGGACTCCAGGATCATGACCTGAGCCGAAGGCAGTCGCCCAACCAACTGAGCCACCCAGGCGCCCTCCAGGTAGAAGATTTTAAGTCTCCTTTATAAAATTCCAGTCAGCCTGGGGTGTCTGGGTGGCTCAGTCATTAAGCATCTGCCTTCAGCTCAGGTCATGATCCCGGGGTCCTGGGATTGAGCCCCGCATCGGGCTCCCTGCTCAGCGGGAAGCCTGCTTCTCCCTCTCCCACTCCCCCTGCTTGTGCTCCCTCTCTCGCTGTGTCTCTCTCTGTCAAATAAATAGGTAAAATCTTTTTAAAAAATAAAATAAAATCCCAGTCAGCCTCAGAAGAAAAGCTTAAAAACACTGACATCAGGAAGTCTCTAAGAAATGGCCAACCCAGGTCAGCTGACAAACCCTGCCCAAGCACCCAGTGTCTGCACCCAGCTTCTTAATACTCTGTTTTAAAATATGTGCAGATGACCAAGGATTCTTGAAGGAATCCTCTAGCATGAAAGAGACTAAAACACATAGAAAGCACAATTTAGAAGAAACAGAAATTATGCAGAGAGAAAAATGAAAACATCAAACAAAACAATATTATAACTTCCAAAAAGTAAGAGAAGCAAAGAACAAAAGTAGACTTCTTGAAGAATGACACATATATAATGTATATGTATATACATACTTACACATATATAATATGTGTACATGTATATATATATGTATATGATTGTTGAAATTGAAAGAGCTTTTGATAGAAGAGCTGGAAGATAAAAGTGTTTAAAACAGTAGAAAAAGAACTTAAGAGTTGTAACAATAAGAAAGAAGAGAAAATCAGAACACAAGTTTAAGAGGTATGGTGATGGGAAAACAGGAGTTCTAGAAATCAAGAATAAAGAATACAGAGAGGAGGAAATCATGAATAAGTTATTCAAAAGAACTTCTTAGAAGTGAAAAACATGAGGAGACCTGGATTTCATCTGGTCTCAGGAATTCAGCTGGATAGGGATCAAACCATTCTGAACACCTACGAACTCAACAGGAGATCGAAGAGGAGAGTAGCAACAACTCTCTGAACAGAGAAGCGACCACTTACTGGAAGGTAGGACGTGCGGAGAAGTGAATCCGAGGCGATATTCGGGAGGAGAGACGGCGGGGGAGGGGCCTCCGTCGGCCGCTTCTGGCAAGTGCTAGAGCCGCGGAGCACAAAATCGGAACTTTTAGAAGTCGGCTCCGCGGAGGGATGTCGCTCCAGTGGCTAAGCGGGGGGTGGAACCCTCGTGGGACAGTGTGGTCTCAGGACCCTCGGGGTCACAGAAAGACCGGGGGTGCCTGAGTGCGGCAGAGCTCCCAGGGATCGGAGCAGGGAAGCCGGCTGCAGAGATGGAGCCGAGGCACGGGCTCTCAGCTCGGGGTGGCCATAAACTGTGATCCGCAGCCCAGTCGGGCCACTGCGCCTCCAGCAGGGACCCAACAAGCGGCAGATCCGGGGAGACTCCCCTTCCTCCCCAGGGAGGAGCGGCGCGGGAACGCACCGCAGGGATCTGCTGGGTTTGGAGACTCCACACGGGGTCGGGTGCCAGAGATAGAAACGCTCGGTCACAGGCCGGGTGAGCACGGAGTGCGGCCGGAGACCAGGGACACAGGAGTGACTGCTTTTCTCTGGGGGCACACTGAGGAGTGGGGCCCCGAATTCTCAGCTCCTCCGGGGCAGAGATTGGGAGGCCGCCATTTTCAATCTCGTCCTCCAAAGCTGTACCGAGAGCTTGCAGGGAACAAAAGCTCCCGAGAGCAAACCCCAGCTGATTACTTAGCCCGGACCGACAAGGGCGGGGCAATTCCGCCTCCGGCAAAGACATTTGGAAACCACAGCAACAGGCCCCTCCCCCAGAAGATCAGCAAGAACAGTCCGCCAAGACCAAGTTTACCGATCAAGGAGAACGGGAGAACTCCAACGCTAGGGGAATACTGCACATAGAATTCACGGCTCTTTTAGCATGATTCTTTAGTCTTTCAAAGTTAATTTTTTTAACTGTCTTTTTAATTTTAATTTTTCTTTTTCGTTTTTTCAACCAACATCTTAAAATCCCTTTTTTAAAAAAAACATTTTTATTTTTCATTTTTAGAGTCATATTCTATCCCTTCATAGTAGTTACCCTTCCTTTGGCATATATATATAAGTTGTTCTCTTTTTAAAATTTTGAGATACAGTTTCTTCTAGCAGATCAAAAAATACCCTAAATCCCTACTGTATGGCTTTGTTCTAGTCTCCTCCTGGTCACATTCTCTCCCCTTTTTCTTTCTTTACTTCTTTCTTTCTTTCTTTTTTTTAATCCTCTTTTCTTTTTTCAAACAATTTCCTATCAATTCCTTTTATAAAATTCTTTATAATTTTCATCTTTACAGTCATATTCCATCCCTTCATCGTATCAACCTTTATTTTGTACATATATGTCTTTCTTTCTTTAAAATTTTGGGAGGCACTTTCTTCTAACAAACCAAAGTACACCCAAAATCTAGTGTGTGGCACTGATCTATGCACCACCCTGATCATATTTGATCATATTCTGTATTTTTGTTTTGTTCTCTTTTTGTTTGTTTTTATCTTTTTCTTTTTTTCTCTCTTTCTTTTTATTTCTTTCCCTTTCTTTCCGGTTTCAGATCTTTTCTGATTTGTTTAGAGTATATTTTCTGGAGATATTGTTACCCTGTTAGCATTATGTTCTCTCATTCATCTATTCTCCTCTGGACAAAATGACAAGATGGAAAAAATCACCTCAACAAAAAGAACAAGAGGTAGTACCATCTGCCAGGGACCTATACAATACGGACATTAGTACGATGTCGGACCTAGAGTTCAGAATCATGATTTTAAGGACACTAGCCGGGCTTGAAAAAAGAATGGAAGTTATTAGAGAAACCCTTTCTGGAGAAATAAAAGAAGTAAAATCTAACCAAGTCGAAATCAAAAAGGCTATTAATGAGATGCAATCAAAACTGGGGCCTCTAACTGCTAGGATAAATGAGGCAGAAGAGAGAATTAGTGATATAGAAGACCAAATGATGGAAAAATAAAGAAGCTGAGAAAAAGAGAGATAAACAACTACAGGATCACGAGGGCAGAATTCAAGAGATAAGTGATAACATAAGATGAAACAACATTAGAATAATTGGGATCCCAGAAGAAGAAGAAAGACAGGGGCAGAAGGTATAATGGAGCAAATTATAAAAGAGAACTTCCCTAATGTGAGGAAGGAAACAGGCATCAAAATCCAGGAGGCACAGAGAACCCCTCTCAAAATCAATAAAAATAGGTCAACACCCCGACATCTAATAGTAAAACTTACAAGTCTCAGAGACAAAGAGAAAATCCTGAAAGCAGCTCAGGAGAAGAGATATGTAACCTACAATGGTAGAAACATTAGATTGGCAACAAACCTATCCACAGAGACCTGGCAGGCCAGAAAGGACAGGCATAATATCTTCAGAGCACTAAATGAGAAAAATATTCACCCAAGAATACTATATCCAGCTAGGCTATAATTGACAGCTTCAAGGACAAACAAAAACTAAAGGAATTTGCAAATATGAAACCAGCCCTACAAGAAATATTGAAAGGGGTCCCCTAAGCAAAGAGAGAGCCTAAAAGCAGCATAGACCAGAAAGGAACACAGACAATATACAGTAACAGTCACATTACAGGCAATACAATGGCACTAAATTCATATCTTTCAATAGTTACCCTGAATGTAAATGGGCTCAATGCCCCAATCAAAAGACACAGGCTATCAGATTGGATTAAAAAACAAGACCCATCAATATGCTGTCTGCAAGAGACTCATTTTAGACCCAAAGAAACCCCCAGATTGAAAGTGAGGGAGTGGAAAACCATTTACCATGCTAATGGACACCAAAAGAAAGCTGGGGTGGCAATCCTTATATCAGAAAAATTAGATTTTCAAACAAAGACTGTAATAAGAGATGAGGAAAGACACTATATCCTACTTAAATTAGGGTCTATCCAACAAGAAGATCTAACAATTGTAAATATCTATGCCCCTAACATGGCAGCAGCCAATTATATAAGGCAATTAATAACAAAAGCAAAGAAACAATTGACAACAATACAATAATAGTGGGGGACTTTAACACCCCCCTGACTGAAATGGACAGATCATCTAAGCAAAAGTTCAACAAGGAAATAAAGACTTTAAACGACACACTGGACCAAAGGGACTTCACAGATATATTCAGAACATTCCATCCCAAAGCATCAGAATACACATTCTTCTCTAGTGCCCATGGAACATTCTCCAGAATCGATCACATCCTAGGTCACAAATCAGGTCACAACCAGTACCAAAAGATTGGAACTGTTCCCTGCATATTTTCAGACCACAATGCTTTGAAACTACAACTCAATCACAAGAGAAAAGTCAGGAAGAACTCAAATACATGGAGGCTAAAGAGCATCCTACTAAAGAATGAAGGGGTCAACCAGGAATTTAAAGAAGAATTTAAAAAAATTCATGGAAGCAAATGAAAATGAAAACACAACTGTTCAAAATCTTTGGACGCAGCAAAGGCAGTCCTAAGAGGAAAGTGTATAGCAATACAAGCCTTTACCAAAAAACAAGAAAGGTCTCAAATACACAACCTAACCCTACACCTAAAGGAGCTAGAGAAAAAACAGCAAATAAAGCCTAAACCCAGCAGGAGAAGAGAAATAATAAAGATCAGAGCAGAAATCAATGAAATAGAAACCAAAAGAACAGTAGAACAAATCAACGAAACTAGCACTTGGTTCTTTGAAAGAATTAACAAGATTGATAAACCCTTGGCCCAACTTATCAGAAAGAATAGAGAAATGACCCAAAGTAACAAAATCATGAATGAAAGAGGAGAGATCACAACCAACACCAAAGAAATAGAAACAATTATAAGAACATATTATGAGCAACTCTAAGCCAGCAAATTAGATAACCTGGAAGAAATGGATGCATTCCTAGAGATGTATCAACTACCAAAACTGAACCAGGAAGAAATAGAAAACCTGAACAGACCTATCACCACTAAGGAAATTGAAGCAGTCATCAAAAGTATCCCAACAAACAAAAGCCCAGGTCCAGATGGCTTCCCAGGGGAATTCTACCAAACATCTTAAGAAGAATTAATACCTATTCTCCTGAAACTGTTCCAAAAAATAGAAATGGAAGGAAAACTTCCAAGCTCATTTTATAAGGCCACCATTACCTTGATCCCCAAACCAGACAAAGACCCCATCAAAAAGGAGAATTACAGACCAATATCCTTGATGAACATGGATACAAAAATTCTCACCAAAACCTAGCCAATAGGATCCAACAGTACATTAAAAGGATTATTCACCACTACCAAGTGGGATTTATCCCTGAGCTGCAAGGCTGGTTCAACATCCGCAAATCAATCAACGTGATACAATACATTAACAAAAGAAAGAACAAGAACCATCTGATCCTCTCAATAGATGCAGAAAAAGCATTTGACAAAGTACAGCATCCTTTCTTGATCAAAACTCTTCAGAGTATAGGGATAGAGGGTACATACCTCAATATCATAAAAGCCATCTCTGAAAAACCTACAGCGAATATCATTCTCAATGGGGAAAAACTGAGAGTTTTCCCCCTGAGATCAGGAACGCGGCAGGGATGTCCACTATCACCACTGATATTCAACATGGTATTAGAAGTCCTAGCCACAGCAATCAGAAAACAAAAAGAAATCAAAGGAATCCAAATCGGCAAACAAGAAGTCAAACTCTCAGTCTTTGATATGATACTGTATGTGGAAAACCCAAAAGACTCCACCCCAAAACTGCTAGAACTCATACAGGAGTTCAATAAAGTGGCAGGGTATAAAATCAATGCACAGAAATCAGTGGCATTCCTATACACCAACAACAAGACAGAAGAGAGAGAAATCAAGGAGTCGATCCCATTTACAATTGCACCCAAAACCATAAGATACCTAGGAATAAATCTAACCAAAGTGGCAAAGGATCTGTACTCAGAAAACCAGAAAATACTCATGAAAGTAATTGAGGAAGACACAAAGAAATGGAAAAACGTTCCATGCTCATGGATTGGAAGAACAAACATTGTGAAGGTGTCAATGCTACTTAGAGCAATCTACACATTCAATGCAATCCCCATCAAAATACCATCCACTTTTTTCCGAGAATTGGAACAAAGAATCCTAAAATTTGTATGGAACCAGAAAAGACCCTGAATAGCCAGAGGAATGTTGAAAAAGAAAAACAAAGCTGGCGGCATCACAATTCCGGACTTCCAGCTCTATTACAAAGCTGTCATCATCAAGACAGTATGGTACTGGCACAAAAACAGACACATAGATCAATGGAACAGAATCGAGAGCCCAGAAATGGACCCTCAACTCTATGGTCAACTCATCTTCGACAAAGCAGGAAAGAATGTCCAATGGAAAAAAGACAGTCTCTTCCACAAATGGTGTTGGGAAAATTGGACAGCCACAAGCAGAAGAATGAAACTGGACCATTTCCTTACACCACACACAAAAATAGACTCCAAATGGTTGAAAGACCTAAACGTGAGACAGGAGTCCCTCAAAATCCTAAAGGAGAACACAGGCAATAACCTCTTTGACCTCAGCCACAGCAAGTTCTTCCTAGAAACATCGCCAAAGCAAGGGAAGCAAGGGCAAAAATGAACTATTGGGACTTCATCAAGATAAAAAGCTTTTGCACAGCAAAAAAAACAGTCCACAAAACCAAAAGACAACCGACAGAATGGGAGAAAATATTTGCAAATGACATATCAGATAAAGGGCTAGTATCCAAAATCTATAAAGAACTTATCAAACTCAACACCCAAAGAACAAATAATCCAATCAAGAAATTGGCAGAAGATATGAACAGACATTTTTCTAAAGAAGACATCCAAACGGCCAATAGACACATGAAAAAGTATTCAACATTGCTCGGCCTCAGGGAAATACCAATCAAAACCTCAATGAGATACCACCTCACACCAGTCAGAATGGCTAAAATTAACAAGTCAGGAAATGACAGATGTTGGCGGGGATGCGGAGAAAGGGGAACCCTCCTACACTGTTGGTGGGAATGCAAGCTGGTGCAACCACTCTGGAAAACAGTATGGAGGTTCCTCAAACAGTTGAAAATAGAACTACCATATGATCCAGCAATTGCACTACTGGGTATTTACCCCAAAGATACAAATGTAGGGATCCGAAGGGGTACGTGCACCCCTATGTTTATAGCAGCAATGTCCACAATAGCCAAACTGTGGAAAGAGCCAAGATGTCCATCGACAGATGAATGGATAAAGAAGAAGTGTAATATATATACAATGGAGCATTATGCAGCCATCAAAATAAATGAGATCTTGTCATTTGCAACAACATGGATGGAACTGGATGGTGTTATGCTGAGTGAAATAAGTCAATCAGAGAAAGACGTGTATCATATGACCTCACTGATATGAGGAATTCTTAATCTCAGGAAACAAACTGAGGGTTGTTGGAGTGGGGCTGGGGTGGAAGGGATGGGGTGGCTGGGTGATAGACATTGGGGAGGGTATGTGCTATGGTGAGCACTGTGAATTGTGCAAGACTGTTGAATCACAGATCTGTACCTCTGAAACAAATAATGAAATATATATTAAGAAAAAATAAAAAAACAGAAGATAGCAGGAGGGGAAGAATGAATGGGGGATATCGGAGGGGGAGATGAACCATGAGAGACGATGGACTCTAAAAAACAAACTGAGGGTCCTAGAGGGGAGGGGGGTGGGGGGATGGGTTAGCCTGGTGATGGGTATTAAAGAGGGCATGTTCTGCGTGGAGCACTGGGTGTTATGCACAAACAATGAATCATGGAACAGTACATCAAAAACTAATGAAGTAATGTATGGTAAATTAACATAACAATGAAAAAAATTTTTTTAAAAAGTGAAAGATATGAGTTTCTCCAATGAAATGGCCTGTCATTACCCATGCACTGGATGAAGCTCTGTCCCCATGGTGGGTGATAGTAGTAGTATCTATCTGTTCTCCTTCCCTTCCTCACTGAGCCTTCTTCGCTGTGGGCAGAAAAACTTCCGTGCTCTTCTGATGTTGATTTTGGCCATGTGACTTGCATCAGACAATGAAATACAACTAAATACAACTTCAAATGTGGATGTGTCATTTGATTTGACTCCTTTCCCTCCTGCCTTGTGCCCTGAGAAGATCATGCTTCAGTAAGCTGATATTCCTTCAGCCTGGGTCCCAAATGAGAAACACAGCACCTGAATTTGACCCATAAATATACATAGAACCATAGGTAATTGACCTGCAGACCCATGAGTGAGAAGAGCCACTGATAAGAGGAGCCATTTGTTATGCAGCATTATTGCAACAAAAATAATCTAAAATATCCACTAAGAAGCATTATCGGTAGTAGTATGAACAAAGAAAAAACCCTAAAAGAGTTCACAGAGAAAAAACAATTTGTTTACAATAATTAAAAAAAAACAGAATGAGTTCAGATTTTATGAAAGGAAGCTGGGACCTAAAAAATAAAGAAGAAGAAGAAGAAGAAAAAGGAGGAGAAGAAGAAGGAGGAGGAGGAGGGGGAGGAGGAGGAGGAGGAGGAGGAGGAGGAGGAGGAGGAGAAGAAGAAGAAGAAGAAGAAGAAGAAGAAGAAGAAGAAGAAGAAGAAGAAG
>NW_027397072.1:4270045-4344173 GCF_003265705.2 Callorhinus ursinus | reverse complement strand
AGAAGAAGAAGAAGAAGAAGAAGAAGAAGAAGAAGAAGAAGAAGAAGGAGAAGGAAGAAGGAAGAAGGAAGAAGGAAAAAGAAGAAGAAGGAGGAGAGGAAGAAGAAGAAATAGAAGAATGTCTTCAAGTTTCTGAAGGAGAATTATTTCCAGCCTAGATCTTATATAATGAAAGACATTTTCAGACATGCTAGCTCTCAAAAAATTTACCTCTCATATTCACTTCCTCAGAAAATTGACAAGGAAAGCAAAGCAAGGGAATTAAACAAGAAGATATGGGATACAGAAAAGAGGAAATGGAACATAAAAAAAGAATAATAGTTTTCTGGGATGATGGTAAAGGGAGACTCCAGATAACAACTGGATGGGTGGAAGCTGTAGGACTCAGGACAGACCAACTGAGGGTGTTGTCACTATGCCTTTTGCATTAGCAACAACAAAAGATAGGAGACAGGAAAGAAAAGAAGACATAAGATGCAGAATGCAGGACTCCTACTCAAGAGAAAGGTAATTCCCAGGATGCTGGTGATGGGAAGCCCAGAATCAGAGCTACCCAAGGTGCCCTAGAGAGTATCCAGTCCTGAAGGAAGACAATGAGGTCTCCCAGAGTGTTTCCAAGAAATATGAAATGATAAATTACTTGACGTGACTGACCTTGCAGAAAATTGTATAAAGAGGAATATGTTGGGGCGCCTGGGTGGCTCAGTCGTTAAGCGTCTGCCTTCGGCTCAGGTCATGGTCCCGGGGTCCTGGGATCGAGCCCTGCATCGGGCTCCCTGCTCCGCGGGAAGCCTGCTTCTCCCTCTCCCACTCCCCCTGCTTGTGCTCCTGCTCTTGCTGTGTCTCTCTCTGTCAAATAAATAAATAAAATCTTAAAAAAAAAAGGAAGATGTTGAAAGAATGAGTGAGGAGTAAAAAAATCCAAAGAAATACAAAACAATTATTAATGTCAAGAAAAACATAAAGGAAATGTAATCATAATACACTACAATGCTCAGCTATGAATGTTTGCATAGCCTAATAGTAAGAATACTAAATATTGATTTAACCAAAATTTTCAAAATTACTATTTAGGGGAACTGGGGAGCAAAAAGAAGAAAATGGTGGTACCGGAGAACTAAATTCTCATCTGCCATGATAGAAATTAGATAGGTAATATCTAAAATGGATTAATCAAAAGATAGTAGGCATATAGATATTTTTAAAGACTCAGAAAAATCTAAAAAAAATTGAAAACCGTTGCCTCTGAGGAGATGAGATAAAATGAGGAACAGTAGAAGAAGGAACAGATGTATTTTATCATAAAACCTTTATTAATACTCAGTCAAATATTATTTAATCATAAAACTTTTTAAAAAGTCTCACAGATCCCAGTTTTATAGTCAAAGACACATACGACATAGTGTAATGAATCAACATTCAGTCTAGAAAGTTGATGTAGTTTGTGGATGCTGAGTTAGTTGTCAAGTTTGTTTTGTTTTTTAATTTGCTGATCATCTCACAGCTAAGTAAACAATGAAATTGGTACTAGAATCTCCTCATTCTCCTCGGCACAGGTGGGGTATCCTGCCACGTTGTTGTAACACAGACTTGATGGAAATGAATGGCTAGCAGAGGGCCAGGCCTGAGAGCAGGCACATTCAGTGTGGGTTTTGGAATGGTTAGCGAGGACACAAGGTCATGTTTTTCACCTATAGATTGAGCCCTGCAGCTTCGTGGGGCCTCAGAAATTCCCACTAATCCCAAACAGCTGCCTTGGAAATGTATCATGAGTTCTTTATTAGTTCTCTCATGCAACAAGTAGTTATTTAGCACCTGCTACTTTTCAGGACTTTTACTATGGGCTGGGAATTTCAAAAGGAGAAATGATTTGGTTGCAGAGAAAAGAGTTTTTTGTTCGTTTGGTTGTTTGTTTGTTTGGGGGGGTGGGGAATGGTTCTCTATCAGAATGGGAGAAATATCTTGAAATTTATATTGTATATTCAATTAACAAAACCTTTTTACATTCACTATTTCATCTGATTCTCACCAAAAAAGACTGTATCATATATATTTGATGCTCTTGTTTGACAGATTGGAGATCTAAGTCTCAGGGAGATAAAGTAATTGTTAAGTTCACAGAGCTCACATAGGATAAATTTCCGGCTTTGAATACATCTTTTCTGAGGCCAGGTCTGGGAGTCTTTAAATGACACCACACTACCTTTGGAAATGACTCACCCACCCTCCTCATTCAACAGAAAACAGAACAGCTATAGCTCGTCCCACAACTGGCATGGGAAACTGAGTCTAGCTGTTGAATGACTGCAACCTAGTTCCTTTGATTGCTGTTAGCTACACCCATTGGTACCTTCAGTGATTTCCCAAGATTAACTATGAGTGGTGGAACAGACTCTTAAATGCCATCTCAGTCCACTGTGGCACTCCCCAGCCATCTTTCCCCAAGTTAGTGTTATGATGACGGTACTGGTTTTCACTGGAAGCAACCCCATTCTTCCTGGAGGAAGCATGGCTGAATAGGTAAATCTGTGACCTCAACTGGTAAACTGATGTTGTAATTGGAGCCATGCCTGTTTTATGGATGGTTAGGTTTACTCATTTCAAGACTACCTTAGACTTTGAAGTTTACATCCATTGAACTGGGCAGCTTTCCATGCCAGACCTATAAGCCTTCTGAATTCCAAGGTGAGTACAACTCAGTCCTTATCATGGCCCTGGGAGTTCAGGATGTGGAATGAAGGATGGACAGGTGACTTCAGCACAGTGTGATGGGCACTGTGCGAGGGACGAGGAAAAGATTTCACGCAAACATAAAGGTTGGCAGCATGGAGATGAGGGAGGAAAAAGGAAGGGATGCTCATCTTCCCAGTCATTTCCTGTTTGTTTGAAATCTGTAACTAGACACTTGCACATTCATTTTTAGGGTCTGCCATTCTAAGTACATATACTCTCACAGCACTTACCATAAACTTCATTTACATATTCATTTGTGTTTATTGATTTAATGTCTTTCTTTCATACTGAATAGAAAGCCGCAGGAGGGCAAGAAGTGGGTCTGTTTTTATTACCCTCTGCATATAACTCCGAGGCTTGCTCAGCACCGGGCACGAAGGTTTGATGCTCGTTAAGTATTTTTCTGTGGGTGGAGGGGTGCCTAAGAGTGACCGTGTGTGTTTATGCTTTCTTGTGAAAATGTACCTTTCCCAGCCTCAGGATTTTGAAACTCATTATTAGGATTATGAGTTGAAGATTTCGATCACATAGAATTACGTTGTCAGAAGACAATCACAATAGGTGATTCATGAGGCAACAAACTTTACAAGCCTCAAGACTTTATTTCCAATTAATTAGAAGCCTAATTCCTTCTCTGAGTGCAGGAGATCGTGGTACACGTTGTCCCCTGCACGAGATGGCCATCATATTTGTCTGTGCTGCTGAAATCCTCTGGGCTCACGGTGAATTAAAACATTTGGTGAACACAGTAAAATCGCATCCGTGAGGTTACTTTCTTGACCTTCCCTGTACAGATGCTGGTTTTGTCATTTACTTAATTCTCATGACTGTTTCAAAGGCACACATTGCTTGCCCAGATCCAGGAGGAGTAAGTACTCATCTAATAGCAACGATGTCCCCTTGCCCGCTCACTCAACAATCCAGAAATCAACCAGAGAACTGCATCAAACTGGCCTCAGTTAAATTCCAATTTTTAGGGACAACTGGGTGGCTTGGTCAGTTGGGTGTCTGGGCCTATTCCTGGACTGGTTCCCCCAAAGCCACACCTCGGTACCAGACTTGTGACAGGAAAGGGGTGCTGGGAATCAGTGAGCACGAGCTCAGCCCAGTGCCCGACAGTTCCTGCCCCAGGGGAATCCCCATCCTTCTCAGTAGGAGCAGCTAATCAGCTCGGGGCCTTGGTCTGGCTCAGGGGGGCTGCAGTAGGAATGTGGCTGAGGCTAAGACTCCCTTCCAAGACCTGAAAAGCCCAGAAGGAAAAGAGGCTGAAGATGAAAACGTTTTTAAGGGGATGCGGAGTCTAATTCTAAATCTGAAAGATCATCTATTTAAGCTAAAACCTTGAGATTTTGGTTGACCTACACTCAACAAATACTTGAGATGTCAGCTATGAAGAAAGAAACTTCTCAAAAGAAGGGACACAGACTCTGGTAAGAGCAGCTCTGGCTCCCCAGGAGCACCAGCCTCACAGAGGGTAAGGCACAATGGAAAACCTCAACAGCCGGTGATCCCTGCTGAGTAGAGGAACGAACTAAGCTGAGGGCACAGGCACCAGTACGCACGGCCAACAGGAATCTGGATCAGGGAGGCTGGTCAGAGAAAGTGGCACAGAGAAGCCTCCATTTATATGAAACCAGTTGCTGAGCACCCTTCTGAGCCCTGACAGAGAGAGCAGAGAATGAGGACAGAGAGTAGGGTCAGCAGTGAGTGCTTATCATGCGCGCCGGGGGGCAAATGCTGAAAGAAAAGCCAGGAGACTTTGAGGGCACGGAAAGACAATGAGCGGGCAAACAGGCACACGTGCAATCGTGCCCCACTCTCCCAAGGGAGCAGGTTCCATTTCTACTGGACTGAAAGAAAAGCACCCAGCTTGTTGAAAGCCTGAGGCAATGAATGGCCTCCCTCAGCTGGAGGGCAAGCCCGTGAAGAGAGGCCACCCTGGGACTGCTCTGTGCATGCTCTCTGCCCCTGGCCCCCCACACCCCCCCGGGCCCTAGAACACAGGTGCTCCACCACATCACACCGTCCCTCTGCCCTCTTGGGACGCGTTCCACTCCACCCTTCCAGTGAGGAAATGGACACTCAGAGTCATTAGGGAAAAACTCCAATATCACATGCCATGTGGTGGCAGAATCAGAACTCAAATCCATGACTGCATGATTCCAAATCTTACGTTTTTTAGTTGATTATTTTTCCCACTAAGACCATGCAACTAGTAAGTCAGTTTTTGAAATGTTACTGAATTGTTCAAAAGCATTCTGTCCCCTTAGGAGTCATTGGTTTTTTGTTCTCTTATAATATTAATTTTTTAACTCAGGAATAAAAAAACTGATGAAAATAATGATTAAAAAATACTTCTCAATAGTGCTGCTAGACAATACTATAATTCATAAGTGCAAATCTAGACACCTACTTGAAGTCATTGGAAGTCAAGTACTTGAAGTCAATGAAACAGACCACAGGATAAAAAAAAAAGAATTTTAATAGGAAAACCAGGTTTTACCTCATTTGAGCAGCTGGAGTCGGAAGATCAGGACCTCCTTGTGGCAGTGAGAATGGTTGGCTAGTATGTCTCTCTTTGCACGTCCTCTTTACTTTCTTAACAATTTGCTCTGATGCAGGAATAAGAGACACCTACTAAATGCCAATCCTGACTTGGCCAAAGAGAAAACATTCTACTTAATGCATGTTCACTTCAGAGGTCTACTGCAGAAATTGCCAGCATCATTAACGTTAATCTAAAAAAAAAAAAATTCACATAAGGCTAGAAAATCTACAATTCCCTCCTTGACATAATGACACATAATATATTCCATGGGATTAAGCATTCTAGTTTAGGGCAAAGAAATAGCATTTGGCAAATTACTAATCTCTATGGACAAAACCATACTTTAGCATATTAAAAAAGTGAATTCATCTCAGCAGTGGAAAAACAACCTCCTGTTTAGTTATCTCAGGAGACAATGCTTCCAGGTGAACAGCCAAAGTTTTAAAGGTGAGGTTACAAATTCACCTGCAAGTACGTCGTACTGAGCTCATGTAGTTATTGACATTATTGCTTTGTATTTGAATTAGTTGCCAACACTGGAAATCAGGCTCAGCTTGAAACATAAAAAGGTCTGGTGGCACTGCTCTGACATGCCCCCTTTGCAGCAATCGGCTGCCCCTTCAGAAGGAACTTGTGATCTTTGGTTGTTCTCAATCTCTGCTCCTCTCTGTTGCCTGGTCGTTGGACTACATCTCCGTTTATCTGACCGATATGGCCATGTTTGTCACTCCTGGTGTAGGATCCACTGACCTAGGAAGAGCTGCACTGTGGGGGTATTCCTAGGAGGCAGCAGACAGGGGTGGTACCAATTCACAGGAGAAGACCAGTTCATATGTATATGAAGTGTGTCCCCAAACATGTCATGTAGGAATGCGTGATCATGGGATAAACTGTATGGGCGAGGGTGCTAATGAACAGGTAGGAGGCAAAAGCCCGTGAAGTTGACCTCACAGGAGTATTCCCTGAGACCCTCACATGTGGTCAGCACTGTGCTGGGTTATGTCCTATACTCTGCTTGAACACCTCCAGCAACAAGAAACTCACCACCTGTCAAAGCCCCCTTGTCCATTTATGGACATTTAACATTGCAAAACAGAAAAGTGCATGCCATTCCTGAGTATGTACTAAGCTAAGAGTTTAAACGTATGACCTAATCTGAATATTCACAGTTATCATATACGGAAAATGCTTTTTTCTTTATTTTATGGAGGAAACGGGGGAGATGTAGAGAGGTTTTGTGATGTGGCCAAGAACACAACAGGGAAGCGGGGAAACAAGCATTTCGTGGTTATCTGACTCCAAAGCCTGATGTTATTGGTCTGAAATCCATGGACTCATAATTACACCAGAGATATACTAGGTTACCAGTGTGTTAATTCCTAACAGACCAGTTCACATTAGAATGATAACAATTGCATGGTTTATTGGGTTACTTGCAGGGGGACTGACATTGCAGGAGGACTCCTGGATTCACTGAGCTTTAAACACAAAGGAGTATCTCTCCAGGAGCAGGGTTTCAGGCACTGGGGGCGCTGCTTGACCGAGTAAGACATGCACACCCACAGAACTTCATTCTCTCTGACCTTAACTGACATGCATCCTTGTAAAATGGCCTCCCCTCTCTGATCCGGATTTCTTCTTGTGTCAAACGAGAAAATCGTACTTGATTATCTCGGGAAGACTTCCGGCTCAGAGTCTGTGAAACCACAAGATCCTAACTTCATGAGGTTTCACCTTCTTTGACCCCTTCCCAATAAGGAGAGCGGAGATATCCAGATGGTCGGAGGAATGGATGAATGAGTGAATGAATGAATGAATAAATAAAAGGGTGAGTTGATGAATATTGATGGGAGGTCTAGTTCATGGATCTCAGATTTGGAAAAAATAAGTTTTGTCACATTGCATGTAGGTTCCAAGTTGTCTGAGAGCAATAGTGTGTCCGTAAAACCACCTTCCCACCTTGGTTCCATTGCTTTTAAGACCCTTACTCTGAAGAAGAGATCGTGTCAGTAATTCATAAGGTGCTGCCGTAATTTAGAGTCAGCATTGTGTGCTGGAGACCGGATGGGCTCTGGAGTAAGACAGGCAGCCTTGGGCCAGGATATCAGTCCTGTACTTATAAATTCCATGATGGGGTACAACCCCACTAAGCCTTAGGTTTTGTCATATAATAATTCTGCATTTTCAGAATTGTTGTGATAGAGGTGATGTATTAAAACATTTAATTTGCTTCATAAATAATGGAAACTTAAAGCAGAGTATGTTATAAAATAGAATGTACGTCTGGAGCAGTTCCTATTGATCTCCAGATGAATGCAGTCTTGCGCACAACCTCAGCCATACCGGGGGGGGGGGGGGGGGGAGCAAGAACCATCCAGCTGAGCCCAGTCAACCCACAGATTTGTGACAAATAATACATCATTATTATTTTAAGCAATTCAGCTTTAGGGTATTTTCTTCTACAGTAATGGATCACTGAGATGCTAGGGCTTGATCACCTATCACTGCTGTGGCCTGGAGTTCTCACTGCTTTCCCTTTTTCATCTAAGTATTTATTACACTTCATACAGCATGTTGTTCATCTTGTACTTCTACGTGATGGAAGTGGTTTTGTACAGAAGGCCAGTTGGTGCATGGTTGACACATGTTCAAGGCTCAATTTTGAACGAATTCTATCACCCATCAGACTTAGAAAACAATCCACACACCATGCCTTGGTTTATAAATCCTAAATCTAAGGGGTGACACCTGCCCAAATTTGAACCTCATTATTTACCATTCCTGCATAGTCTCATCTCTTAAACCTTTTAACTCCAAGATGCCATGGTCCTTTATGCTATAAGGCCTCCCCAAACACTCCCCACCTAGCAAATAACCTGTCAATTCCTTTAATCCCTCAGTATAAATCCCTCCTTGCCATTTTCTTAATAAAGCTTGCCCAATCCTCCCCATAAATAGGTCCCTGCTTTTATTGTCTTTCTCAGGGACCTAGTAGATTCCTTCAGAGCACTTGTTATTTTTTATTATTTTTATTTATTGTCACTACCTTCCTTGCTAGACTGCAAACTCCTTGGTGGCAGGCATTTTGTTCAGCCCTGCATTCCCGTGGCCCAGCAAGTGGAGGGTGGGCTCTTCACGAAGAGTTGTTGAATTAATTGAAGATGCATAGCAATTAACTATAATTCAAAGCAGAAGGACAGGAGCATTATAAATGTCATAAAAGAGTAATCCATGGGAGTTCATGGAAAACTGGTAAGTGGATGGTCCAGGAAGCCTGTCAGAGAAAGCAGACTTCAGTTTGGACTTGGAAGAAAAAGAACAGTGTGAATAGTGGGGCTGGAGGAGAAGGAGGTGAAGGCGTAAATGCTATTGTGGTGTGGGGGCTTGAGCCCGGACTGGGACACCATTAGTGAGGATGCAGGGATGTGCATCTAAAATGGTTAGTATGGCATGAGAGAGGGAGCCAAACATGTAGATTTGGGCTAGAGAGCCAAAGGTCTAGTCCAAGTGGAGCGTTACACCCCAACACCTATTTTTCATGGCTCCCAAATGAGACAGCCTGCCCCATTCCCATCCCCCAAAGTAGGAAGCAAATTTGCACACACTCTGACCTATCATTTCTGTCATTTTAGATATCAACCAGTGGCATCTGAGCAGAGAGCTGATGCACCATCCTTGATGGAGGCGAATACACACAGAGAAATGCACACACACGTCCCACAGACCCAGCCCATAGCTCATTATCCACAAGGTGGGTGATGGAATTTTTACAGAGTAAGCAGTAGATGAGATAGCAGAGTGTATCCAAACGATGTCACAGAGATAACTGGGAGAAGAGTTGGCAGTTGGGAAGCCAGATGTGTTATTTAACTAGGTTCTGACACGGGAATGGCCTGATGAACTCCGTTCCCATCCAGTGCCCAGGCTACACCTAGAATATCCGCAGAGAGCCAGCTCCCCTCAGACGCAGGAGCGTGCACAACTGTTAGAGCCTAACGATCCCCGATGCCCTGCTGGGCTGGCATTCACGCTTGCTGTCGGCAGGGGTTACTGCAAATATTTAAGAGCCTGGCCCCACTCCCTGAGAAGGGCCTGAACTGTGGCCTCGACCTCCAGTAGCCTGGTTTGGTGAGGATTTACATACAGATCCTCCTCTATCTTTCCTGGGCAGGGATTTAGAAGCCTTTCAACTTTAATTTTTCCTTCCAAAATATGAGTGTCCCTTTTAAAAATTATGTTTTGGAGAAATCTTCTGGGTTACTTTCCCCCTCTCTTTTCCCATCTTTTGTGAAGATCGCTAGCCAGGTACTCACTACTATCTCAGAGATTTTTAAAAGTACACAATTTAAGGGGCTCCTGGGTGGCTCAGTCCATTGAGCAACTGCCTTTGGCTCAGGTCATGATCCTGGGGTCCTGGGTTAGAGTTCTCTCTCTCTCTCTCAAATAAATAAAATCTTTAAAAAAAGTACACAACTTACTATCACAAAAACCTGTGTATCTTATACTCCAACTAAGAAATACAATGTAACAAGTGGTGTTAGTGGCTTTCGCCTAACTGTTCTAATTCTGTTTCTCTCCTCAATTTCCTGCCACAGGCCCCCAGTGTGCTGAATTTGATGCTGACCTTTGCCAGGTGTTCCAGTGTATTTGAATTCCGTGTATGTCTGCAGACACACACACACACACACACACACACACACACACACACCCCTACTAGCTTACCTACGTACTTATTTATGTTTTCTTGACACACACACACCCCTACTTATTTATTTTTTTCTTGACACACTCACACACACACACATTTTATGGGTTGAACTGTGCCTTTCCCAAAATTCAGTGTTGAAGCCCCAATCCCCAGCACGTCAGAATATCACTATTAGGAGATGGGGCCTTTAAAGAGATGATTAAGTTAGAATGAAGCCATTAGGATAGGTTTTCATCCCATATGACTAGTGTCTTTAGAAGAAGAGGAAAAGACTCCAGGAGCATGTGCATGGAGGGAAGACCATGTGAGGACACAGGAGGAGACAGCCGTCTGCAAGCCAAGGAGAGACACCTCTGGAGAAACCAACCCTGTGCACGCCTTGATAACAGACTTCTATCTCCCAGAACCCTGAGAAAATGCATTTCTATTGTTGCAGGTCCCCAGCCTGTGGTTTCTTGTTATGGTAGCCTTAGCAAACTAATGCAACCCACCAACTAGATATTGTCCTAGTTTCACATTTTAGCAGGTGGAAGTTTAAATAAAAGCACAAGATTTGCACAGATACCCTCAAATTAAAAAGTTGTTAATTAAAAAGGAACATTTAAGCTTTATAGTGGAGAAACCTGGCAGACAGCACCTTACTCAAGTGAGCATGGTTAGTAACATCAGTACTGGGTCATACTGACGTCGCGTACCCCTGACGTGATGCACTGGGAAGGGCCCATCACCTCTGGGGTATACTCCCTGACACAACCCAGTCTCGATCTAAGTTTGAGGAAACAGCAAGCAAATCTACATTGAGAGACATCCTGTAAAATATCTGTCCAGAACTCTTCAAAAACATTCATGAAGGTCATGAGAGACAAGGACAGATAGGGGTCTGTCCCCGAGTGGCAGAGACTAAGGATGCATCGCAACTCAGTGTGATATGGAATCCTGCAATGGTTGTTGGAACACGAACATGACGTAAGTGGGATCCACAGATAAAGCCCGACATATAGTCAATGCTACTGCACCAACGTGATGTCTCAGCGTGATCGCCATGCTGTGGTGATGGAGAAGCTGTTACTAGGAGAAGCTGGGTGAAGGGCATAGGGAGACTCTGTACAATATTTTGCAATACTCCTCTACGTGTATAATTAATTCAATATAAAGAGTTCAAGAAAACAAAAGCAAACAAACCTAATTCACAGGCACCTGTCACCTCATGTTTGAGTTTTCAGAGAGTGATAAAGCAGCCCAAAAGCATTGCATTGGAGAGCAGCGGGTTCTCATCTGGGCTCCCCTCCGACCTCACTGATCCGTGCGTCACCCGGGGGGCATCCTCCATTATGAAATGAGACCCCCCATACTGGCCTCACAGGCGTATCACATAAGTGAAACAAGTGAGTGTGTTTGCAGGGAAGGACGTGTGGAAAGCTCCTAGAAGTGTCCCTTTTGTTTTCCACCCATGTCCTCTTGTATCTACATTCAAGTGAGTGAGTGACCACACTTCCCCCTTAAGACAGGAAAGGATGCTTGCATAAGACAGATGTTATTAGAACCCTGGCAAATGATGTCAATCAAACAAAAGCAATGGAGATACAGAAGACTTACCAGCAGTGCTCAGTGCCTGGCCCCAGCCTGCTCTTGACCCTGAGTCTGTGGCCTGACCCACCAGGGCCCCTTGCCCTCAGGTTGCAGGGGGCTCAACGTGAGACACTGGCAGAAAATCGAGGGGTCCAGGAATGAGAAGTCAGGGTCCTTTCTCTGCCTTCTCCCTCCTGCACCCCCTTCCCCGCCATGGGTAGTCCTTCTTAGAGTTCCTCAGCTGGGTTCTGAGAACAGCCCTCCCATGTCACTGGACAAGGCTGCTTGGCCATGCCTTGCCACCCTACTTCACCTTGACAGACACGGTCGGCAAATCAACCTAAGAGAAGTCTTGGTAAAAAAACCAGCTTATCCTGGATCAGTGCTATGTTTTCATCATTTTCCCCCAATCTCTGACTATGTTTTCTCTTCCTGGTAAACTTCATAATGGACTACAATTCAGGTTAAAAATAAGTATTTATCAGTTAGACCATTTGGCATCAAACTCGATCCTCTGTAATTTTGTGATTCCTCTGTTGTCAGAGGTGAAGAAAGAGGAGGTGGTTGTGGAAAACCCAGACTTAGAGCGGGTAAACGGTTGTAGATATCAGGACTGTTCCCACTTAGTGCATGGGTGGGGTAGGGGGTCAAAAAGAAGGACTCCGGGACCCCAGGAGCTGGGAGGCTCTATGTCCCCTGTGGTTCGCGACCTCAGGAGGCATCTTGAAGTGGTTGTACCACCTGTGTGAGGCTGGCTCTTCCAGTGGAAGAAGAGGCATTCATAGCTCTCTCAGAGGCTGAGCAATGGCTCCCTGCCTCATGCATGTACTGAACAGAGATTTTGTGTCGGGCATACTAGATGCTTTACGTACCCTCACCACCACCCAGAAAAGTAGAGATTAATGAATTCCCTGATTCTAGGACACACTTAGTCTTCATTGCCTTCACATATGAATTTTGCCAACCTTAAAAGTAAATTATTCAACCAATTATTATTTCAGTTCTGGTATTTCCACTGATAGAAGCAGACCAATTGTAACTTAAATTTGAAACTTTAAATGTCACTTGAAATGTCATTAAAATATCATACCTTGTTCTAGTGTTGGTTATAGAAAGGCATTGTACACATGGAATATTGCATGTCATATGCAATTAAAGGTGGTAGAAGTGGCCCAACGGATCAGAACAAGTCATAGAATTTTCGAAGCAAGGAGAACTTGATGTGGCATTCGAGTACCAGATAACTCTATGTGAAAAAGACCCCATAACTATTTACTTTCTGCATTGGAAGGAATGTGGACATATCTGTCTTGAAAATTTCTAATGTTTCTCATTGAAGTTCTTGATCAATATTTTGTAGAATTTCCAGTGGACTAATTATTGGTAGATTTTTGTACATGCCCCCGTTAGTGTTTAGAAAGAATAAATATACTCTTTTTATAGAGTATTCATTTCTCCAATTTTTAATGTGTGTCTTTATCCACATTCATGTCAGATTTCCATCCATATAAACTCACCTTCAATATATATTCAAATGTATATTAAATATTAACATGGATTAAAAACTCAAGCTCATTAATTATGTTAATCAAACCTGTAGCTGTAATGAGTTATTATCTACTTTGCTGGTTTCTGAACTATATTCCATCTCCAGTAATTTGCTTTCTGTGTTTTGAAACTACATTGTTGGTAATAGAAACTTGATATCTATTTTAACTTTCCAAATAAATGTTCTTCTTTGTTACATTCAATGATTTTTGTGTTGAATTCTCTTTTGGGGCCACTGCCTACACTGGATATATTTTTACTAGCATATGAATAGTATGTATTTTTTCTCTATTCTCTAATTTCCAGTCTTTTTGAAATTTTGTTGTAAACATTTCTCTTTGACTTTAATCTTTTCATATTTATCATGGTTCTGACCTATTAGGACTCATTTCTGACAACTTTGTGTTTTCTACTTACCATGATTGTGTATTTTGTCTTTTCCTACATTTTTTGGTCTGCTTAAGTTTTCTTTTTTCCATTTTGTCTTCCTCTCTGCATTTGAATGTAATGCGCTCCATTTCTTTTTCTAGTTGTTACTTGTAAATATTTTCCATGAACACTGTACCTGATATTTTAAAAATCAATTTAGTGACAATGATCCCCACCTCACCACTACTACTAGCATGTCAGCACCAACCTCTAAAAACCTAGAATGATTTACCCCCCACCCCCAATAATTCCCTAATGGGATTTTTTTCTCATAAGTGCCTATTTTTGTTTTATTTCTTCCAGTTCTTCTTTCATGGATATCTCTTTATTTCTCTCATGATCTGAAATTTACTTGCTTTCAAGCACTTTTTAGATTTCTCTTTTGTTTGAGTTCTTTCATGTGTGGAGGGTTTTTTTCCCTTTGATGGTGTTGGCTTTCCTCACACTGCTTCTGGGGATTTGGGGCATAAGAAAGAAATTGTATCTCCTGCTCATCTTACCATGTTGAGTCTGGAAGTTTTCTCTAGCTGACTTTTATGAGATGCTATTTGTTCATAATCCATAATCTCGTTAAAAGGAAAATTAAAAGTGTACATGTAAAAGAAATGTAGGAAACAGCCTGGCATTCTTCAGCGTGAAAATAAATTACCAACACAAAAGTGTTAAAGAAAAGAATATCATGAATATGAACTACAAAAATTTATCATGATATGATGTACAACTTCATACAGTAAAAATAATTCTGAATCATCCTATCACTTAATACAAAGAGAGATAAGATTCATATTTTGATTCTGATGCTGTTGGAAGAAATGGTAGAATGTTATAGGTATATTACTGTTGGCTGAAAGTGTGTGAGTGTTATGACATATTCCTTTATTCTGATGAGCTATTATTAAATTTACAATGTCTCTTACAATTAATGGCTTTTTCTAATCAAGAAAATGTGGTATCATCCCAATTTTACAGCTGTGGATACTGAAGCACAAAGAGGTTAATTAATTTGGTCAAGGTCACAAAGAGGGGAACAGAATTTGAAATTAAGATATATGACTACAGGGGCACCTGGGTCACTCAGTCCATTAAGTGTCTGACTCCTGATCTCAGGGTCCAGGGATCTAGGCCTGTGTAGGCCTCAACACTCAGTGGAGAGTCTTCTTCTCTCCCTCTCCCCTTGCCCCTCCCCCGTCCACACTCACGTGATCGCTTGCATGATCACTCACATGTGAGCAGTCTCTCTCTCTAAAATGAATAAATAAATCTTTCTTAAAAGAAAAAAAATATATCTGACTACAAAGTTGTTTTTTTTCTTTTTCTTTTCTCCATGTGGGAGGTCATTTGACCTTTGCATGGAAGTCTAACATGCTTAATTTCTTTGCAGAGGAGAAGGAGAAGACATCTTTGGGTGTGAATGTGGATTTTCATTTCACTTTTCACTTTCACTTTCATTTCATTCACTTTTTCATTTTCATTTTCACTTTCATTTCACTTTCCTGATCACCCCAAGACTGGGCTCACCATCTCTCCTTTTCCAAAATACCGCATTTTCCACTTTTGTAGCTCTTCCTAAACTAACTAACAAGCAACAACAACAAAAACCCACATTGGTTTGTCTTATTGGAGTCTGAGTTCATTTTCGTGTCTCCAGTATCCAGCACACCGCCTGATGTATCACCACAGCTCAACAGATAGCCGTGGAATGAATGGATAACACAATTAACACGATGCAAAGACACATATTAACCAAAAGTTTGGAAATGAAATAACAGGATTATGAGTGCCTTTTTTTTTCTCTAGATCCCAGAAAATTTTAGGATGAGATTTCAATACACTGCAGGTTGGAATTTGGGGAAGCAGAAGCATCAAGATGGCATAAACCAGGGTCCTTGGACTGGATCTTCTAACAACCCAGCAAAGTTCACATTCTGGAGCTTAAGTAAAAAATAAATTTAGGAGCTTGGATTAGATGGTCTCTAACGTTCCTTCCAGCTATCACTAGCAATATTAAAGTGCATATCCCCCCCGCCTTTTTTTGGATAAAATTAGAAATCTTGGGCGCCTGGGTGGCTCAGTTGGTTAAGCGACTGCCTTCAGCTCAGGTCATGATCCTGGAGTCCCGGAATCAAGTCCTGCATCGGGCTCCCTGCTCAGCGGGGAGTCTGCTTCTCCCTCTGACCCTCCCCCCCTCATGTGCTCTCTCTCTCTCTCTCTCTCTCATTCTTGCTCTCTCAAATAAATAAATAAAAATCTTTAAAAAAAATAAAATAAAATAAAATTAGAAATCTTTCTTCTCCCTAAAGATTTCTTCTAATATCTGACAGCGAGAAAATGCTGCCAGAAAGACAGCAAGTACAAACTTCATGACTATTTACTCTGTTCCCTTCATGAACATTAATAAAAACTACAGATGAAATTAAAACCACCATTAGACCTAAGCATGCCAATAGAATATCACAAAAATAACCATCAACACATCTAGGTGTCTAGTTAGCACAAGCTTGGTGAGTAACTTGACCCTCAAGGACCCATTCAGAAGTAGATCTGACTGTATTTACAACATGGTGGTTCTCACATGGAAGGGTCAAGCTCTAAAATGGTGACCTTCCTGATCATTTTTAGATACACCCAGTGAAGGGTCCTTTTGAGGTCATTCAATCCACTTGCTGGCTTCCAGGTGCTATTTGGGAAGGTCATCATTTTTCTGTTGATGTCTTTACAGGACTCTCTTCTGTGCTCTGCCTAACACACTTAGTTGTTACCTTACAGAACATAATAAGCCTCTTAGGAGCAAACGTACTACAGGAAAGATGCTTAAGTACTTGGATTTCAGATTTTTTTAATGACTGGAAAGGGTAAATAGGGAAAAAGAAATCATGTACGAGGATAAAGAACAGTCAAAGAAAGCTCAGGTTGCCCCTATGAAGAACAATTATCCCAACACTGGAATGGATCCACTGTCACAGCTTTATGATGCTCAGGCTGGGACCTCATGGGTGTGAATATCATTTTGCCTGGAAGATAAGCTATAAAACAGGAAAATCTTGCTTAACCAGAAATGTAGCTAATTGGAAACCCCAGATAAGCTATTAGGGGACAGTTCTTTATTTTAGAAGAAGGAAATGAGTCCTAAGAAAAAGGAGGTACATACATTATGGGTTGGCTCGGTAGAGCGGAAGCCCATTTCCCGCCCCTTCCGTATGCACAGTCCTCTGACCTGCCACTGTTCTTTATAAGGATGTTCTGAGACCTTTTAAGATCCTCTGTCTCTGTCCAGTGATTCAGCTGTAATTTTTAGATCCAACAGATCCAGGGGGGAACAGAGACTGTGTAAAGAACATTTCTTCTAGGGTCAAAGCATGTAATGCCTTCTGGAGAATCAATTAATCAGAAAATTATGTGTCTCAGGATCCTCTTCTTTCCCCAAGCACCTTTATTTTAACCCCAGATGTACTGAAAGTAGAAGGAAATCAGGATGAAAGTGATGACATTAGTAGTAAGCAAATGATGCGCTAATTATGAAGATGAATGTGACCCAGTCTTTGTATTAAAAATTGATGTTTAGAATTCTTACAACTCAATAGTAAAGAAAAAAAACAAACAAGTGGACAACAATAACTCAATTTAAAAATGGGCTAAAGATTTAAAAAGATATTTCTCTAAAGAAGACATACAAATGGCCAACAGGTATATGAAAAAATGCTCAGTGTCACTAATCAGGGAAATGCAAATCAAAACCAGAATGAGCTGTCACCTCCCACCTGTCAAGATGTCTGTGACCAAAGAAAGAAAGACAACAGGTGTTGGAGGGCCTGGAGAAATTGGAACCCTTGTGCATGGTTGGTGGGGATTTACGTAAAATGCTGCAGCCACAATGGGAAACAGGATGGAAGTTCCTCAAAACATTAAAAATAGAACTATCTTGTGATCCAGCAAACTCGCTTTCCATATTTATCCAAAAGAACTGAAAGCAGGATCTCCAAGAGGTATTAGGTTTCTTATGTTCACTGCAGCACTATTCACAATAGTCAAGATGTGGAAACAATCTACATGTCCACCAACGAATGAACAGATGAAGAAATATGGCGTGTGCATACAATGGAATATTATTCAGCCTTAGAAAAGAAGGAAATTCTACCATATACAACAACACAATGAGCACAGAGGACCTTATGCTTAGTGAAATAAACGAGTCACAGAGAGAGAAATACATTTTATCTTGACTCCACTTATTTGAGATATCTAAAATAGTCAAATGCATAGGAACAAAGAGTGGAATAGCAGTTGTCAGGGGCAGGGTGGAGGAGGAAATGGGGAGTTGCTAGTCAACCAGCACAAAGCTTCAGGCAAGCCAGACAACTCATCCCTAGAGCGGACGGTACAGCACGACCTGTCATCTTATTAAGGGAGTAGATCTCGTGTTCAGTGTTCTTACCAGAATAGAACAAAATAAACTAAAAGAAAATACATAAAAGAAAACAGTTGATGTTTTGGATTGAGTGAGAAAATGCAGTAAACTGTGGATTCCTATTGAAATTTCAAATAGGGATATGCTGCAGACTATTTGTGGTCCCCAAAATTCATATATTGAGACCGAGCCCCCATTGTGGTGGTATTTGGACATGGGGCCTTTGGGGGGTGATTAGGTCATGAGGGTGGAGTCCTCATGAATGGGGTTGGGGACTTACAAAAGTGACCCCAGAAAGCTCCCTTGTCCCTTCTACCATATGAACCAGATACCCGACTTTGCTGGCATTCTGATCTTGAATTTCCAGTCTCTGGATCTGTGAGAAAGAAATGTCTGCTGTTTATAATAAGGCACTCAATCTGTGATGCTCTTAGAGCAGCCTTAGCAACTAACCCAGGATACAAAGGAGAATCTACGGGCCTCAATTTGCTGTCTAGTAATATAGGGATAATGACACCTGTCTTGTCTGTTTCAGAGAACTATTTGAATCAAGCTTTCGTTTAATATAAATTGAAAGGTGCCATACAGATATTGAAAGTCATCATTATTAGAAGCATGTTAGATTCTCTTAAATGTTAGGGTCTTTGTCATAAAATGAGGGTGGATAATCTACATTGGTGTGACACGGGGCTGTGGCTAAGCGGCTCTGAGTTGAGCATCATTCACACCCAGAAAGAGGTTGTTTGCATCACCAGGGTCAGGCAGGGACTTCCAGAATGCCCCAGGGCAAACCCAGAACTTGGACAACTGTGATCCAATCTGCAGTGATGAGATGTGGATGTAGGAAAGGATTAAGGCACCACTGTCATGTCAAGTGGCTGTCAGCTGGGCCCCACGGCACTGCTGTTCACAAGGGGCTCAGCAGGACAGCAGTGGGCAGTGGTGGGAAGCTCCTTTGGAACGCAGGATGGCCAGTCCTCCCACAGATAGATCTGCTGATTCTGGACGTTTGTGGTGGGGCCCAGCAAGCCATGGGCCCTCGGGCAGGTTCCCACACTCGAGCTGGAGAAACACTTATCCGTGAAAATGCAGGGTTCCTGAGTGGTGGCAGGACAGGCTGCTGGCCTGGAGATGTGAGGGGCCATTGTAGCAGCCCCTGGGAGCAGCCCCCTCGATGCCTTCTTCCGGAAGAACAGCTCACTTTCTCTGGAACAAAGGAGAGCCCCCTCTAACAGAAGTTCCAAGCACAGAGATAAGAGAGCAAGGTGACTGAAAAATTGTAGAACAGTCCTAGTCACACCCCCACTCACCAGCAGAGTCAAGAAGAGGACCCAGACTTCCCGATTCCCACTTCTAGAGCCTTTCTACTAGACTGATCCTCCCCCAAATAAGCTCAAAATGGAACTAAAACTACCTGTCACGGAGGGCCTGGGAAAAGGTATTAATATTGTAAGACGGACTCTGGGCTCAGGCGGCTCTTCTGCCAGAGCTGAGGGCACAGCCTCTCCCCCATCTAAGGGGGGAGGGCAATGACCTTGGCAGCACCCAGGTCGCAGAAATTAATGTAGGTGAACATTCTAGAGTGTGACACGTATATGTGTTTTTTATACAGGCAGAATTTTATCTTGAAAAGAGAGAGCACTGAATTGGCAAAGCCAGACTGGAGTCCTGGCTCCGTGAACCCACTGTTCCTGCCGATCACACCTGCCTCCTAAGCCTCAGTTTCCCCTCTTCCACAAGAGCATTCTTCATGCTCTGCTTCTCTCAGAGATGACCAAACAAAACCATGTAGGTGAGATTAAATGAGATTAAATAAAAACACATAAACCTAAGAAGAGTTTAGCAAACTGTGACTCAGCTTTCGGAGTTGTTGCTATTTTATTAACAGTTTTATAAAATACGAAGGGAACAGAAAGGAAAGAGTATGAGTTTCACACCACAGAAGATCCTGCCTGATCGGAAATGTAAACAATTAAATGGGATCACAATGAGAAGACCAAGAAGCTTATCATTAAGCCAATCAAATGCTAAATAAAACATGGTTGTTAGTTCGAGAGTGAAGTGCTAATGGAGGCCAAGGCTAGTTTGAGTCTAATTAACCCAAGGGTTAGTGAGGCAGCTAGTGGGATGCATTTCTCGTCCAGAGACCCAGGAAGGAGCTGGGTGAGGGGGGAGGCAGCCGGCCCTGCGCCCCCTGACTGGGTCTCACCTGGCGATCCACCCTGGGTGCTGCCCATCGGACCTCAGAAGAGCAGCAGGAAGTGGAGGGGACCCTGTGCGGTGATTCTTCTACTCTTTGAGAATCACGGGAACATGATAGGCCTCTCCCCAGGAAAAAAATGAATAGGGATATGCCATCATTGCCCACAATTTCAGAGGATGCACGAACCATCGAAGCATCTCCAGCGATCAGCTGAAATTCCTGACAGAACAGAAGCTCATGTTGTCTGTCTAGTCCAAGGATCTGGGACAATCCCTCTCAACTCTTGAATCTTTCTTCCTGGTTATGTAAGATGCTGACTGTCAGACCTTATTGTCTAAAGATGTAATGACATTTCAAGAGCCCTTATTACCTTCAAAACTGTGGCAATTTGGAAAGTCAGTTGTATACTTGTGGTTAAACAGGAAAAGGAAAATATAAGTTATTTCACTATCGTAATGATCACATATTGTAGTAGACTCTCTACAAGCAAAAGGAGTCTCACAAATGCCTAACTATGTGCACATCACTTTAGAGTACAATTTCTTCCATAAACTACAATAAGCAATAAGGGAAGATAACTGTTCCTTCTTAATACCTTTAATTATTCTCTTTGCAGGATGATGAGAATTTGTAAAGGTGTTACAGTAAGTCATGTCTTATGTCTACGCATGTCTACTGTGTCATCTTAGAACAACGGACTATAGCTTAGCTAAAAAAGAAAAACATCTGCATGTGGACCCAAGGTTTTGTAGGAGGCTGTACATATTCAGATTTCTGATTCGTGCCACTCAGTGCCCGGGATCCGTGCACGAGCATGAAGTGGAGGCACCCGCCGACTTTGCCCGCCAACATCTCCGACACCCATCTCCTCCCAGCAGGAGTTGCCCCCAATAGAGGGCTGAAAACATGATTCTCCTCAACGTGGGAGGAAGCTGGTTCATGGCAGTGACTGCAGCTCATGCCACGTTCCCAACTTCACATTTTCAGAAACAAAACCGTCCAAGCATCCAAGCAGCCTGTCTCAGGGGCGCACACGCCCAGAGAGGGGGCCCGTCTGTGCCCACCTGTGCTGCATGGTGCACGGGCTTGTGTGGCCCCAGATCTCTCCTGAATCTCCTCTCCGTCCACAGCTGCCCACATAAGAATTTTCTGTCTCCATGACTTAATCACTCAACTTCTGCCACAGGTTTACCTCCCAGAGAGAAGCAGTTATATTGATGGGAGCAGGTTCAAAAAGATTTGAAAACAGTTTTTTTTTATTTCCTGTCGAGCATGTGGTGAGCCTGTCTATGTCACGGGCCTGTAGAGTTGTCAGGTTTGACGTTCTACCCCTGATCCACCTATAACCTTTCTGTTTCTGACATTAAGGACTTTTAATCCTCAAGTCACCTCTCCAATGTCCCTTCCTTTCTTTTGTCAAGACGAGACTTTTTCTTCCTTGCAGGATTTTTCATAAAGAAGCACTGTTTTGATCACTTTGCAAGAGTTTTTTTGGACACGTTCAAGCCCAGATGCTCAGCAGATGGCCAGGCTCACTCACTAGCTAAGTGACATTTTTCTGGAGCTAGATTTCTAGAGAAAGATTCAAATTTATGTAAGAGGGAAAGGTCAATATTCATTCATTGAAGAAATCGGTTTTAAGCACCTACTGTGTTCTGGGAAAAGTAAAAATGACGAATTTTTACATTTCAAGGACTGGCGGCATCCCTTGGAAGTAATTGACAACGAAAGTGTTAAAAATGAGCATCTTACCTTTGTGTAGTAGTCTAACATCTCGATCTGCTTGTCAACTACCGTTTCATTTTAAAAGGAGGATTTTCTATGACCCAAGGAGAGACTAAATAAGCTGTTCTACTGCTAAATTAGGGCTTATATATCAATCTTCACACTGGCATCTTTTTACAATATTACAGACAAACGTTACTAAACACATACTGTGTATTCTTGTCCCCTAGCCTTGCCATGCACTCATCTCCCCCGAAGCTGGATAGCAGCCTCCAGAAGAAGGGAGCTCTGTCTCCTAATTCCAGTTCCATTGTGCAGGTCACCCTCTTCTCACACCTACTGTTCCCAATGTCCGGCGCACCAGCTTCTCCATGAGCAAGGAACCAGGGTGGGAAAGTCACAGGAATTAGGTTCAGGAAAATCCCAGTTCTCAAGGGACCTCAGAACTTCAAGTGTTGGCTTTTTCTCAAAACATGAAATGAGAAGAATAGCCCTCAGGGGGCTATTTCCAGGATCTTGTTAGCTTTTACCCAGATTTCTGTAGTGGTAGTGCTGGGTGCTTGTGAGCTTAAGTACTAGTTTTCTAATCCCTTGCTGAGTTCCCATGTTTTATTGACATCTCCTGAGCTCTAGCTCTCCTTTAAAGGGAAGTCAGGAGCACATGGACCAGCATGGCCCAGGCACCGGGGGACCAACAAGTCTTGCATAGACCTGCAGCATGCAGAGTCTGGGGTCTTCATTCAGATTACACCATTCCCAGGTAAAATAAAATGAATTAAATTAATGCCATTTGAGTCAAATGACAAGTTCTTCAAGGTGCCCTCTGATTTTTCGAGAAGGGATTATGCAAGAGAAAATATTCCACGGAGGAATCCCAGCTTTGGAAGCACCTTAAAAGGTGGGACCCAAGCCTGCCAATTCCCAAAAATGGTTTGAGAAAAATGTCTACGAAATAGATCTGTAACAGCAAGAAAGGATTATTCTTATATCATAATTATCGTCAACTAGTAGCTGAAGTGTTACCTTCTATGAAAAAGGGGTTTTACTTTTTTCTTTTCTTTTTTTTTAAAAGATGTTATTTATTTATTCATGAGAGACAGACAGAGAGAGAGAGAGAGGCAGAGGCAGAAGGAGAAGCAGGCTCCCTGAGGAGCAGGGAGCCCGATGCGGACCTCGATCCCAGGACCCTGGGATCACGACCTGAGCTGAAGGCAGATGCTTAACCGACTGAGCCACCCAGGCGCCCCAAAAAAGAGATTTTAGATGTGTTTTGGGTTGCTCTTGAGAATAGAGAGTAGACCAGGGGTCAAAATTTGGACATAGGGGGTATATGTTAACCTGATATAAAGTCTATCAGATAAATGTGTCTGACGGTGGATCATACTGCTGTTAAGAAGTAAGACGATCCCTACGTGCAGACGACACTGTGCAATGGATGAGTTTTGGTCAATGAGATGAGGTTCCTAAAGCCGATGATAAGATCCACTTTCTACAAATATTTTCCATAACTACATATGACGTTTATTATCTCCAAACCTATTATCATAAAAAGTAAGAATTTGCACGGGTGTGAGTTTTACTATTGTTGTCATTATTATGGCTGGTGTTTTTAAGTAATAATTATTATTTAAATCAATAATAATTCTGGACATAGCAGCTCCAGTTCCCTGGCCTTACGAGTAGAGCTGAGAGTAGCTCAGGTGTGCAGTTGTGCAAAGAGCCTTCGACCTTTCGTCCCCCCCCGCCCGCCGCCTCACCCCACCCTGATTCGTGGTAGAGAATAAGCACCTACATTTCTTTCTCTGGGAAGATGCAAAGGACATTTTATTGGTCCAAATGAAGCTGGAATCAGGCAGGGAGAGGAAAACACCGTTTTCGTGTTTTCATGATTACAGCCATTTACTCAGTTATGTACACTGACTTATTTTCAAAGGAGAAAGGTCTCCTGAAAACATTTTACCCTTTTGCCCCATTTCCCACTTACATGATTTTTTAATTGACGTTTGAAGCAAACTGACTCTAGCAGAGGCTTTTCTAAGTACGACCTGCATTGCAGTCCCCAAGGTAAATAAGGGTGACTCCGAAGCCCAGGTGGGAAAGCAGGGGGAGTTGTGGATTCTGTCCTCGGTGCTCACGTCCCTGCCTCGATTCGCTGGCCCTCATGCTCCCCAGAACCTGGCTACCCCAAATTCTCCCGATCCACTGGCCGGCGGCGCTGAGGCTGCCCGAGCAGCCGTCCCCTCTGCCCTCTCTTTTGCCCTCACTGCCCGCCCCCCCCGCCGCAACGATGCTTTACTCATACAAACTCGCCACCGTCACCCATGACCCCGGCTTCTCAGCCCTTCCCTTCCTGGTTCTTTCTGCCCTTGACGCTGTGGATCATTCCCTTCATCCAGAACTCCTTCCTTTGGCTTTTCCTGTAGTTTTTTGTGGGTTCTTCTCTTCCTTTGCTCTGTGTGTAGGAGTATTTGAAGGTTTCCCTCCATATCCTTTTCCCACATTCTTTACATCAACAACATTTAAATGTTTGTATTTTGCCATTCCGTCTGCCCTCAGTGAGCTGAGCCGCACATGCTCACCCATCACCCCCAGCAGTATGCCCCTTAGACACCTCAGTCTCAACCCCACCGGCTGTCATTTAACCTCCCCTCTCTGCTGGAAGGACCTTCTTTCCACCTCCCCTTGGCCACATAACAAGTTCTGACTTCCTTCCTGGGCTGTCCCCTGTGTCTCCCGCCAAACCAAGCTTCCCTACTGAACACCCCCAACGTACTCCGGGACATCTCACGCGCATTTCCAACCGTTTGCCAATCCCCTTGGGTACCTGTCACGTCTGAGAGGTGGCTCCTGGGGAGCGGGAGACACACTTCACTGACCACATGAGCCAGCACACAGCGTGGCAATTGGGGTCTGAAAACCATTTCAGAAAGGAGTTAGGGGAAGTCTCAAACTTTCACGGCAGAGGTTTAGCGAGCAGCTTTTGTTAAGCCTCCTGCCAAATTCTTGTCACAATCTTCATGTGAAAACACAGAGGACAAAAGGGGGCAAAAACTTCTCATAACAAGGAAACTAAATGGCATTCTGCAAAGATAGCTATAATCTGAATGAACTTTCTTCCAACTTTAAGACCAATGGAAACTGGAAGAGAGCGACAGAGACAGAGAGGTTTCCCTCATGCTCGTGAAACAGATCAAGCCTACCTTTCAGGAAAAAAAAAAGGAAAGGTACTTCGTGCGTCCACCGAATTTTGCTTTCTGATTCAGACATTTGAACCAAGGGGGAAAACTCAGAGTTATGTCTTAATTGAACATTCATGCCATTTTCAAGTAGCTCACACATTGAGCACTGACACACACATATACATCAATAGTACACACTTCTTTTCTTTTCTTTTCTTTTCTTTATGTCCACTCCGAGACAACCACAGAAGTCGAGAACCTAGGAGACTCTGTGGCGGCATGCCGCATCTTAGTGGATATAATACCAACTGACAAAGATGGGCTTTACATGTGTGTTTGGTTAGAGAAAAACAAAAGAAGAAAAAAAAAACACTAGGATACCAAAAGGTTAACCTGGGTTCTACATCGGTAGTGAGATCATTTTTCTCTTTATTCATTGTGTATTTTTTTTAACAATTTTCCTTAATGAGTTTCGTATTACTTTACAACCTGGGAAAATGTATTTTAAGATTTTATGAATAAGCAGAAAGCTGCTGAAAAGACAAAAATGAGACTGTTAATATTTAAATCTGAAACTTCGAAGCCAAAGTCTTTTCAGTATGAAATAGATTTTAAATATGATGTAAGGAAACTTCCTCTGGCCCCAAGTCCCGGTTCTACAGCCTACAAAGGAGTGATGCTGCCCATAGCTGATAGTCTTCCCAAGGAGATAAGATTTACTGTCTGGGTGGGGGTGGAAAGGAAAAATGTTAGCAGATATTGATTGCAATTAACTTTGCCACTGATTGGTGTGTGACTCCAGGTGAGCCCTGCTATTTAGTAAATGGGGTAAGACTCTCAAAGATTAATGGAGGTTGTCAATAGGGTAGTGGGTTTGGGCCCAGGGGGTCACATAACTCCATTTTTCCCACTTTGAAAGTGAAATTATCAGAGAAACATGGACAGACATTATGAGAATGAAGAAAGTGATCAATGCTGCTCATCATATTCCCGTCCCTAATCACCATGACTGAGCCCAGAAAAAACAAAGCTCCTTTTATTGATGTTCTAAAGTGCATGGCCTGGATGCCTTCTGCAATTAAATATAATTGCACGATTCTGTTTGCTTCCTGCCTGATGCTCTCATTTCTGGCTCCCCTGGACGGAGCCCGGGCGACACCCCTTCACTGCAGTCCCTACACTAAGTGCTTTGTGTGGGTTTCAGGAGCTGGAGACGTGACTGCCCCCAGCACAAAGCCAAGGGCACCTGAGAGGGTGCTCCCGCACCCCCTTACCTCATGCCAGATTCGTGGCCAGGAATATAGATTAGTCCCATTAGGATCGATTGGGTGAAAGTCATTTCTCCTGGGCATCAGAACAGAATCAGGAGACTGCGGATAACTCCGTGTGCTTCTCCACGTCTCTTCCTCACTTAGCAGCGCGAATCTGTCTCCCTATCGATTCGCTCATGGGAAGAGCTACCAAGGTAAATGTCATCGTTCTTTGAGCTGGCTAGAGAATGCAGGAAATCAGAATGGGAGGGACAGCCATGACGTAGAAAAACGCAGGTTCCAGAGGTGGGGCTCGTGCTGCAGAAAACCTTGGGAAGTCCAGTTTTTGGTGGGTTGATGAATTCAACTTCACTTCAGTCCCATCATCCAGAGATCCCTTTACAGTCCCTTGTAACAAGGAATGCAAGTTCCCTTAAATCAATATGTTTTCTCGGGGACTGTGGTGCCCCCATAAATCATCATTTGCGTGACATATTTGTACTAATAAATCTACCTTGAAGAGAGGGACAGAGAGGAAAGTGGTTAGCAATAAACCACAGTTCTAAGCCATAGGGAGAACAACATAAAACCCGAGTTTCTACGGACACACAAATTTGTGTGGCTGCAGTCAAATTAAATGAGTTTTCTCCCCTGGGTGGCTGTGGGCGCAGGTCAGCATGGAACCGTCTGGTGGAATGTGCCTTCCTTTGGGAAGAGGAAGCTGAGAGCTACTCACGGACAGGAAGACAACCAGAAAGCAAAGCCATCAGAAAGCCAGTTGTAAGTTCATTTGTCTTGGATTCTCCTCAATTACCTCTCCTAAAAGGACAAAAATGGAGCAAGTTTATTTAGTGGTTTGGATAGAGAAGGACGAAATGGATTACTCAACAAAGTAAACATTCCCTCTGGAGCCCCCGGTGAAGGCTCAGCAACCGGGAACATTCCTAACAAGTTAGGGAGAAGCCAGATGTGCTGATGACTTAGTGATGACATTAGAAACATCTTCATAGTTCTCTAACCCGATGGCTGTTTTGTAGAATAGTCCTAGCCTTTTCTGCAAAATGTTTCACATCAAGTGTGGAGAATTCTTGACAACGATAGTGAGAGTGTGTGGACTACAGGGCCAGACAGGTTTGGGTTAGAATTCTTATCCCATCACCGATTCTACAGGAGATGAGTTTCCTGACCTCTATGAGAGGGGTGGTAATGAGCACTTTGGGGGGGGTGGTTGTACGGATGAACTGACATAGCACTGTGTCATTTTTTAAAAATGCACCAAACAGTGACAACACAGAACTCAGAACCAGATACAAACAACGTGTCCAATAATGTTTCTTTGTTTGTTTTTTTCCATTTTTAATGAAATGATGTTCGTTGTTCTTTTCATCTAAAATCAGAAATCATAGCGCTGGAAGTGGCGTAAGAATGTGCCGGTCTCGTCACTGCTCATTCCGCACTGTAGTTAGACTTCCTCAAAGACTTGCCGGAGTTGCTCAAGAGGACACACTAGTTACCAGCGCCAGAGAACAGGACCCAGAACTCTGAATCTCCAGTTCAAGCTCTGCCCACAACAAGCCATTCTTTCAAAAGGGGTTGCTGATTTATTGTTTCCTTTTACCCAAATAAAAGTTGATTATAGCTGAACATTTGAAAAATGTAAAAAGTTAAACCATAAAAAATAACAAAATCACTATAACACCTGCATCCAGAGATAAATGCTGCCCATGCTTCCGTGTGGGAAATTTAGGATCACCCCCCCCACCCCCCGGGCTCCTAACCACGCACCTGGGAGAGAAGTGGTCTTCTTCAGGTGCAACCAAAGAACGGAACAAAAGTCCTTTTTCCTTTTCAGATGAGGGGTGTTCTCTTACACCTCATCCTTTTCTGACAAAGCATCTCTGAAACATCACTACCTTGTTTCCCGTGTGAAAGCAAAGCAGCTGTTTCCAGCATCTTCTTTTCCCTCCAGCCAGCCAGAGAGCAAAGGCCACTGTGGGCCAAACGGTCACTAGCTAGACTCTACTCAATTTGGAATTAATAAAGTTTTCAACTGAACTATTATTTTATTACATGGTGGAAAATATGCACTGATCCCATTGCCCAAATGTTTAAATTGTTTGGCGTCATGAAAAGCCAAGTTTAAAATAAAAATGCTTGGCAAGAAGGAGTCTCCTGATAAAAAGCATGTGTCGAAAGAAAATAAAAACATAGTGAGAGTACATGCTTTCACTCTGGGTTGCTGGACTAATCATTTATCTTGATCTATATTATAAATTAAGCCCCTATATTGCAATGTTTACTTAAAGAATAATGTGGCCTGATTTTAGAAAATTATAGGATTAGGTCATACAATTGCATATAATCACATCTTTGTATGTGAACGCATGTGCGTACTCATGGAGGTATGTGCGAACGTTGAGCGTGCACCCACGCATGTGTGTCTGCAGGCACAGCTGTGGATATAAATGTGCGTGTGAACGCCGGGCCTGTGTATGTCGAGAGTGAGACCGGCAGAAAGAGACTGCTGGGGGTGCAGATCTGGCATCGAGACCTGGTCTGAGGCATGTCAGGAGCTAAAAGGGATTGAGGGAGATGATGATTTCCTAAACTGTTCATCATGTGCCTCACCGTTCTCTGTCCTTTATGTGTCATATATCCCTCATCCACACAACAATCAAAATAGGTTGCTTGCTCTCATTACCTTTGTTTTGCAAAAGGGAAAACAAGTTTAAAGAGAAAATCCAACACAGTGTCACACAACCAGAATTAAGCCCCGCTCCACGCAAATTCTAATATTCCCTTTCTTCACCATATTTCTTCTTCACTCTTCCTTCCCCTGTTGGAAAATGGGACAGATTTAAGTAACAGGGAAGGGAGTAGCCTCCAATGGGTAAAAAAAATAAGCCAAGGCATTTAGTCTAAAGAGGGCTGGGGAGTGAAGAGAATATACTGAATCCTTGGGGGGAGATCTGAGAAGTCTATGCCTGCGGACACTTCCTGGAATAATGACAATCTCAAGCCAGAGTTGACCCTCCTGTTCTTCCCAGCAGTGGGTGACCTGGCATATTCAACACCCAGGAAGGATCATTTTAAACACCCTTCTCCTTGACATGGCAAAATTATTTTCAGTGTTAATCATGTAACAATCAGGAATGATCAGTATTTTCTTGACTCATTCTTTGCTTTTAAATGGAACAATGAGGGGTGCCTGGATGGCTCAATCCACAGAACATGTGACTCTTGATCTAGGGGTTGTGAGTTCAAGCCCCATGTCGGGTGTAGAGCCTACTAAAAAAAAAAAATAATGAAACAATGATTTAAATAAAAGTGCGTTTCAATTTTAAAGATGTAAAAATACAGTAAACAACTTTGTTGTGGATTACAGTCTGCATTTATCAGCAAAACTATTCTATCTCACAGTCTGTACATCATCTGGCTGTTTTAAATGTTATACACTAGTAAGAACTCCAGATACTCGCAACGAAGGACAATATTAAAGGAATTCAAATTCCACTTCTTTCTAATCACTGTGCTAAATCCAAAGTTAAATCTAAAGCTACTATTATAACAGGAACATATAGTACCCCGGTGTGGGGGAGAGCGGCGTGCCTAGAGTGAACCTGCCCACTTCCAAACCATTATGAACCTACTTAAATGGAAGCGTGAAGCTCAGTCCATGTGCGTGGGGACAAAGTCAAGGGCAGGTCCTCAAGTCTCCAACCTAGGCTGACAGCTGTCATACTCCCTCACTCCCAGCTCAGCTGTATTAATTTTTTTAAAGATTTTTATTTATTTATTTGGCAGAGAGAGACAGCCAGAGAGGGAACACAAGCAGAGGGAGTGGGAGAGGGAGAAGCAGGCTTCCTGCCCAGCAGGAAGCTCGATGTGGGGCTCGATCCCAGGACAGTGGGTTCATGACCTGAGCCAAAGGCAGACGCTTAACGACTGAGCCACCCAGGCCCCCCTCAGCTGTATTATTATTATTGTGGTTATCATGGTTGTTGCTATGGTTCATCATCATCATCATCATCATCATCATTTTTCGTCTTATTTTTCCAGACATCCACAAAACACAGAGGAAAAAGTGCTTGTGTGCAATTTACAACACCTAGCCATTCTCCACCTTCTGTGAGATGCCAGGTCTCTAGATAGGCTGGGGCTCTCATGCTGGAGGAGGTGACGGGGCATGCCCAAGGTATTGGGGTGTGTATGGGAGACAAGTTAGAAGCCTGGGGTGTCTAACTCCAAAGCCTGTCTGCTTTGTCCCATAGGACCCCTGCAAGCACACAGGGGGACTCAGAGTAGAATATAGAGGACATAACCAAGCCGTGTAGAGGCTGAGGGTCGGCCTCATCGGACTTCCTCATCCAGCAGATGATGGGGCAGCAGAGGGGTGGGTGTGAGTTCACTGTAGGCTTCCGAATAAGGACAAGGTATGAAAAGATTAGACTGATGGATGGTCCCGGCCATTGCACAACAATGTGAATGTGCTTAAATTCACTGAATTATACACTTGCATACAGTTAAAATGACAAATTTTCAGTTAGGTATATTTTACCACAATTTTTAAAAAATAAAAGTAATAAGGATTACATCAAAAGTGGAATAGAGTATGAAATGGAGGGAAAAACCACAATGGGGAGCTCAAGTAACTTTTTACAAGATTTTCCAGAAAAAAAAAAAAAGGTTTTTTTTTATCTTAAAAAAAAAAAAAAAAAGGATATGACTTCAATAGTCCGGCATTACTTTGGGCTACCAAAAAACGTTATTATGTGTCTTCCATTTGATGTTGAATTTTTACTTGTGGCTGACTTTCTGTGATTTACTGGGCCTTCCAAGGAAAGCAATAAAGTCAATTAGACTCTTGTTTGCTGAAAAATAAATGCCTATCTCTTACACTGAGTGTTTTTACTGGAACTAACATTCCTAAAGCCCCTCTTCCTAGCTAGAGCGAGCATCCTGCCCGCTTTGCCAGAAAGACATAGCTGTGTGTGCTTCAGGAGTCCTTCTGGGGAAGTCATATTGCCAATGTGGACTCTACGTTTGGAATGGTGCTTCCTACACTGTTTTATGCCGATTATTTTTCATTTCTACGTGTTCTGTATTTGCCAAAAGGCCTCTTTGCTTAATTAGGGAAACAGGTTTGGGGAATAAAATTGCATGAACCAACAGAAAATAATCGCATCTCAGATGCGGGGTTTTAGGAAAATTGTCTGCTCACCCTTCTCTTTGGCTTCTTACCTCCAGCAGCCCCTGCCAATATGTGTCCACTGGGAAGAATATCCTAAAAGACAGCAGGTAATTAAGATGTTTTTGGCATTGAGTAAAAGTTCCACATGATTTTTCATAGTGCAATGGGTTTGAAAGCATTCCCATGTGGTATGAAGAACATCCACAACTGTCAAGTAAACTTGAAAATCAAGTTAAAATTGAAACACACACACACACACACACACACACAGAGAGAGAGAAATAGCATTTTAAAGTAGAAAATAACATTCACAATTCAGCTTAATCCCCTCCTTTTACAGTTGAGCAAACTGAGGCATGAAGAGGTTAACCGACTTGCCACAAAACTAGACAGAGCCTGAGCAGAGAGAATGCAGACGCCTTGCATCCCGTGTCCGAGTAGAATTCCATTTTATTGAAGAAGAAGAATATCTGCTTGTATTTTATTTCACAACTGTGATATATATTCAATATATTCAAAATGTAGTTAAATTTGTTTAAGAAAAAAACATTTAAATTATGAGCATAATTGTCCTTATAAAGACACTACAGTATAACATAATAATATTAACATAATATTAAGGTAGTTAAACAATAAAAAAAAGGTCAACTTAAAATTGGGGAACCAAACTGAAGAAGTAATGAGAGATGTGGATTCATTTCATTCGTTCATATATTAATTTATTCAACAGGCATGGCCCTTCAGTTTGTTGAGAATAGGTGAAGGTGAAAAAGACAGCTCTACACCCACATTTTAGCCAGAGGAATGGAACACAAAACCAAACACGAACGACATCAGCGGCAGTGTCCACAAAGTGCTGCAGTGAAGGGGACGCGCCTCTGGTGTGGAGCTCCTTGCGTTGGGGCTTCACTTGAGACCGGGTCCAGACCTTCACTGGGCGCCTACAGAGATGAAGACCACCCAGCCTCTGTCCTAGGCGCGGGGCCTGCGGTCTGGTTGGACAGGGAGAGATCAGAGGATGATGTTTCTATCAGACTCCTCCCCAGAAGAGGCAGTGTGCAGGGTCACCTGAGGGAGAGTTCCGGAAACAGCTCGCAGTCGGGAGCAGCCCCTCCCCACGAGTCGAGAACATGAAGGCACGGACTGGCACATGTGTGTTTCTTCTAGAGGAAGAACGAAAAGCAAAGGGAACGGCAGCCTTTCAGAAACTGGGGGACACAGGAGGCAAGGAGCCTGAGCAACCAGAGAGCCTCCTGCGAACAACGAGGAGCTACAGCGGGCTCTGGGGGCACAGGAGACTTTCTACCTCCACAGGGCCACTCTGCAGGCAAGAAGAGGCTGGGGACAAGATGACATTGGGAAAGGTCAAAGAAGGCATGGCCAGGCCACGAGTGAGAATAGCACTGGAGAGGGGCAGGAGGGGAGATTTTAATGACGAGGAGCCCGGCGGCTTGGACAGGGCCCGAAGGATTTAGGAAGCTCTGCGGTAGCTCTCACAGGAGTGATTGGCTGGATGTTGGCGTCATCAGCTGAGATGACAACACAGTAGATTTGGAGTCAAGATAAAGGCTTTCAGTGATTAAATTAAGCTATAGGGCAACAATCATGATTGAATGTGATGCATTTAAAAAGATTTGCCACAAAAGGTTCTGTTCATTTACTACAGGAAATGATTATATTATTACCAACAGCCGCAAGATTAATAATTAATTTCAATAACTATTAAGTTAAATAAAAGGTTTTCCTGAACATCTCCTGTGAGTGCCTCGTCTCCCTGGAGAGGGGTGCTATCCTAACTAGCTTAAGAAGTGACCTAAGGAAAGGTCATAATTGGGAGGCCCGGGCGGCTCAGTCGGTGAGGCGTCTGCCTTCGGCTCAGGTCGTGATCCCAGGGTCCTGGATCGAGCCCCGCGTCGGGCTCCCTGCTCGGCGGGGAGTCCGCTTCTCCCCCTGCCTGCCGCTCCCCTGCTTGTGCACAACCTCTCTCTCCCTCTTTCTCTCTCTCTCATCTCTGACAAATAAATAAAATCTTAAAAAAGAAAGAAAGAAAGAAAGAAAGAAAGAAAGAAAGAAAGAAAGAAAAAAAAAGAAAAAGGAAAGAAGGAAAGAAGGAAAGAAGGAAAGAAAGAAAGGAAGGAAGGAAGGAAGGAAGGAAGGAAGGAAGGAAGAGAGAGAAGGAAAGAGTCATAACTGGTAAGGAAAGTCTCAATCTGGAATCCCAAGTTCTTTCCAGGTTCACATGTTGTAATATCATGCATTTTAGTATAAATTGGATATCTGTAAGCTATATAATATCATACCCATGTGATGACTCACAGAAGCCCCTTCAAAGATCCAGCCAGTCCCACAGCCTAGTTTCTGTGACCCAGGCATTGTGGTCACGTGATCAGGAACAGAAGGACCCGGCTGCCCCCACTCCCAGCCCTCTGAGGACGCCAAAGAGTCCAGATTCGATGTGGTCCCCAGCACAATGTCTCATGCAGCTCTCAAGTGTGCCTGCTCCCTCGGGCAGGGGCCATCCTGCTCTCTTTCATCTCCTGGCAATGAGTTTCTGTCAGCCTCAGCCATCCTGGGCATCGCCATGGTCCTCGAAAGTGATTCCAGAGGTGCTGGGCCTGGCCCCCCAGTGCCAGGACCCCCAGGTATCTATCTCCCCGGAGCTCCTGCACCACAGGCTCACTTTCTGTCTGTTGAGGCCCAGAGGACCACAGCCAGGTGTCACGGATATTTGTCAGAGGAGCCCTCCCACCTGCTCCTCACGCAATGCCCAACCTCACTCAGCCAAGGTCATGAGAACGATGAGCTGACCTTTGACTTAAGTCAGACGACACGCCTGCTTCTCCTTCACGTTGAACGAGCTCTTTCCCATGTGTGTCCTTGGTCTTCAAGCAGCCAGACAGCCAAGTAGCTGCACCCCCAACCCCCGGCTCTGTTCTGTTACCTCCCGGAATTCCCCATCAGCTTAGGACAGTGGGACTCCTGCAGGTCTGTGCTCACTGAGCACCACTGAAAACCACAAGCCTCTCTCCTCACTCCTGGCTGCTCTCCAGCTTTATCTGAACTCTGTTTTCCTATGTCCCCCAGCACCTCCTCACATTTTTCTGTACATGTTAAGTTGTGTTAGTTTGTTGTATGCCCCCTCCTGTTAGGGTGTAAGCTCTATGCAGGCAGGATTTTCCAGGTTTTGTTCAGTACCCACAAGAGTGCTGCCAATAGCAGACGCTTGATAAGTACTTGCTGGTTTATGGGATGAACACACTGACAACGATGGCCCTGAGCCCTCAGGTGACAAATATCTGAAATTTACAGAGAGCATTTTAGGGCTCACAGTGGACCTTCAAGTGCATTGTCTTCTTGGCCCCATAAGAGCCCTGTTACGTCTTCAGGCCATCTTCATCCCACCAGGGTCACGACAGTTAAAAAGGTTCACGGACCTACCCCAGGTTCACAGGTCTGGATGATCCTTGGCAGACCCACAACTTGAATTCAGGTCTTCTGGCTCCTGTCCAGGATTTATTTGCTTCCAGCAATCCCGCCCTAAATGACTTTGCGGAGTTCACAGAGCTCATTGAATCAGTGGCGAACTCTGATGCTGTGCTTTCATGCTGTCCAGGGCTCCATTACCCCAGACTGCATCCCAAGGGGACTCAGGATACCTTAACTCAAAACTATTGGAAATACATCAAATTTTCCAGAAAAACCCTAGCCAACACTCAAGAAACATGAGAGAAAAGGAAGCAGTATTCGAAATAAAGAGTTGTTTTTATGGCAACCCAGTTGTCTATCACCATTTTAAATATCATTTGTTACTAATAAGCAGTGTCAAAATTTGGCAGTGAGGAAGCTGGTACCACACAGAGGCTGCTAAGATGTGCTCCTATTTATTTTTTAAATCTCCTCAATCAGTCCTCAGTCCTAGAATTTGGCTTGACTCAGTGACTCTGCTCCTGACCTGGGGCAGCTTTCCCGACCTGTTCTTGCCAAACAACTTTTACAGCCCGCTCCCCTTCCAAGCTAATGTGGGTGGCAAGTTATTTTTAAAAAGACCTTAACACTGTTAGTTTTCCCATTGCTGACTTGACATAAATTGCCTCCATCCTTTGGACGAAGGAGGTTAAATCTCTTGAGCCAGCTAAGATAAGAGTACTTAATATAGATGATTTTGCGTTTTAATTTATGGGGTGAGTGATGGAGACGGAAGGACGCGCACTTCCTGCCGGGGCTTCCTTCGTCCGGGGACCAGCTCAGATACAAGATGTTCCATCTCAATTGGATTCTCCTCCTAAAACCCATTAATAATTTTTTTTTTAAAGTCATGTTATATAGGCTTGTATGGTCTTTTTATAGTTTGCTGTAAACGATTTTAGTTGCCTTTTCAATCTTTGTCCTGGTCTTTCCATTTCTAATTTCAAGGTTTTTTAAAAGTTACTTTTGAGAACCAAAAGAAAACACCGTTAAGTCGAGGATGAAAGAAAGGGAGAGATAAGGCCTTGTAAATATAAATGATTGCCAGATTAAGTCCGACAGAGCTGTTTTCTCTTGTACCTACCAGCGTTTTACAGCCTTGATGAATAAAGACACTCCAGCGTCCCGCTGCATGCTGCCCGAGCCTGTGTTTTTATGGTGCTCTTTCATCGAGAGCATATAAACCTCGCAAGCTTTCTCAGGAAGCCTTGCCTGTGCCTCTCCGCTCCGTGCCGAGAAGTCGGGTAGAGCCTGCCCAGAGGAAAGAGTGGGGATTGACTTCATGAAGCTGCTCCAGGCTGCTAAGCCCGCGCCTGGATGGACTGCCATCTACCCCGCGCCTTGGGGAGGAACCAGCAGCCCCCGGGGAAGACGCTGCCCCCAGTGCAGACAGCCTACCCCTTCTGTCTGCTGGTCTCAGACGGAGCTCTGCAAGGAGAGAACCCCAAAGAAGGAATTCAGGGGAGCGGAGACAGGAGATCCTGCCATCCTTCTGAAATTGTGCAACGCACTCTACCTGAACCTTTTACCCGGGAGCACGACCAGCTTCCAGGAGGCCTGTGCAGGGTCTTTGTTTTGTTTGTCTTTGAACCTCAGGGTTCGCCAAGACGGACACACACAGTGGACATCAGGCTGCTGCTTAATCAATGCTTCCTGAGTCAGTGAACAGCCCACTTTACAGATGTGAGTGTAGAGATGCAGCCATGACGCATCTTACAGATGACGTGGAGAAAAGGCACTGGTGACGTCTGAGCAGGGCCATTGCGAAACCCGGATGCCACGATTCCCTGTTGCTGTGTGCATGCAGAGTCCGAGAACACTGACAAGTTCTTAGTGAACTTGATGACATCTTTCTCATTTCCTGGAAGAAGAAGTTGAATCTGAGGGTAGATGGCCTGAGGTCATCCTCAATGGGGGAACCTAGAGCCGACCCCAGACACCTGCCTCCCAGCTCAGGGCTTTCCTGGGCACACCACAGCTTCTGGAAGGTGGCAGCCTCCTGTGGCGCGGTAAACTACCTCAGTGTCCTTCTCTGCACCACACACCAGGGCCTGCAGACAGCAGGTGCTCAGTAAATGCTTAGCAAATAGAATCAATACAGGGATGAGTGGAGGGAAGGATGGATAAATCGTGACTCACTGTGAACGATACTGGGTCTTAACACAGGAAAGCTTATAATTCACCAAAACATTTCTTTTAGATAAAATACCACTTCAGGCAAAGGATCTCCCTTTCCTCCCTCGAAGCCCACCTGAAACAAGTGGGGAGCCAGAATAAAGATTTTATCTCCATCACACATGTGTGCTTAGCCCCAGCCCATCCCACACTGACGTGTGGAGCGTGCAAAGAAATCGAAGCCATGAGTCAGAGCTATAACCATCAGTGAACCTCCACAGGACGTGTGGGCTCGCTCTCTCTCTGTGTGCTCCGTGCATGTATGCGAGGGGCAGGATGTCGTCTCTGGAATGACGCCAGCTAAAGCCCGTCCCAGCCACATTTCAAGTGCATTTGAATGCTGATACATGAGCAAGCATGATTATCGGGTCTCCTCGCATCTCCCTCCGCTGTGCACCTTTGAGTTTCTACCTCTGAAAGTGTTCTTGAAGGCTTCCTCTCCCCTCCTTCCCTCTGCCAATGCCTCAATCAAGCTGACATCTCTTCTGTACAGAGTAAGGCAACAGCTTGTAAGCAGTCTTTGAAAATGTGTTGCTCTCTCTGCCTCATGCACCTTCAACGTGGCTTCCAGGATGGTCTTTCTGGGACACCGTGTGACCTGTCACGCCCCTACTCAGCATCCTTCTGCAGCTGTCCACTGCCTGTACAGGCGCACACGCACTTTAGGACACGTGCAGGGAGTAAGAATTGCAAGAAATGCCCCAGGTTGGTTTTTTGTGGTTTTTTTGTTTGTTTGTTTGTTTTTTACACAAGAGATAATATATCCTAGACTGCCGTATAGACCATGGGGCCAGCCTGCCTGATCCCGAGTCTCGGTTCCCCTGCTTACAAGCCACGTGGCCCTGGGAAAATCATTTGCCCTCCCCTGGAGAAAGGGTAATAACCACACTTACCTTGGGGGTCCGGGCAGCCCAAGCACTTGGAAGAACGCCAGCACAGTCCTGGCTCTCCGGTACCGTTAGTGCTGAGAGCCGCTGTAGTTGTGACAGCAGAGAAAGTCCCATCTGCTGGGAGACAGAAACGAGCACCTCGTTATTGCTGGCGCTTGCTGCCATAGCCCAGTGTTTCCTGAAGATCCCGGGGTGTGCACCTAACAGAGTGCTGAGTGATAGGCTCCCTGGCTCAGGGCGGCGGGGAGGTGTCCGTGTGCCCAGAGACCTTGCCTGCCTGGCTGCCAGCCCCACTGCCCCTTGGCCTGGCTGGGATCCTCCCCCACTGCCCCCCCAGCATCTTCTTTCTACACTGTCCCATCAGTCAGCCCACCTGAGGTTTAGTCTCCCCCCTGGCAGGCTATAAGGAACCAGAGTCACCCCTCTGTGTCTACAGGACATGTAAGACCCCTTGCCCTAGAGTTAAGACTCGACGTTGCCTAACACCTTTTTGACTCAAAGAGAGGGAAAGAAAAAGTTCTCTCATTTCAGATTCTTCTAGAGCAATGACAACAGAATACAAACTGGTAGCCCAATAAACTCTGGTCCTGCAGAAACATCTAGCTTAAGGCCCTGCCGCCCCCTCCAGTGATCACCTACCATGCCGCTTACCTGCCTTTCCGGAACACCAGAGACCTGCCCCATCATACCTGTGATGATCTCTGCCTCTCCTCCGACCACAGGAGTGAACTCCTATTCATCCTTCAAAACCCTTATCAAATGCCCCAGCTTCCAAAATCTCTTCCCATAGAAAGTTCCCCTAGACTCACCTCCAAGATTATTGGCTGTCAAAGCAAAAGGAAAGTTCTACAGTTTCCACAGTTTGCACAAGGAACAAAACCAGTGAGCACCTGAGAGGAGTACCTTCATGTCCGCAGGGAGCCCTGTTTCCCCGACGCCTCCGCACGCAGGACTGATTGGAGCAAAAGCCAGGTCTTTCTGTTCCCTTTGAACATAGTTTTCACCTGACAAAAATCACACCCCTGGCCTCGCGATGCAGCTAAACCTGCCCATGAATTTTTTCTTCTTGTTACTGCACGCCTCCAATTCCAAACATTTAATTTTCACAGTGGTGACATTTGGAGTCAGAAATGTGGCCTCCCCTCCTGGTGCCAGGGACGGGTCCTGGGGTCTGAAATGACTCACTGATCCCTATGAGCCTTAGCCTCCACATGGGATGCTTGGCGCGGGGCTAGTGGGGAGGCAGAGAGGAAGTGCTCAATAAATGTGACTGTCCCTTCCCTCCTTCTGGCCAAAGAGCACAGTTACTCCATTACCATCCCCTGCCCACCCCCCCCAAATTCTCCACTGTTGCTGGTGTTCAGGGCAAGGGTGGTTTTGTCTTTTGACAGCCTTAATAAAAAGGACCAAGTGCAGGTAGGATTGATGGGGGGAATTTTGCCCCTGGAGGAGGCCCTGGTGTTCCTTTTCCAAATGGGCTTGTTTGGGCTGCACTGGAGCTGCCCCAACTTGAAAGGTACTTGATAACTTGATGGCTTTTACTTACCCCGGGGCTCTCATTCCAGCTACTGAGCAGCCAGACTTCTGGAAAGCAATAACAGGGTAAAACAAAAACATCTTCTTTCCTCGAATATTTGTTCCCAAGAGTCTAGTCAATAAATTGTGCTTCTGTTAATAGACTAAGAATGATTGCTCCATATTTTTATTCAGCACATGGCAGTTTACACGACACACTCACCTCTACTTTCCCACTGAATTCCCACAATGACTCTGTGAGTCAGGCGGGGGAAAAGTGTCCCCATTTCAGAGGGGAGAAATCCGAGGGGCCAAGGGGCACGTGGCTTGTTTAGGTGACACGTGCTAATGGAATAGCTGGTAAGAAAAGGCAGTCTAATAGTTCTGATTTTTTAAAAATTACACCCTGCTGAAATGAAAATAATTGTCTTCCCTGTTTAAATAAAATTATGATCTGAAAGTGTGTTATAATGGCAATAGTTGCTAAATTGTAAGTGCCTACTACAAACCAGATCCATTATTTACATTGTGTCTATTTCTCAGAAACATTTGAGAAAGTGGACTTGAGACTCTGCAGGGCCCTGAATCTCAGAGAAGTCAAGTCACTTGCTGAGAGTCACAGAACTAGGGAACAAGAGAAGCTGGGTTTGCAGCTGAGAGGGGTGCCTCCAGATTCTGCAGCCTCGAGCGAAGGGGCCAAAGGCCCCCAGCTTCCCTGAGTCTGTGTTCCAGCCACATAATCACTATAACAACCTTGGTAAAAAGTTGCTTTATTCACAACAGCCAAAGAGAGAGGAGAGAGAAGAGAGAAACAACCCAAGTGTCCATCCTCAGATGACTAGACAAATAAAACGTGGTGCGTACTCACAGCGGAGCACTATTTCACATTCTGACACATGCAACCACATCGATGAACCTTGAGGATGTAATGCTCTGAGAAATAAGTCAGATACAAAAGTATAGGCACCGTGAATCAGCTTCCATGGGCTTCCTGGAGCCGTCGATCCCCAGGGGCGGCTGGGCCTGGCCGGGGCAGGGGGCGGGGTTTTGTCTACTGAGCACAGAGTCTCTGTTTTGCAAGATGAAGCCGGTGCAGGATGTGGATGGTGGTGGAACGGCTGCACAACAATGTGGGTGTGCTCAATGCGCCCCCCAACACCCCACTGAACGGCACACTTGAAAACGGTGGACCTAGTGAATTTCGTGTTACATGCCATTCGCAATAGGAAAAACAGGTTGAACTTCTAAAGCGATTCAGACCCACTCTTCTGTTCCCTGGGCATGTTCACACTGTCTTGGCTGCTGGAAAACCCAGCTCTCTGCCCCCACAGTCCCAGGCTCACTCCTTCAGCACCCAGTGGACATGCTAATGGAATAGCTGGTAAGAAAAGGCAGTCTAATAGTTCTGATTTTTCAATCAGAACTTCCTCCAAAACCCTTTCCAGTCCCCTAGAGAATGCTATCTCTTTCTAACTTGAGTTCTTCAGGTGATGTATTCCTGGACCCGCCACATTCCCGTGGCCCTCAGTATCTAACATCGCCTCCTTGACAGTGAACTCCAGGTGGGCTACACTTAGCGTGCAGCCTCTAGCACAGAACCTCACATGTAGAAGGTGCTGAAGGCTGACAGGGGGAGTGAATGCATGAACGAATGTCAGTTCATCCCTGTGTCTTCTTCATGCATTGAGACTTTAAAAGTACCAACAGGAGTTATACAGTTCAGTAGAGGCTGCACATAACAAGACCTGAGGTGCTGGTACTTGCTATGTAGAAGCCAGATCTGAGAGTTGGAATCAACTGCTCATGGAGCACTGCTTCCAGAATGGCCCTCGCTGTGTTTTACTTCCTTGCAGCTTTGTACCTGCTTCGTGAAGCATCACTGGTACGCCCCCGGGCATCACACTTCTTATCCAAAGGTCAAGTACAAGTCAATGGCTGAGCTAGGATCTGAATCAGGTGGATGGGGTGCCCGTGTCTATTAGTAACCACTCTCCCATTGGTCTATCCTGCTTTATGCACATCACCAATAAAACAATGTCTACCTGTTGGCCACATGGTTGGCATCAGCCTCACCTCCATGGTTGTCTTTGAAATGCAAGGTCAGAGGTGGGGCAGAGGACTATGTGGAGTGTGTTACACAATATTCAACTCCAAGGTTATAAGCACATTTCGTGTAAGTTGTACTGGCATCTCCTTTGAAGGGGATGGGGGGCGGGGAGAGAACTGTTTCATTAAGTTAATAATATTAATAATAATTGATTTAGGCTCTTATTTTGTGAAAATGGCAGATATTTTAAAACAAGTTTCCTGCAGTGTTTAATGTAAAATTATGACATTAAATATAACAAAATGTAAATATAAATATAACATTAAAAATGCCAAGGAGTCAAAAATCTCAAGAGGCTCTCCTTGTGGCAAAAATTTCTAAAGCGTACCAAATGTTTGATTTTTAAGCCTGGCAGCCAACGCTGAGAGTCAAAGCCAAGGGATTTCATGATATCTGTAAAGCAATCTCAAACTCTGTTCAGGGGTTAGAGGGTACCCCAAGTGAAGAATGTGCATGAGGCTGGCGTATTAAGAGAGCAAAAGAAGCCCCCCCGAACCAGCGATGAGCATCACTGCCTGACAAGCAAACCAGGGGAGTGCCAGCCAGCCTGCCAAGGCCCTGCTCTGCTGACCACCTGCAGGACCCAGGCCGTATGAGAGGGACAATTCAACAGGACAGGCTTGCCTCACGCTGGCTCAACCCTAAAGTGCTGGGAACCCCTCTCTGAAAATGTCCAGGACATGGGAGTTGCCACTGGACAGGTTTTTATCATACAAGTCCGCATTAAACTCAGAAAAAATGTGGTTTCAGCCCCTCGGCCAAAGACAGTTGCTGTGGTTGCTCCTGGAGCAAAGGAAGGGACTTTGAGAGGACCTTCACCCGGCAGGGGACAGGCTCTTGTCACTTCCCCGCTCTGAGACCAAACGCTGGGTCCTGTCGGAAGACCGTCCACGTTCGATGTCTGGACTCTCGGACACTGATCTGAGCCAGTCACCACTGGCCCCCTTTTAGATTCCACGGAAATGCATTCGTGAATTCCTCTCACAAATACTAACTGAGCACCTAATATGTATCAGGCCCTGTTCTAAGCTTTGGGGTCAAGGGACTGAAGACAGCTTCCTGAAGCCCATGCGGCTCTGGCGTTTACAAACCAGTAGGAGAGAGAGAGAGAGAGAGAGAGAATAAACAAGTACGCTGGATAGCAGAATAGGGGTACAAAGTGCCGGAGAAAATAAATCAGGCCAAGAGAACAGAGTGTGGGGGCGGGGAGCGCTGCGGGCTCTGAGTTGGGTGGTCCGAAGCCTCACTGGGAAGTGGCATTTGGCCAGACTTGAAGAAGGGGCAGGGTATGAGATCCTGGAGAACGAGTCCTGAGGTCAGAGCTGGAACAGGGGACAGAGGCTGGGGGACCGAGGGCATCACGTGGGCTCGGGCTCTGGGGAGGCGGAGCGGTTTCAAACAGAAGAGTGACTGACGCAGCTTGCATTTTGTCCGTCACTTCAGCCCCCTGCCGTGGGAGGCTTGGTTGAGAGGCTCCGGGAATCATCCCGGCCGGAGGTATTGGTCACTTGGACCAGGTGATGCTCCTTGAACTTTCAGAATATATGTTAGTAGTGCAGCAAATGGGACTTGCCGACAGACTGAGTGAGAGAATGTGGAATCCAAAGCCAGTTCTGACTGCACCAGGTCCGCAGCTCGGTCCCCTGAGTCGGGAAGACCACAGAAGCCACACGCCGGATTGGTGGCTAGGGAGCAATTCATTGGGTAGGGAGGCGCTACCTAGGAGGTATTTCTTAGAACTGTAAGGGGGATATCAAGTCTGCAACCCACGAAGCTGGATTTCCAGGGAGAGATTGGAGCCGGAGATGTAAATCCCGGGGTTGTCAGACCCTACTGGTCACCGATGGATTCAGCATGAGAAGACCATCGTGACTTTCGGAGTGGTGGCCAAGGACTGGTGGGCTGTCGGCAGGGCGGTGGCCGGGCGGGATCGGGCTAGCGAATGTGACAACCGTGTACGCGCTTCTGCTTTGGATGTACGGATGCCAGGATTGCAGCTCAAGGAGAGCGAGGCGGAGTGTTGGCACTGCTGTCTCTGGCAATATGTCGAAGAAGGGAGAAGAAGCAGCGTGCGTGAGGGGTCCCATGGATCCTGCTAGACGCAAGTGTGGACAGCTCATCCATGAGAGGAGGCGAGGGCAGATGGGGCGCTGGGAGTTCGTAAGAGTGTCCTCCCGGCTGCTGTACTTGCCTCTGGAATCAGCTGACCCAGAGGGCATGGGAGGAGGCCTTGAAGTTTGGGGGACAGAGGCATGAGGTCACTGTCTGGAAGAGGGGAGAGCAAAGGGCCCAGGCAGGTGCGGGGAGGCCACGGAGGCTCGCTTGAGTCAAGGCCAGGACTGTGGTGAGCAGCCGGTCCGGATCACTGTGTGTCTTTAGTCCAGCTGCCCAGCAAAGAGAGAAAGCTTGAAGTCTCTGACGTCTGTCCAAGTAAGAATGGGCTCCAAGGGTGAAGAAGGGTAGAGCTTCCGAAAAGTAGTTAGCCTGACTTAAGGCCAAGCCCTCCCTGCACACTCGAGTGCGAGCCCACTTACGCTCACGGCTGCCTCCCGGGGACCTGTGGCATCCCCAGAACACTTAGCTCAGAGCTGAGGTTGAAAAAGTCTCTTGAATGTACAGTTGCTAAAATGGAGCTAGTGGACATCCGGCCAAGAGTATGAAGACTGTGGGTTCCTTCCGGATCTGGCCTCCAGGGCTGTGCTGCCTCAGACGATCTACCTGGAGTCTCTGAGTTTATCCGAAACTGAGGATGCTAATGTAAGGTGACCCGCATCTCCATCTGCCCGGGGCCGTCCTGGGACACCCTTCCACTGGGCCAGGCTGGGACAGCGAGTCACGCTTTTGACGGCGAGCAGCGAAAGGTCTGGAGAAGGGGGCGGTCCACAGACCTCAGAAAGCCCTCACTGCAGCTGAGACACCACGGTTACCGTGTGCCAGGCCCCGCCGCTCTCCGGCAAGACCCCAGGAGCAGCCTCCCTCGCTGCAGGCCCCCGTGCCTCGCCGGCTCTCAGAGGCTCGGGGCGGAGTTCTCAGGCACTCAGAGAAATCTGGAAAGCAACGGGGTTGAGTTTGTCCTGAAGCCACCTGTGTCCATTTGCAGGACAGCCCTCTGCTCTAAGATGACCCCCTTCCACCTTTTCGGTATGAAACCCTCCTTTCTTTCGTGGAAAGGGGATGGTCTGTTTCTGAACTCCCTACTTGGCAAAAGCAGGACTGGCCCCCTCTCTGTCAGTGTCCCACTTCTTCTGGAAACTGCCCTTCTCTGTGAGATCCACAAGGGGAGAAGCCCCGCAGGCTTCCACCTGCCCCCAGCATGGCTCAGCCTCCTTCCCCGGGGGCCTCGACCTCCCTCCTGAGCTTCCTCCTCCTGCAGGTCTCGAGGCTCAGGTGCCTATCCTCCGGATGCACGACACACACGTGGCCAGGGAGCTTGCAGGAGGGTGTGTTCAGCACACTTTCCATGAAAATACTCATTTCTTTGAAATTCTCTTTCCACTCAGATCCAACAAGGGCACATTCACTGGCCTTCAGAAGATGCCTTCAAAACTGGCCCTTTGTATTTTGCCTTTATGTTTTTGTTTTTGAGGTTTTTTTTTCCCCCAGGTGTGTTAGAAGTTTAAGTTAATCAAAAATATGTTAATGTTCTGCATTTAAATAACTTTAAGTTTAGCCTAAGGTGAGGAGAGCTCCGAAATCAATTGTAACTCTCTTGTGAAGATGAAGTCCTCATTCCTCACCAACCTTCAAGGAGAGGAGACAAGCCAAAGAAAATGTCGGAGCTCTGTAGTGTTCGCTGGACGCCAGGACAGCTGTGCATCTTATACTCCATCTTGCACTTGATTTGGGGGTTCAACGAGCAAGCGGGGTCTCTTTAGTCCCATTGAAGAGAAGGGTGGGAACTTTAAGTAACTCGCTCAAGGTCACGTTGCTAGTAAACAGCTGAGATTTGAAACCAGCAAAATAAAGCCTACCAGTGCGGGGGGGCTTCCCAGTGACCCCAAGACATTCCTCCATTGGCGTTCCTGTTCCCTGAGCATTTCGGGGTGTTCTGGTTATTTGTTTTGCTCTCAAAGGAAATGGGATGCCACACACACTGAGGGGGGCACATTTTCCTCTTGGAAAGCATCCTGTGGGCTCCCACGAGGTGTTTTCCTCCCAGCCGGCCTTTACTGCGGGCTGACTCCAGGCCAGGTATTGTGCTCAGCCCTGAGGTCTCCACAGTTAGGGTCTCAGGGGTTCAAGATGAGTTCCTTTATAGGCATCGAGGCCACTCACTTGAGAACACCATCCAGGGTGCGGGGAACCTCCCCAGGTGGGGAGGGGTGGGGTCCCACCTCCGCAACAAGTGAGCCTGGAGAGACCCAAAGCAAGGACTCGAGGCTCAGTTTCCCTTACCCTCGTTGCAGCCCACCTCCAATGACGCCCTGGATTCCGTGCCCACCGTGTCCCGGAGACGCTGGTTGCACAGATAAACCTCCTCGGGCACGAAGGCCACAGCTCTCAGCCCACCAGCCCCCAGAGGCCGACCGTCCGGCCAGCTCTGTGCCTCACACTGTTCCGGCATCACCTCGTGTCATGCTCACTCTGAGCCTGGGCGGGGGGCAACGCACATGCTGCACACTTTACAGATGAGGAAACCGAGGCACAGAAGAGTTGGCCGAAGTACCCAGTGGCTTTCAGCCTAGGCCTTCCAGCTCAACCAACCCCCGGCTGCTCCCCTGCCAGGCTTCTCGCTGTCAGGTGCCTGCCGGCCTCTCTCGGGGGCAGGCCTGGCTCGTGGCCCCGTGTCTTTCTGTGCCCTGCTGCCTTCTCTGCTGCCCCTCCTTCCTGGCTTCCAGCCTCCAGCTGTGCCTTCTGCACAACTCCAGCCCAAACCCCTGCCCACCTTTCCGAGGCCCGGTCAGCCTCTTCCGCACCCTCCTGTGCCCTGACGGGATTCTTTCCCGAAGCTTCATCTTGGCTCTTGCCACCGTGATAAGCATTTCTTATGAAATCTCCCAAGGACACAGGGGAGGTGGCCAGGGAAACAGGGACAGAGAAAGGGAGGCCATTGAGAGATATCTAGGAGAGATTTATCCCCTACTGAAGCTCAGGAGGAGCCCCGTGTAGCCTTGCTCACCGGCACATGGAAGAGTTGCGGGGCAGGTGGGGGGGTGCTTCTGCTGGGGCTGGAGCAGCTGAAGGCGGACTGTGGGGTGCACCTATGGGGGCTGCAGAGCAGGGGGCTTGGCATACTGTGGCTCTCTCTGTCCTCACCAAGGGCCCTGGGGCCAGGAGGCTGGTCTCTACCAAGCAGGCCCGGGAAGCTGATGTGGGTAGTGGACACATCACACTTTCTGAAATGTGCAGGACGCCCGCCACCCCCAAAAGAATTCTGCAAACAGCAGATCAGAAGGATCGAAGGTTTGAACAGGTATCCAGAGAAAGTAATTCTTAGGCAGGCTTCATAAGGAAAAGCTGGTTTCAGAGGAGCCCAGGACTGGGGGACACGTCCCAAGGGCCCAGTTTCCTCACCCACAGTGTGTTCAACAGCACTCTCCCCGCGAGTCTGCCATGAGCGTGAGGATGTGTGCAGAGGCCCCCGTGTGCATCCTGACCCGGAGGTACCTTCGCACCCCACCATCCAAAGCATGAGAAGCATCTGGCGCTCCGCAGATGGTACCGTTGTGGCTCAAATTTAAAATTATTAATGGTTATTTTATTGCTAATAATGTGATGTGACATTCAAGTGTACATTTGTCTGTGTTTGAGAAATAAAATAGAAAGTCTGTTAGAGGAAAGAAACAAAGCTTTGTGTTATACTGACAATGATGGAAATGAAAAAGAGCATTTTGCCAAAAGCTCATATATTTGAGAAGCCAGGCAAGGGGCACAAATTCACATAAGAATGGGCTTCTTTGGGTGTGTTCACATACCAGGAGTCTAACTGTTAAAGGAGTTTTGTCCTGTCAGAGAGGAAGAAGAAAAATCCCTCATCTTGTTTTGGCTTGTGCAACCGGGAGGGTTGGATTTGGGAAAGAAAGCCGGTATTTATGCACAACCTTAACTTGATTTACTGCACCTGACAAGTCAGCCTGAATGGAGGGTCCCGTCTCCCGGGTTCCCCACCTCGCATCTCCTGCTTTGCAAGGAGGAGAAAACATGAGCTGTCAGACGTGTTCCAAGTGCAAATCTCAGTCGTCCTCACAGGCTCACCCGCAGCAAGTGGGAAAGGGCCACTGTGGCTTTGGAAACTCTGTGGATGCAGGGCACACGGCGCTCCATGTCCACGGAGGAGCCAAGATGGAGCAGATCGTCCCCAGATCGGCTGCAGAGGGCCAGTGGATTCTGTGGAACCGAAAAGTGCATGTGCGGGACAGCCAAAGTCTGGGTGGTAGCAGGTGCTTTCTAGCGATATCCATGTCAGTCCCTCTCCATCTCGGGAAGGGAATCCACGTTTTAGGGCCTGAAGACACCAAACAGGGAAAAGAAGCGTCTCCGTCTCGCTCTCTCCTCCTCCTCTGGGCCCACAGTGTCAGAACCTGGCCGCGGGATCTGTGACCGGACCACGGAATGCAGTCTCAGATTTTCGCCTCATTTCCTTCTAGTTTCAGCTGCCTTTACAGTTCTCTAGGAAATGAAGGTTTTAGTCACTTGGTATCATTTAAGCAGACGTTCGTTGGCTCTCCTGATTGAGAGAGTGACATAAGAGATCGTTCCTGAGCCAGGCCCGCACCGAGAGCAGGGCTGTCGTCATGAACCACAGGCATGGGCCTGCTCCTCTCAGCTCACACGTAATGGCAGGAGGTGGACAACCACTTGTCAAGAAGCGATGAATGCCACGTGCTAACGAAAAGGCAAAAGGTAAAAAATAAAAGACCAGAGCGGGTGCTACAGGAAGTCGGCACAGGAGCACCCAGCCCGGTGGGAGGGCAGGCTGGGCGGGAGCAGGCTGGAGTATTTCCAGAGGAACAGGCAAATAATCTAAACCTTGGAGGATGAGTACACATTGGGTGTTAGCCAGTTCATAGACAAAGTAAAGAGCAAATTCTCATCCTCAGCTCTTGAGTAACTGAAGAGGTTCGCCACGGTGGGAGTGAGGCTGCGTAAAATGAAGATGAAGCCAGGACCAGTGGGCCCACCGGAAAGGCAGGAAGACCCCCACAGACCTTGCTCAGGACTGTGGACCAAGGGGGACAGATGTTTGCGTCTGAAGGTCGTCCTGGAGGGCGGGGTTGGAGGGAGGAAAGCAGAGGCAGGGGATTGTGATCGTACAGCAGGGAGAGAGGCATCGGGAACATGCTCTTGGAAGGGGTGCAGAGGGAAAGAGAAGGAAGGGGAGCAAGTGTGCCTGGGGAGAGCCTGCCCCTGTGACAGGACACAGGGAAGAGAGGAGGCCTGGGGCTGATGGGCTCCTGGCTGCCTTGCACCTCTGAGTAGCCCTGGGCAGGCCCCTGGGAACTCCTGGAGCAAAGGGGCCTGTGAGGGACAGACATGGCTGGGAGCCCCTGGGAGAGTGTGGCCTGAAGGCGCAGAGGCTGGTGGGCGTCCAGAACCACTGCAGGAGCAGGTTCTCTTGAAGGGAGACCTGGGTGGGAAGCCTGCTCCCAGGACCCTCTGGTGACTCAGGCTCCTGCCTTGGGCATCGGGGGAAGGCCGGGGCCCTGGAGCGGAGGCCAGGAGCTGTAGAGACACGGTGACTTAATCAGAGGACAGAGAGCTTGATGATGAGCTCAGAGTTGAATAGGCTGGTCTAGGGGCGTCTTTGCGAAATCCAAGAGGAGAGACAATTAGAAATATGCTCTGGAACCGGAGAACAGAGAAGTGCAGGCCTGGAGAAGGCGTGCAGGGCGGGCTAGCACCGGATGGCCCAGGGAGCCTGTGCACAGTGGGGGAAGAAGAGAGCCCTGGGGGCAGAAGTGTAAGGGAAGCCTCTTCCAAAGATGGAGCAGAAAACAAAAGCAGCAATAAAGGAGCCTGGGAAGAAAGTGGGAGATAAGAGCGTGGATGGTCAGGAAAGTGTATTAGTAAGGGAGGCGAAAGAAAGGCTAACACGGGGAAACTGGGCGAAGTGAGGGTAAAGCGCCTGTTGGGTTCGGACACACAGCGAAATCTCTAGGACTTGGGCGAGAGCAGATCCAGCACATGGAGAGAAGGGAGGCGCCAGCAGTAAGGGCGGGTGGCATGCGTGTCAAACTCATGCAGATGGACAGCAGCGAATGTGGTGCCCAGCAGGGGAATGAGTTTGAGGGGTGTTTATTTTCTTCTTTTAAGTTTGCAGAATTTGGAGATAGTTGCTTAAGGTCAGGAAGGAACCAGTGATAGGGAATGGTTGTGGACTTGGAAAAGGAGCAGAAGAGAGAAGGGCCACCATGGCCTCTGGAAGGGGGGGAGGTGGACCCCAGGCAGGAGGAGAGGCACCCCCGTCCCTGATGCAAGAGGAAAGATAGATGCCTGAGGTGGAAGGGGGACCCCGTTTCTGGGACGATAAGGGGACAGTTTTTCCCTTATGGTTTCCACGTTCCGTGAAGTAGATAAAATGATGCTGACAGTGTGGGCATCAGGGTGCCGGCCCTACCAGCAGATGGAAGTGGGGATATTGGCTCATTGTCCCCGGAAAGCATGGGAGAGAGACGACCTGGGGAAACCTGGGGCAGGGCAGGTGCCGTGAGGGCCGGGGGGAAAGCAGCCATCCTTCCGTCTACACGGGGGGGGGGGGGGGGGGGGGGGGGGGCCCGGCCCGCCCGCGGGCGGGGGGGGGGGGGGGGTGGGGGGGGGGGGGGTAGGATCCTGGCCGTCCCTGGGTCTGGGGCTCTGTGGACATGTTCTTGTCAATAATAATGAAAACTTTTAAAATGTCGAGTTTTCTAAGTTATCATAAAACCAAGTATCCAAGGTTGTTAGCTGTTCCAACTCCTATGGCCTTTTCTAAGAAAGGGAATATGTTTGCATGCTTGTGAGCTTGCAGCATAGAGCGGGTTTGAAGCTGGCTAATTCACTTCTCAGCTGTTTTAAAGAAAAATCATTTTGTGTTTTGAAGCCCCTTGATATTACATGCTGGAAAGTCTGACCTCTGAAGCATCTCAGCTCCCATACCACCCATGGGGTTAACTGTCATTAAGCTCCATACGTGGCAAGCACACGACATCCACTGACTTCGCGTTCATTCGTCAACCTAACACGTACTCATCGCGTCCGAGAAGTGGTGGCGACACAAAGCCCCCACGTTAGGGACTTTGGAGGAAGCAGTTGCCTGTGGACCGCTGGTTGCAAGTGATGTTTTGGGCATCTTCTCTTCGCTCAAATAGAAACTCCATTTATCAAACAGATCAAAGTAATGGTGCCCCCAGGAACACTACCCGCCCTCCAGAGTTGGGGGGGCTCCGGCCCACGGAGGGCTCGGCAACACAGGCCAAGGACTGGCCCATGCCGCCTCTGTACTGGGCTCTGGCACGCGTTCCTCACTGGAGAGAAAGGTGCGCATGCTCTGGAAACCATTCCGAAACGTCGGGGATGGACCTGGAAGAGAAACGTTATTTGTATTTCGACTTGTGATGCATCCCACATGATTTCACACGGATTCTGGAGTCTCGTAATTTATTCTTTGCCCTGTTTCTTTACTCCTAAACACACTGATTTTTCTCTGATTTTTTAATAATACAATGTCTGGATAGTTCTCCACAAATAATGGATAGGAGATTACGTTGGAATATTATTCACAAATACCTCAATGTAGAAACTTAGTTTCAGTTCGTAGTAACACATGTCAAAGGTCGCTGGCGCTAATACACAGGTTCGCTGCCCGAGGGGAAGGAGAGCCCACTGTCTTGGAGAAGAGACTGAGCCTGGCCGCCAGCAGGTAAACGGCCATTCCCTTTAATGCAATGGTAGCATCTGCCTTCTTCCTCCTGGTCATTTCTGTTCATCCCCAAAGGCATGCAAGCGTGGGTAAGGGGTGAGGAGTAGAGTGTGCTTCTTTTCGGTCTTTCTCAAACCTCGAGAATTTACTAGAAGGATCAGAGAAAGGAATGGGAGGAAAAAAAGAAGTATTTATCGATCCACATAGGATGTTCCACAGAGAGTCAGCAGCTACCCTCTGGTAACTGCAGGTGGGACCAAACGGGCCCGGGTTGGTCCACTCGCACTCGGGTGTGTGCCACAGCCCCGGACAGCGGGACCGCTGCCCCCGCTCCCTGACGAGGAGGTGGAGGCTCAGCCGGCCAGCCTGCACAGCCCCGGCCACATCTGATCCTGCAAACAGCCTGGCCAGCCAGGAATGCCTGTCCTCAGTTTTGCCGAGGCGACCTGAACACATTCCTTCTCGACAAAGTCACAGCTCTCCCTGCAAGCCTTCCTTGGTTGCCTCCCCAGCTAGTTGGGTCCACCCCCAAGGTGTAGCTCCTCCTTGCCCTTACCCACCCTGCGTGCAGATTAGTTTCTGCGCTGGTCTGTCTTCTACTGTAGCTTCGCGGCTCCTGTGGACCCTTGACCACTCACAGCTCATTGATGAATGAATGAATGAATGAATGAATGAATGAATTTGTTTTGAAATCAAGTTCACAAAATTCAGTAAGAATAAGAATTTGATGAGATTTCTTTACTGAGAAGAGACCGGAGCCCACTACGGAAATGGCTTTCCTAATGGTAGTTGAAAAGCACCATGAGGAATGGCACATTGTTCTCCAGCAAATTCTAAAGCACTCCGGCACTCTTCAGTAATAACCTCATGCTTCCGATTACCTGCAGTGGTTTACTTTAGAGGCCTGGCTGGTTTTATACAGTGGAATTGAGAAAGCAATGAACCTATTTCTAATCCCCAAATCAGGCTGATAATTTTGTGCAGATTTGGCTTTCTCTTCTTGCTGGAAATCCATATGCCATACTGTTTTATGAATGTCAGCTAATCGTGCAATGCCAATGCAATGCTCTCAGAAAACGTGGGTCATTAGCTTGAATAAATCTTAAAAACCCCCAAAATTTCTCAAGAAGGCAAAAATGGCATATCCTTTTTTTTTTTTTTTAAAGACAAGATGTAAAGACTGCCTCTTCCTTCTTATCTCAAAATCAGCCACCGAGACAACAAAGTGCCCCATGGACCACATTTCTATTCATTTCTATTACAGGGACAAAGTCGCCCCTGAGGAAGTACGGGGTGACTTTTCAGGGGGCCTTCGTTTGGGTAGATGTAACGGGGGGTGCAGCGCTGAGCTGTGAAGTCTGAGAATAGGGCTGTGAGCTGCAGGGTCCCGGGTCAGCATGCACGGGGGTCCCCTGGCATCTGTAACGTGGACTCCATCGTGTGCGTGGGCCCCCAGGCCACAAGCCCAGCTGCCGAGCCCCTGCTCCTGGAAATATATGTCCCTGTTACAGAAAACTCTCCGTTTTAATGCCAAGCACCGCAGAGTCCTACCTCCAAATGAGCAGTGATTGCTAGTCGTTCTGGCGCGAGTATCTCCTCAACAAAGATTCTTATAGGTTTCCTCCCTCTCTCTGTTTTTTTAATCGCGATGATGTTTCACGGTTTCCACAAAAAGCAAACAGATGCCTACCCTGTTTTTGCAAAGTAGCCACTTTATCGTGAACAGAAGAAAAAAGAATAAGTGAATTCACTTTTCATTCCCTAGAAGTTCACCAGAGACACAGCAATCGATGCAGGTAAGAGAAATAGCTTTTTAAGTAGGCTAGTTAAAACCCCGTGTGCACACACAGGAAAGAAGTAAAAAGTACTCACGCTGAGCAGGAGGAATTCTCGTCTGTCACACTTTGGTTGTCCTGGCAAAGGTTTGGACAATCCTGGTTGACTCGCCCTGAGGCTCAGTCCTGGCTTTTTGTGCGAAAAGGGGAGGCTCACTGTGGTCCTCCCCACACTCAGGAAGGCCCCGAATGAGCTTGTTGACAAGATGGTACTGCTCCCATTTCCCAGGACAGTGGCCTGCATCTTTCAGAGCCAGGGGCCTGCACCAGGCACTGTGTCCCACAAACCTTTGTAAGAGCCAGGTTGCAGAGGTGCCTGCGTGGTGCAGTCAGTTAAGCGTCTGACTCTTGGTTGCAGCTCAGGTCTGCCCCTCCTGCTCGTGCTCTCTCTGTCTCTCTAAAATATATAAATCAATCTTAGAAATGAGAGAGAGACTGAGAGCCAAGCTGCAGCAGGGCGCTCTCCTCTTGCAGAGCTGACTGGAAGAACAGACCCGGTTGGGCTCCCCAGCCCACAGCAGTTTTCCGAAGCCCCAGGTATAGGCTGGGTATCAGGCTGCAATCGAAATGAGGCAGGTTGACAGAAAAATAAGTCTCTCTGATTATTACAGAGGCACTAACGTTCATTCTCCTTGTGGATCGGCTTGCTGCTTGGGCTTCACTGGAACCCCTTCCCAGTCCCTCCCATATTCTTGAGCTCCATGGAAGGCTTGCAGGGCCTTCTCTATGCTTATAGGATTATATATATTTTTTTTCCCTCTCATCTTTTTCAGTCCCTGCTTACACAGAATCCCCCTTGTCTCCCAGATCAAGCCGTTCCTGAATGTGCCGTCAGTTCTGGCCCATTTTTCCAAGCTTATTCACTTGTCTCCTCTGTGCCTGAGTCACATGGAGCCAGCACATCCCCAAAGTCCATTGTCTGTGCACCTGCACCTCCTGTCAGCCTGGGTACGGAGGTCCTTTACCCTTCGTTTCCCTGGAGAACTCCTCGTCTTTCGAGGACTGGACACCAAGTCCCTATGTCAATTTGCTGAGGCTGCAGCAACAAAGCGTCACAGACTGGGCGGCTCGAACGGCGGAGATGTACCGTCTCAGAGCTCTGGAGGCTGGACGCCCCAGTTCATGATGTGTCAGGGCTGGTTCCCTGAGGCCATGAGGGAGATGCTGTCCCGCGTCCCTCTCTCAGCTTCTGGGGGTTTTTGCTGGAAATCGTTGATATTCTTCGTCTTGTCGAAGCATTGCCCTGATCTCTGCCTTCATGTTTGCATTCTCCCTGCGTGTGTGTCTGCATCCAAATTTCCCCATTTTTAGAGGGACACCAGTCATATTGGATTAGAACCTACCCCCCCCCCACCGAAGATCTCATCTTAGCCTGATGTCTACAAAGCCCCTGTTTCCAAATAAGGTCGCAGGCACTGGAGGGTTAGGACTTGAATATATCTTTCCGGGGAGCACAGTCCGTAGATCTCCCCCGCCTTTACTGCTTCATGCCCTGCCCCGTCCCAGCCAGCCGAGCCAGGCCCACCCTCCACGGGCTCCCGGGGTTATTTCACTTTCAGATCCTTGCTCCCGCTGTCTGTGCCCTTGAGGGTAGGAGCAGGGAGGACGTCTTTCTGCTGGGTCCCCACAACACAGGGCCTCCGAGCAGGGACGAAAAAGACAAGTGATTGTCAGACGACAAGTTGCTCTGAGTCCTCCTCATCCTCAAACTGGTTAGTGTTACCCCCCTTCTGGGTCTGTAAATTCCTTTGGGGCGGGTCCCTACCCTTTGCTTCGATCCCATGCCCTAGGGCGCTGGCGAAGCCATAGGCACCGCGGGAAGGCAGAGAGGACCACGCGGTCCCATCCACAGGCCCAGGAGCGTGCTGGCTGCCCTGGAGCCTGCACGTGAAGACCCTGCTGAGGGAGCCGGGTGCAATGTCTCAGGACCAGCGCTGCATCTTTCACACAGAGACGGAGGCCTGATTTCACCCCAAGTCAACTCACTTCAGAGGAAAGATTTTTTCCTTTCTGCAACTTCTCATTAAGCGCTCGGCCTCTGAGAGCCCACAGTTGGTATTTTTCTAAACACATTTGGGTTGCTAATCTCTTGACCTTGATGCGAATCTCTGAGAAAACATTTTTAGCATTTAAACAAAAGTAGTGCCTGTCACTAATGTTAGGCCAACCCCGCATTGTAGAGCATGCACATTTTGGGGAGAGTTTCCTGGCTTACTTGGGCGAGTGGTCTGTTTCCAACAAGCTCTGGTCTCAAGTTTCCAGGTGTGCTCAGGAGCTTTAAAGGGCAAACATCCTGTGCTTTATCCTAAGGCTACACCTTCTAATTGATGTAGACACAACACAAAGGAAGCAAATGCCTTTGTTATCTGGCCCAGGAAGATGTCACAAATGTGCCCTTCCCGCCGCCTCGGTGCACACGCATAATTGCTGGTTAGGGATCTTCCCTCCTGGTCCCCGAAGCCTGGCTTTCCCAACTACGGTGTTCAAGCCTTCCTCCCGCTCCAAGCCCCCGGAGAAGGACAGAACAGGCCCCAGGGAGGTGCAGAAGTGGCCGAGCTTTACTGCATTGTTGCTGTTGCTTTTACATAACAGCTTCCTTTGTGGAATAATTAACATATCGCAACATTCACTCTTTTGAAATATACAATTCACTGGTTTTCCCCGAGTTGCGCAAACACCAGCACCGCCTAATGCTGGAGTGTTTTCGTCACCCAAAGAAACCCCGTGCCCATTAGCAGTCACCCCCCATCCCTGTCCCTGGCAACCACTAATCTACTTTCTGTTTCTGTGGAGAAAGAGGAAGATTAGTTTGAGGGATTGGCTTGTATATTTAATGCTTTGCTCAGTAAACAAGGACAAAATACAAAGACTCAACAGTTTAATTTTCTAGGGAACTCTTTCTATGCCATTGAAAGAAAAAATGTGACTTTTCATTAGGACTGATGGATTTATTTCATTCCCACTCCCGAGGGACCGAGCTGGGGCAACGAGGTATCAGGAAACTCGGACACTCTCTCCGGTGTGCTGTGACCTCCCGGGGAGCCCATGGCTGTTGGGTGCAGCCAGAAGTGCCCAGTGGCAGGTACTTAGGAGAGGACACTCTTCACAAAGGGAGCACTATGGGTCTGTGGGCAGCTCTGGGTGCACAGCTCTCGGCTCCTCCACTGAACCTTCCCAAAGGTTCGTTTCCCAGGGACAACAGAGTTTGGGGGGCCCACTTTCCAGAGGTGAGCTGGGGGCCGAGACCTGAATTTCTAGTTTCTTTGCGCCCTCACCACCCGGCTCTGTACAGAATTCGATCAGTAACTGAATTGATACTTTCTGATGATCACTTTGGCATATAAAATCATAACGCAAAGTGGTCTGGAGAGATTGCAGACACTCACAAATCCATTCGTTTATTCAGCATATACTGATGATTGTCACCAAAGGCATCCTGGCCCCTCTCTCTGGAAGAGAGGGCACAGCCGACCTGGACACTGACACCTCGGGAGCTCACACTCCCTTTCTCACTTAAGTACGCGCAGAGGGGCGGGAAGCGAAGGCACACTTAAGCAATAGCCCTGTTAGGAATGCAAGGTGGACTGGTCTAGGAACTGCAGCCTGGTGAAACGGTAGCTTTAGAGTAGGAAGAAAGTGTTTGCACCAGGCTGACGAGCTCCGTGAACGTTGGCTCTCACCACCCCCGTGTGCCTGTGCACACAAGCGCGTGCACACACAAGCACGTATGGAGCTTGGCTCCCCAGCTCTCACTATTGTCAGGAGCTCTGCATTTGTGTACGTGGTTTCCTTATGCCCTGCAGTAACCCAAAAAAGCGGGAATACCATTAGCCCCTTTTTAGCCCTAAGGACACTGAGGAATTTTATTTATTTTTAAGATTTTATTTATTAATTTGACAGAAAGAGAGAGAGAGAGAGAACAAGAGTGTGAACACAAGCTGGGGCAGAGGGAGGGGGAGAAGTAGACTCCCTGCTCAGCAGGGAGCCCGATGTGGTGCTCCATCCCAGGACCCTGAGATTATGACTTGAGCCGAACGCTTAACCCACTGAGCCACCAAGGCGTCCCAGGACACTGAGAAATTTTAAATGTGGTATTAAGCAGGAAAAGGACAGTCTTGACTGTGAGCCGTGCTTTCACCCAGGAAGGCAAGCCACCCGCCAACTTGCCCAGGAAGGGGGCACCAGGGCAGCTGTCCCCTTGCCCAGGGGAAGGGCCAGAGGAGAGGAGGCCTGGGAGGCCACTGGAGGGGGGGGACTGGTGTGTGGCAGAGCCGGAATCCTGGCTCGGATCTGTTTCCCACAAAGGCCTTCTCCATGCTCAGCAACCACGGTGCCTCCTGTCAGCTGCAGAAACTGTGTGCAGCTCTCATGTCAGAGGGCTTTGCAGGATTCGGCCTCACGAAAGGCTTTGGAGAGCCAAGCGAATGCCTGACAGGGGGCAGCAACAGGGCATCCTTGTGGCAAGCAGGGGCTAATCGTCCTGTAGGATGCGTGCATCCCAGACCCGCTGTGCCCAGCGCTGCCCCACACCCAGGGGCCACAGAGTGGTCACGACCGCCGCAGGCCCCACAGCCCCAGACCCGGAGGGAAAGAGCACTTGCTGGGGGTCGTTGGGAGTGGTTTTCGCCGCCGGATCAAGTTATTTCCCAAGAAGAAAAAAAAAAAAATGAGTAGATCCTAGCACCTTAACTCAACCTCGTAGCTTCGACCAATATCCTTAAGGGAGGGCAATTAGAACAGGAACTTTGAACTCGCCAGAGGGCCGGGCGTGAATGCCAGTTCTGCCACTCAGGAGCGGTGTGACTTTGGAGAAGTTAACCAGCCCCTTCTCATCGGTATGATGTGGATCGCACAGAGAGGGGTGTGAGTGAGGACAGGGGTGCCCCGGGCAGAGTGAGCCCCAGCCAGCCCTACTTCCTGGCTTCCCATGGTGCCAGGTCAGGCACTTGACGCTGTGAGGGTCTCAGAACAGGAAATCGTGCTTCAAAAGCCATGTGAAAGCTTATCTGTGAACATCCAAAACCAGGGCAGTTATTAATAGTGGACGTGTGTGAGCTTACGGAGTGGCATAGGGACAGGCAAATAGGTTCTGGAGACACCTTCCAAAACGCGGATGCTCTGGAACGCCACTTCCAAAGAGCACCAGTCCCAGGTGCCGGGGGGGGGGGGGGGGGGGGGGGACGGGCACCTGCTCCGCCTACCTGCGTCCATCACCTCCCTGTGCCCTGTCTGTCCCACCAGTCCATTCGCTGGCTTCAGAAGCAAAGCTAAGGGCCATGCTCATGGGTGTTGGATGCTGTGGGTTATAAAGAAGCATGATTATGATTTCTTTTTTGAGCCACGGACAATCTTACAGGACATTATACGCAATCATTAATGTTAAAAGACTTAAAAGAGCACAACTCGTGAGATAAAATTACCACCTAAAGTGTATTCTTTGCCAAAATGTTTAACTTGAGTCAATTCAAGGTTTCACTTAGTTGTGGATAAGCAGCACTGACCCGAACATCCTGCAGGACGGGAACTGTTAACTCCATTCAAGGAAACGTAGGGACAAACAGGGTCTGCTGTGGGACGCTGCCTTGCACAAACTGTGAAGAACGTGGTGGGAGACAAATGGGGAAAACATGGGACCTTGTTATAAAAGTTTAGTTCTTCTTCCTTCAAAACTGCGTGCGCGCATGTCATGAACATGAAGAATGTGTTTAAAAACTGTGACCCACAAGGTGTGGGTAGTGGGAGAGAGGGGTGACTGCAGGTAAACCTGCGAGGCTTACACTGGGCCTGGAAGCGCGAGTAGGATTCAGCGGTGTGTGGGGAGGGCTTTGGCTGCGCTGTGGGTCTTTGCTGGATGAGAAGTCTAAGTTCACTTGAATGCAGCTTAACAGAGATCAGCTGAGCTCCGTCTTGTGTCTTCGTGAGACATTTAGGAAAGGGCCCAGCCAAGAAGAACAGTGAAAATGTTGATAGTGATTCATGACCAAACCTGGTATGTCCCGTCAACAAAATCACTTTTCCAGAGAGAAAAGGGGCCATGTAGCCTAGCCGATAATGACACATGCCCTGGACTCAGAAGGCCTGGTTTTGAACCTCTCCTCTATGATCCACTGGCCAAGCTGTCTTGGATGAGTGACTTAACTTCGTGCCTCAATTTACTTATGTAAAAATGCAGGTGAGAAGCACACCACTTATGTCATCGGGTTGCTGTGTTAAATGGTTGGCTTTGTGTAAAGCTTAGAACAGTCCCTGGCACATAGTAAATTCTAAGGCAATTTGTCAATGCCTTGGATTTTAAAATAATGAAGAATACCACACATGATCTATGTCAAGTTCATTTAAATACTGAAAGAGGATAAACAATGTATTTATAATCGTTAACTCTGGACAGAAGAATTACACACTGTTCTAACTTTTTTTAATGCTTATTTATATTTTCTCAATTTGCTGCAATTAATAAGTGGGACTTCCACAAGAACAAAGCAATGCAAATGATAATCAGGTCTTTGGCTATAAGGAATGATATAGTCTTTTGTTTATATAGTATTAAAAGGCTTAGAGAGAATTTGGCATATATTGTTTTATTTGGATCTCAAGACACCCTGTCCTTACCCACATCAGGAGAGAGGAAGTGATGAGTGAAGGCTCCGATGAGTTACATTGCTATTCCAAGGTCTCAGCATCAGTATCAGAGTTGACCTGTTTGGCCAAAGATCTCCCTTTGCTTCTTATTTGCAGTGGAAAAGACAGAAATGCAATCTGCGGACATCTTTAGTGATATTTCAAAGCCCCTTGCAGGTATCTGCAATATGCTAAAATGTCCATGAGCCCCTGGAATTCTTAAGCCTTCTACAAGATTAGTGTTTTGGAGGAAGTCAGCCCGAATGCCCTGCCCCATACCCTCTGCTTTCTTATGCATGCCTGCTCCACTAAGTCTGAAAACCATGACAAAGCAGGAGGGCTTTGGCAGGCCAGGGGTCCTCCGGGCCAATTCAAATGCCTCTGACCCAGTTTTCAATGTCGGAATGCCTGCAAGATATGGAGAAGTGCCCCAGGCTACGTGGTGGCAGAGGCTGTAAGCGTGGCCCTGCCAGACCCCACAAGTGAGATCCTCAGAAGCCACGGTTTTTCTCGCTTTCCTGACATCTTCTCCGCCTCCAAAGCCATCTTACTGTTCTGAGATCACTGCTCTCAGATCGGCCCCAGTCCTTTGGGTGAGATGTAAGAAAAGGACGTGGTTAATGATGGGAAGTATCCATCAGGGGCTCCGACACCGACCTTTGGCGAAACCAGAGCCATCCATCGTCTCTGCTGATGCTGATAATGCAGCCCAGCTTTGCTCAGGGACACAGTTACCACTGGGCTCCTTGCGGGACAGCCAAGCTGCCCTCAATTTCCCTTTGAGTTTTACCGACTGGCTAGTCTTTGCCCCCCAGTGTTGTTGCTTTCCATTTCTGCATTCTGTGCCTGACCCGGCCCCTCCATGTCGAGGACAGGGAAATCCTCTGGATGCTTATGAAGGAAAAAATGCTATAAAATAGGCTAGGATTGAAGACCCCCGGGGTGGGGTGGGGGGAGAGACATGGTTGTGAGACTTAAAAAAATATCAACACAAAAGACTTCAAAATGGGGGTGTGTGTGCAAAAGTGACCGATAACTTCTTTTCTCCCCAGTCACTGGAATGCTCTTTATTGTTCCTTGTCGAGCAGGTGAATGACTTCAGCCACTCTGCTCTCCTGGCCTGGAAAATGTGCCATCCCCATCACTGCAGGACCTGGGCCAGCCAACACGGAGCAAACACGGAGGCCAGGGAGGAAGACTTTTTCTGTGTATGTGAATACCTTTTCCTTTTAGGAATCATGGACACCTACATTACCTTGTCCGAGTGCTTCAGCAAGTCCTGGGCTGAGAGTTGTGAGAAAAACCAACACTTGGAAACAGTGGTGATGTGCCAGTCATTCAGCCGAGTAAGCGCTTTGTGTTCATTATCTTCTCTAATCCTCGGGAGAACCTGTTGAGAGGGGGACTACCATTCCCTTTTCACAGATAAGGAAACTGAGGCAGAGAGGGGCTAAATCACCTGCCTGAGAGCTAAATAGTGTAGCCAGAATGCAAACTCAGATTCACCTTCCTGGGTCCAGAGCCTGGAACTCTTAATCACTGCACATGAATAACCACAGATAAGGAGGTCGGGGCCCAGAGCAGCTCCACGATTAGCCGGGCTCTGCAGAGCGAGCTCCTGGTTGAGGTGGAGGAGAACCCATGCCTCCCAAACTTCAGGGTAACACACAAACACACACTTGCCAGCGCCGTTCCTTCACTGGACTGACTAGGTAAACAGCACCACTTAAAAAAAAAAAAGTTCATGCGATTTGTTAATAACCTTTGGCCACAACCTACATATAGGTCCATATAGGACTTACATACAGTTTAGATAGACAAGCAGAAGGGGCTTAACACAGAGAGACCCATGGATCCAATGTAACAAACATTTGCTGAGCACCAACCCTCTGATAGGCCTGGGGTGAGGTGCAGGGAACAGAGATTAATGGGACAGGGGCTCCGGCCTCCCAAAAGCTGCGTAAACAGAAGGGCCACGAACCCAGCAATCAATATAAGCAGTTGTATAAACACACAAACACAAGTGATAAATGCAGAGGGGCAAAGTCCAAGAGTTAACACTCCCTCCAAAGGGCAAACAGGTTGGTCACCGAGGTCAGCAGGAAACCCTCCGGGATTGAGCTGTCACTGCAGGACTCCCTGAGCACTGGGGAGGTGGCCTGCACAAAACCCCAGGGTGGAGAGTTTGAGGGGCCAAGAGCCCTTGGGCTTGGGCCTCCCTTTGTGTTCAGAGACAGGTGCCCTCAGGACAGAACAGGAGGAGGGAGTTCAAACGAGCCCCAGGCATTGCCCACGGATGTCACACCCGGGCCAGGCAGCCTGTGCAACTAGCGCTTCCACCAGCCAGACACCACGCTGAATCTGTAACAAACGGAATCGATTTTAAGGTGTTCTTCTCAGTGTCGATCTAACTGGATGATCTCATTCGTGGATTTCTATTTAAGGAGGCTCTCTAGGTGTTTCATGCACAACTGTGTTGGCCAAGTGAGAATGTACAGTGGGAAAATCAAGGGCTCTGGGCCAGAGACACCAGGTTACACTGATGTCACTTACTAGCTGAATTTCCTCAAGCTAGTTGCTTAACCTTTCTGTGCCTTCGTTTCCTTACCAGTACGATGGGAATATCCCCATTACACCAACGGAAGAACATCATGGAGCAATTTGAGATCATGTACATAACGAATTTCACAGAATGACTAGCCTGTTAGGGGTATTCAAGATATATTCTAATATAATAGGTATATTCTCATAAATATATCTAATAAATATAGTACATATTTTTCTAATTATAAATCTAATAAATATAATAATATACCTAAGTCTAAAATTCACTAGACTTTAAAAAACAATTTATTTTAAAGTGATAATTGTCCATCTCTTAACTAATTTAATTATATATAATTTATAAAAAATTGAATTTAAATATATAAATTATATATAATTTATAACTTTAATATATTTTTTTACCTTTTGGGAGCTTCAAATTCTACTCAAATTTTATGAGATGTCACCATGTGGGGAAGGTACAATTAATTAAAAGGGTAACGTTTTATAAAAGTGGTTTGATTCAGTATACTCCTAAATGTAAAATCACTTTGTCTGTCTTCAAATATGTTATGTGTACCAAAGATTAAAAAAAATATGTAATAGAAAATTTCATACATCCATAAAAATAGAATACAATTAACCCATGTTTCCATTATCCCATTTTGATAATAATTCATGGCCATTGTGCTTCATTAATAACTGATCTACTAGATTTTTTTGAAGCAAACCCCAGACATCATATCATACCAATAATTTTATGTATATATGATTACACCAATACAGAAGAACTTTGTAGCCAGTGATTTTCCTGAATTAGTCTATGTTACATTTCATTGGTAAAGCACAGATAAAACCCAATTTCCCATCCTACCATGGAGTTGGATCACTAGTAGAGCCTCAATTAATCAATAATGGATTTATTAACAGTAGTAATGAAGACTATGATTTTTTGAGTGTCTCTTCCATGCCAACACTGGTCTACACCAAATATCTTCAAGGAAAATAAGGTTTACAGAGATGAACTATTTTGCCCAATCTGCAACAACTGGTAAATAGCCAAATAGAGATCTGATCTTAGGTCTGTAGAAATTCAAGAGTTTGCAACTGTCCCATTGGGAAAACTTCTATTGAGATGACACTTTTACCTGAATAGGTCTACATGTGTGTCTTGGTAATACTCTAAAATGTTCAATGCACTGATACAAGGCCTTGCAGCCTCACCACGCATTCCATTTAAATTAGATATTGACCTTGACTGTCTCCAGAGTAGAGTTGTTATAAAAAAAAAAAAATGTGAAAAAAGAGAATAAACAGTCACTTCTTGGCTTTTCGGTATAAAGCCTAGATCTGTGTGAACACTTGCTGAGGTGGTGTGCACCCTGCCAACAGACCGAGCCCTGCTCATCCCCCAGGCCCCTTGCCCCATCAACCAGGCTGACAGTCAGCAAGGAGCAGAATGCCTCACAGCGAGACCTGAGCGCCACGGAGAAGCCACGCTGGGCAGAGCTGCTGACGTCGGCTCCAGCATTCCGGAGATAAACTCCTGTTTTATCAAAGCGGGGTGGCAATTGGATTTCCTCTGCACGGGACTGACAACCATGCCTCACTGGGAAGACCGAACTGACAGGAGGGCTCCTACAGTCCAGCAACGGCCAACAGTGTAGACTCAAAACCTCTGGCCAGTGAGTGCGGGCGCACCTTTCACGAAGTACCCACGTGGTCAGGCGTAGCTTCCTGAGGAAATCATATCCTTTGGCCATGGAAGCCAATTCTTTATTGTAATTTACACAAAACCCTGAACTAAATAAATATTTAATTCAACTAAACTGACCCAATTGTGTAATAGTAAGTTTCTGCCACTGGGCCAAGTAGAGGCATGCTAGAGAAATTGTGTTCAGTTTTGGGGGAAACCAAAAAAGAGAGAGAGAGAGAAAATGATCGTGTTTGCATGGAAACAAATGGCCTATATAATCTTGCCTGCTTATTAGTATTACATGATGTAGGTTTTAATCACCACTTTTCCATTTTATGAAATAGAAATTATCTAAACAATGTGTTAATTGTGTATGTTTTGCAGCAAATAGGAGCAGCTTTGGACCTCCTGGGGAGAGACTCGCACCCGCCGAGCCTCTGTGGGCACCTGGGTTAGCCAAGGACATGCGGGGAGATGTCACTTTCCAGTTTGGGGTGCAGGCAGTAACGGGAGGATGTGGTCCCCACTCCGTCACTGCTACCCCACTTCGGTGCATTTTCCACTTGGAGTGTGTACAGATCGCGCCTGCAGACATTTGGGCAGTCGCTGCAGAGAGACCTCCTCTCGGGGTCGGGGTGGGGGCCGGGCACCTCGGTGCAGGTCGTGGGAAGGGCAGTTTTCCGACACTGGTTCGCGCTGTCGTTCGGCCTCTGGGTCTTAAGCCACGTCCTGGATATGACAGGCAAAGCGACTTGATGTGGTGCACGCATGGCTCATCTCTGCATAGCAGATTCCCGCGCTTTTCTAAAGCTAGAAACTACTCCTGGGAAGACACCAGTGCTCTGGCTGGTGAGGAAGCACTTCTACAGCAGACTTGGAGGGTGTGTCCTGGGGTGCAGCCTTCCCCCCATGCAGATTAATCACAAAATGGCTCCCTTTTGGTTTTCCAAAAAAGTCTCCAACCCTTTAATGAGTCTTCTTGCAACGTTCTTAGCATAATTATGGATGCATTCCCTATGTCCATATTAACTGTTATTTCTTTGGGATTTGGGAGAAAGAGGAGGTGCAGAGTTGGACACATGGAAGCATGCCATTTTCCATATCAATGACACATACACTAGTAAACAGGGCGCTCGCGCCGGGTGGCCTGAACAACCGCCATGGCGTTGGGAGGGGCTTAAACAATGGAAATTCACCATCTCCTAGTTCTGGAGGCCAGAAGTCCAAGAGCAAGGTTGATGGTAGGGCTGGTTCCTTCTGGGACTGGGATGGAGAGTCTGTCCCAGCCTCTCTCCTGGCTTTGGGCGGCTTGCTGGCAGGCTTTGGTGTTCTTGTCTTTATCCTTTCTGGCACTCATTCTGTGCCTGTGTCTGTGTCCAGATTTCCCCTTCTAGGAGGACAGCGGTCGTATTGGATTAGGGGTGCACCGTACTCCACTACAACCCCGTCTTAACTAATCACATCTGCAATGACCCTATTTCAAAATAAGGTCATATTCTGAGGTACTTCCTATAGGTTAATCCTACAGGTTAGGATTTCAACATATTAGTTTGGGCCGGGGGTGGGGTGGGGGGGGGGCAGAGTTCAACCCATAATACATATGTTGCGTGTGCCAGAAATTATGATTTAGGTAATACTTGTAGGCGTTTTATACATCTGTATGTCATCACCATGTTAGTTAGTAGGAAAATGATAAACTTTACTCTTTTCCAATATTTTTTTTTCTTTTCGTCATCTGAGTATAGTTTGATTACAGACCAAATCTTAACCCAACCCAGAGGGGCAGCTCCAGGCTAGTGATTAAGGACTAGGTAGTCCATGGGCAGACCTCCTGGAAACGGAATGACATTAATCGGGAGGGGGAGGAAACAGAATCAGGCAGCAGTGGGGGCAGCCACAGCACCAGGGACAGAGCAAAATCTAGCCTGTAGCGCACGCATCCTTGCGAACTTGGCAGCAGGAAGCGGGAGAAGGAGCCCAGGGTTTGCTAGAGAAGCTCTGGCGTGAGCCCTGGCACTGATGAGTACACCCTGGGCTAGCTTGCAGGAGACTCTGAGTCTGAGAAAGTGGGATGCTGATTCTAGCTCTGGTTTACCTCACAGATGTGTTCTATTAAAAATAAAATAAGGTAACCTATAGAAAAGTGCTGCATAAGCCGTAACACAGACAGGGCTGTGGTCACGCTGAACCTTAGGACAAGGACCAAGACACACTGACTCTGTCCCCCACCTTTTGCACTCATTCAGGTGTTCAGATGGTGAACATAATAAATGAATGACTGTTTTTGGAACAATTTGTAAGATAGTTATAGGGACAAGATTTATGTGTCTATTGGCTTCATTGCCTATAACAATTTTTTATTTCCTGCCGTCTGTATCTGTGCGTATATTGTACATTAGTTAGTCCCCTTATCCTTCGCCACTTCCTTTAATTCATACTCGGATATAGATGTGATTACAGATACAGGCAGATTTCTGAATGGAGGGCTCTCTAAAACTTGGTGGCTTCAGCCAGCCACCACTGACCTAGCCTGTGGCTGGGCAGATCAGCAGTTCAGCCTGGGCTCAGCTGGATGATTTTTTTTTTCTTTAAGATTTTATTCATTTATTTGAGAGAGAGTGAGAGAACATGAGCAAGGGGAGGGGCAGAGGGAGAGGGAGAAGCCGACTCCCCGCTGAGCAGGTGGCCCCAGGATGAGGAGCTCTATCCCAGGAACCCGGGATCATGACCTAAGCTGAAGGCCGACACTTAACTGACTGAGCCACCCAGGCGCCCCTCAGCTGGATGGTTTTTCTTATCTCTGCTGGGCTCCTTCACAGGTCTGCTAAGGTCCCGGGTCAGCTGTGAGTCAGCTCTGGTGATCCTGGCTGGGCTCTTGTGTGGGGGGGGCCTCAGACAGGACAACTGAGCTAGCTCGACTCTTGCGCACACTTATCTCAGCCCCGTGAGCTCTGGGTTTGATCTGCGTTCCCGGGATGCAAGCAGAGTGCCACACGGAGCCTTGGAGGCCAGGCTCCAGGCACAATTATCATTCCCACTGCATTCCACTGGCCAATGAAAGGCATTGATTAGCCCAGGTAAAAGGGTGGGAAAATAGACTCCATCTCACACACAAAGGGCCTCCGTTGCAGGAGGATGGTCGTTCCCCCAGGCACTGGCCGGGTCCTAGGCTCCACCCACAGCGCCTCCCTCCAATGCACTGAACTTAAACTGCCCACCTCCTTCTCCTCCGGAAACAAAGGGACCCAGGTGCTTGGGCAGGGTGGAGCTGCCTGACCCTGGGAGGGGACCCAGGCATGTTCCAAAGGCCAACCTGCCTGCCAGATCTGGAGGTTAGTAAAGGGCAGAAATGTAATCACTTTATTGACTATTAGAATGCATTTTATCACTTTGGGGACACGGCTCAGAAATCATTAAAATGCTATGTGATCATTGGTTTATGTGTATAACTGTATGTATGCATGTCCAAATGCACCTCTTTAGCCAGCCGTGTTGGGAATAATAATTCATGTCAGTGACTCTTCCAGCAATTTAAGATTACGCTTTTCGCTTTAGTAGTTCAAAAACAAGGGAAACCATTTTGGATAGAGAGTTACTTTTTATTTTTTAAGATTTTACTTACTCATTTGACACAGAGAGAGACAGTGCGAGGGGGAACACAAGCAGGGGGAGTGGGAGAGGGAGAAGCAGGCTTCCCGCGGAGCAGGGAGCCCGATGCGGGGCTCGATCCCAGGACGCCGGGACCACGACCCCAGCCGAAGGCAGACGCTTAAAGACGCTTGCTGACTGAGCCACTCAGGCGCCCGTGGATAGAGAGTTTCTTAAGACAATGTAAAGTGTCCCGTGATTTCTTAACCGGCACAGAGCGGGCCGTGCGGCTCTCTAGCCAGACTGTGGGCTCTGCGCCCCTGCGCCTTGTAATTACCCATGTGCCCTCTCCGAAGTCTGGCAGCGGGTCTCACACGTAGTCAAGGTGAGTACGTGCCTTGGGGACTGAAATGAATTGAGTCCTGAATATAAATATAAACTCATATTAGTATCTCAGCTTTAGCATGCAGACACTTAGTATCTCTGGTACTGGGGACAATCAAGGGACCCCTTCCAAGGGACATGGGGGGAGGGGGTGTGGATGACATGGGCTCACACGAAATGTCTCTGAAGCTCTATCCTTGTTGGGTTCTCATGTCCGCCTTTGACATTTCTCCCTTCTCTGCCTCTGCCTGTGGCCGGGGTTCATCTGCCTTCTCGGCAGCTCCCTGCCTCCTAACCTGTCATTTCTGGTCTGGGGAGTTAGTCCCCGTGACCTCGCGGACCCCAGACACTCCCACCTCAGGGTCTGTGCGCTTACTGACTCCCCGCCCCAAAGCCACCTGGGCGAAGGGACCTCCCCTGGCCTGGCCGGCAGCTATCCTGGCCAAAACTGGTCCTCCCTCTCACAAGACTCTCCGTATCCCCAACTTAAACTTTTCTCACTGGTTCATTGACATTCGTTTGTTTACCTAAGTTTCTCTTCTGCTCCTTCCATGGGAAACGGCTGTTTTCCAGAGCCCGGTTCAGGCCTTGTGGGCTGGAGGTCCACAATAAAACCGGGTGGGCTGGCGGAGACAGTAAGCTGCTGAGACTCTTTCCCAATGAGGCCTGAGGAAGCCGTCTGTGAGTCACGAGAACGAGGGACAGACGCGCGGCATCAAGGGTCGGGCCCTCCGGGGCCTCGGCAAGCCGGAGATGGGCTGAGAGCCGCCTTTCCAGATCTCTCGGTTTTCTCCGGCTGTGGAGGGTAGGGAAAGACCTTTCCAGGAAGAGGAGTGGTAGGTAGCGAATGCAGTTATCAGTAGGAACCCACCTTTTGGTCCGAGTCTGTTTTGTGGTTTAGAGGCACCTCAGTCCCTCGAGATGTTGAAAAACACATGTTTTTGACTAATGGACATGGAGCCAATTACTTCCTGCATCTCCAAAGGTCAGATTTGTGGTTTCTGGTTCTTCACGGACTGGTGCCGCCGAGAGACTGTACCCTGACCACACAGCCTGAAGGCTTGGGGCTGGCACTGGGAGCCAGCACCCAGAATTGGGCGCGCATGGCCCTCACACCCAGCAGGCTTTCTTACTGGGCTCACAAACGGGGCCTCACCCAGCACATGCTTTTTATAGAGAAGATGTCAACAGTCCAGAGATGCACAGGGTCTTATTAGGGGGCTGTGCAGGGCAGAACTGGAATATAAAACAAATTTTGACAAACAAGGCTTTGATCCCACCAAGAAGGACCCTTCCCGGCGCCTGGAGGGAGTGAAGCCCTGGTGCGTGCCTGGAGGTACACCTGTGTCCCACCTCGGAATTTCTCACTGTAAAGGTAACCCACAGATTGTTTTCGGAGCCTCATAATGAACACCTGTCTTCCTCAAATAAACTGCACTTCTTATTTTTCCTTTTTTATGGTTGTTTTCCTCACGATATTGTTAAGAACTAAATTGATGTTTTGATTAATCGTACATGAACCAGAATGCACACGGGTGGAGTACAAAGTGTAGGAGAGGGCTAAAGCAAGCCCCACTGCCATTGAGGGGGAGCACAGGTGCCTTCCAGGGCCGGCAGATGTGGACCCCTCAGGATCAACATCACGAAACCATTCTGGGAGAATCTCATGGAGGAGAAACATTTAAAAAGACCTCTCTGGGGGCACCTGGGTGGCTCAGTCAGTTGAGCATCTGATTCTTGGTTTTGGCTCGGTCATGACCTCAGGGTCTTGGGATGGAGCCCCGCATTGGGCTAAGTGCTCAGCTGGGAGTCTGCTTGAGATTCCTTTGCTCCCTCTCCCCCTCCCCCCATCCCACGTATTTTCTCTTGTGCATGTGCTCTCTCTCTCTCTCTCTGTAAAATAAATAAATACATTTTTAAAAAATACCTAAATAAATAAAAAAGACCTCTCTATAAAATTTATGTTAACATGTCTAGCAACAGGGAAAAGGTTAATTAAATCATAGTATAAACATATTTTGCTAATCTTTAAAAATCATTCTTGAAAAAATTAATAATATCAAAAGCCTATGCTATGATATTAGGTGAGAAAAAGCAATGGATACCAACCAATATTTAGTATGCTGTGACTTCTGTTCAATAACCATGTGCACGTGTGTGGGTGCATTTGCGTGTATGCAGAGAATAAGAACTCAATCCGCATTTATGGGGACTGATACTGGGAGTACTGTGTGTGCTTTCTGTTTTCTATTTTATGAGTTCCTGTATTTCAAAATCTTTATAATGTATGCATACAAAAGATACCAAAATAAATTTGTTTTAATTCTATTTCCTTCCTTTCCAGCCACCTCAAATAATAACAGGGTTTCATGGGAGGTTTCTGGTGCCAGTTAAAACTTTTCTACACTATACAGAAAGAGGAGCTCCCGAGTTCTTTTTTTTTTTTCCTGAAGATTTTATTTATTTATTTGAGAGAGAGAGAGCGAGTGAGCACGAGCAGGGGGGAGGAACAGAGGGAGAGGGAGAAGCAGACGCCCCACAGAGCAGCAAGCCCGACGTGGGGCTCGATCCCAGGACCCCGAGATCATGACCAGAGCCGAAAGCAGAGGCTCAACCAACTGAGCCTCCCAGGCGCTCCCCAAGTTCTCTTTACAGAATCAGAATAAAACTGGCACAAAAGTGACAGCATGATTACCCACCTGTAATCTCCTGGATGTGTGTGGGTACACATACACAAACGTACGTGTGTGACATTTCTCTATTTGTCCTTTCTGCTTCTCCCTGCGTCAAGATCCTCTTCCCGTCTTAGGAAGTTCCCCATCGTATACATGTTGCTGCCTCTCACTGTCAAAGCTAAAAAAAAAAAACACCAGGACACGTGTTTGCAGCCAACTAGAGACACCTCTTCCGAACTTGGAATCAGAAATGTGGAGAAATCCCCATGGTGGCAGTGATGTAGGCTTTCTGGGGGAGTCACAGTCGTGGGGACAGTGTAAGTGTCCCCTAGTGAGTGCTGACAGAGATGATGGGGGCTGTGAAAACTCGTTTCCCTGAAGTAGCCCGGAAGGCCCCACCGGGTGGCTTCTGTGGCCTGGCTTTGGGGCAAGGTGCTGACTGATACTTAGCCTTCCTTATTTCTCTCTGTTTCCAAACCCAGTTCTGCAGCCTTCCAGAAGAGTCTATTTTCAATCACTTGTTTTCTGTCTGTTAACCAGAGTTGATTCCTACTGCTTACACCTAAGAGCCCTGGCTGCCTGGAATGTTTGGTACATGACAATGCATACGGTTAGTCCCAAATGTGACCTTGAAAAGCACGGGAGCTTATAGCTCAGGAAAATATTACAGATACACCATACAGGAGGGCTACTGGCTTAGATGCTAAAGAAATATATATATATATATAACTTTCCGCTTAGGAAATCTGAATCCATTAGTGAACTCCACTAATAGGTCAAGAAAAGTAATAGCTAGTAAATATTTTATTAGTAATTTTTGAATCTTGCTAATGGGAAAACTGACTATTTCAAAAGTACCAAGCATCACATTTGGCGTCAGGCCATTACTCAATGCTTAGTGTCTGCTATTTCTTATGACTTCTTATGGAATAATTAGAGAAGTTCTGATGGAATTATGTGGGCAACCATGAATATTTTTATTTTTCTGTTGTAAACCCTCATATTTTCTTACCTCATTATTTACTTACATTACGTATTCAATACTAATTTTCTATCTATGGCATGGTAAATTTATGGCTATGTTAATATGTTAATATTTCTCCATCTAGCAAATGAAATAAATGACTTTTACATGTTTTGTTTTTAAGGTATTAACTACAAAAATGTATTAAATATAATATTAATGAGTCATTACATGGTATCTTTCATCCTGAAGATTATTAGAGGCCTTTACCCACCAAAAGACAAATAACCAACAAAAAAGAAAAAGAAAAACCTCAAAGCTAATAGAACAGCCATCCATCACTGAAATAGAGCCATAATTGTTTTCTTTTCTTAACCTATTTGAAGTCTTATTTCTCAGAAAAAAAAATCAAGCTTAAACTACTAAAAAAATTACCAGATTTTTTTTCTTAATAATTAATTTGATTTGCTGATTCTCTTCCAAGTAATGTATTTTGCATAGTTTGGCATATTCAAGAATTGAACTAGCTGGAAGTAGGAGAAAAGTCGTTCTCGGTATTTAAGGTTTGGAAATAGGAAAAGGGGTCTTCATTAGTCAGGGGCCTCCAGAGAAACAAAGCCGACAGGGTGTGTAGGGATGTATAAGAGGACATTTAATATGGGAATCGGTTCATGCCGTCGTGGAGGCTCAGATCCTCCTGCAAGCTGTGGGTAACCAGGACAGCTGGAGGCTTCATTCACTCCAAGGCAGAAGGCCTGAGAACCAGGAAGCCACTGGGCTTAGTCCCTGTCCAGAGACCCAAGAACTTGTTGTAGGGCAGGAGATGATGGCCATCCCAGCTCACAAGGTCAGGCAGAGAGGAATCCAACCTTCCCTCACCTCTTTTTCCTAGAGGGACCCTCACAGCCGCAGTGCTGGTGATCTCTACTGGGTCTGCTGACTCAAATGCTCATCTCTTCCAGAAACACCCTTCCACACGCACCAAGAAACCTTTTACCAGCTATCTGGGCACCCATTCCTGCAGTCAAGCTGACGTGAAATTAACCAACCCAGGGCCCTCAATATTGTCTTAAAGTTCTTGACTGGCCTTTCCTATAAAACAAAGTGCTGTGGTTGACAGTTGTCAGCATAATTGATAATCACACCCCCAAAAGCATACATCGCTTAGCAGTCTGGCAGGTCGCTCAATAGCAGCTCCTCTCAGACGTGAAACAAAGCCCAAACCCTCTATTCCCTGGGGATTTGCTTCTGTGTAAATAAGAGGGGAGATCCAGCATTTCTCAGCTCATCCACTTATCCTGCAAATGCTTGCTAAGACCTTAAGTCACAGGTGCAGAAAAACACAACAGCCACAGAAAATTTTAAAGAAGGAAGTAACATAATTATAGCAGCTAGGTTATTGATTAGGGCACAGGAGACAAGTACACACTCTCCACTGAGAAGTTGTAGCTTTGGCTCCTGGAGCTGCCACCTAATTACCTGTGTTGCCTTGGGCAAGGCAGGCGATGAAGCTTCTTCTGGAAAATTAATACCAGTTTTGCAAAGGTGGGGAAATTTCTTAAAAAGGAGGTAGGAGTAGTATATATATAAAAATGTTTGGCACATAGAAGATAGTTAATTTTAGCTATTATGGGTGGGGGCGAATCTGGCCCAAGACAACTGTGGATGGCCAGAGACTGCGTTCCTAAACTGTAAGATTCTGGTATAACAACTGTTGACATGCTTATCCCCCTCCAGTCCTTGGGGTTGGATTGAATGAATGAAGTTCGGTACTGCCAATGGGGATCAGATTATTCTGGCTGGCCTGGGGCTTTCTGGGGTTTCAACTCATAAGTACTACATCTCAGGAAACTCCTCAGTTGCAGACAAACCAGGACATCAGGACACCTGGAATTATCTGAATTCCGAAACTATGCACATCAAGGCCATCACCACCTTGTTCCTCTTTAATTGTTACCCCAGATATGTTTAGGGAAAGACAGTGCGATTATGTTGTGTGATCCCCAAATGCATTCTATAACACTTAGTAAGGAACTACTGTTTAGATTGCTGGAAGATATCGAAGACCTTCGCTTACAATCTCGATGAAGAAATAGGGCATACATCTGAAAGGAAACATGCCAGGTCTTACTATAAATGGTAAGTGGCAGACAAATGACTATGTCAAGTTAGGAAGGAGTTAAATAGTTACCAGTGCTCTGAGAGAAAAGGGAGATCACTCCAGGTTGAGAGATCACAGGAGAACTTCCTGGAATGCTCTCACTAGTGGAAGGCAAACCCAGTTCCAGTTGGCTAAACCATGAGCCAGGCTTCCAGATGTCCACAGGTAAGGTGGCTTCAGAGCCA
>NW_027397072.1:4248749-4270035 GCF_003265705.2 Callorhinus ursinus | reverse complement strand
GGCTTCAGAGCCAGGCTTCCAGATGTCCACAGGCAAGGTGGCTTCAGGTCCGTTGGCCCCCGAGGCTTCAAAACATCAACACATATTTGGGCTTCTCTGCTTTGCCGCTTATGACATCAATGTTTAGCTTCAGTTTGGCTTTACCTCTGACAGCCAGATGGGTACAACCACTCCAGGCTTCAAAACTTTTTACGTGACCATCCAGAAGGCACAAACAAGCTTCTTTCTTTGGCTTGAGTCGGACCAGCTGCCCATCTCTGACCAGTAGTGTAGCAAGCAGATGGTGTTATATTGATAATACTGGTAAGAGACAAATCCCAGCCCCACGATGTGTGGAGGGAAGGGATGAGGGGGCCAGTGGCCAGAATTACCTAGCAGAGGGGAAAGGATGTTGAAAGTATAACAAAGCCCACCATGGAGAGCTTCACAGAAAAGATAGAATTCGGAATCTCAGATAGTCCAACTCTCCATATTATAGAAGTGAAGGATGACTTCTTGTCCAAATTCATGGGAAGGTTGAGACAGAGACAGACACCACCCAGTCAGCGAAAGCCAGACTGTGGGGGCCGAACTCACCCAACTTTGTCATTTACTGGCGGTAAGACCTGCAGCAAATGACTGAGTCATCATCTGCAGAATGGGAATAAGGACAACCTGCTTCGTGGGATTGCTGTGAGGACTGGGGAAGCTATCTAGTGTGATCTCACCAGCACCTAGTAAGTCCTCCGTCATGGGAGGCACTGTTGTCCCCAGGCCAGGCTCCTTTCCACGCTACGTTCCCCCTATCTTGTCAACGGGGCCCTGAAAGAATGCAGAATGGAAAAGGGGCAGAAAGAAGCAGGAAATTCCATGTGCACAGGGCAATAAATACAGACCAGCGTCAGAGAAGGAGAACTTTCCCAAAAGCTAAGGGAAACAAACTGAGTTTGGGGAAATGGTTTGGGACCAGGTAATAGAGTCCTTGAATGTCAGGTTGGGCAGTTCACACTTTACGAAAGGCCTAACTTGTCCAGTAGTGTTCCTTAGCTTGTTACAGCATGTCCAAAAAGTATCTGGGGATGTTTCCATAGCACTGACTACCTCAGAGAGGCAGACTTCCACACAGGGAGAAGGCAGAGCCCCTTCTCATTCTTACCCTTATTCAAATAGCGAGCCTCTGTTCTTACCTTCTCTGATGCATCATTTTCTGGGTCAACTTGGCTGGGCCAGGGTACCTGATATATGGTCAAACATTATCCTGCTATTTCTGTGAGTTATGTTTTTGGATGAGACTAACATTTAAGTTGATGGACTTTGAGTAAAGCAGATTGCTCACCACATGGACCTTGTCCAGTCAGGTGAAGGCATTAAGAAAACCAAAAGACTGATCTCTTTTGAGCAAGGGAGGATTTGCCATCATCGGTCTTTAGAGTCCATCTGCAACATCAGCCCTTCCTGAACTTGCAGAATGGAGCTGCAGTTCTGGCCAGTCTCTGGCCGTCTGGTCTACCCCATTAGGTTTTTTTTTTTGGATTTGCCAAACCTCTGTAATCACTGGAAGCAATTCTTTCTACTAAATCTCTTTCTTTGTATATACATCCCATTGGTTCTCCTTCCCTGCAGAATCCTGGCTAATACACCTCCTAATCGAGCTGCCTTGAAAGAGCAACTTCATAATTGGAATTGGATTGGGGGAATGTTGTCCCTACTGGTAGGAAGGCGCTTCCATGGCCTCATGTAATTCTACAGGGGTCTGGTTTGTCATCCTCCCAGATTGCTTTCTGGGTCAACTGTGCACCTTCTGCCAGCCTAGGTTCCACGCGGGAAACACTTTTACCAAGTGGGCTGCCAATACTGGAAGGGCTCTGATTATGTCACTTACGGATTTCTGTGAGGCAAGGCTAATGGTCTTCCTGCACCAGGCCAATTTGTCATGTGCTTTCTGCTCTGCACAATTTCCCATCACCCTCGGATCCTAGTGTGAACCATCTGCCCTTTTGTTCTCCTTAAGCCCCCATGTGTCCTTGCTCAGGCCTGGTCTTGTCAATGGGGACCAGCTTCCTGCTGCACCTGCACTGCGATTTCCATTCCTCTCTCTGTCTCTGGACTATACCAACACCACTCGTCACTGTCAAATTCCATCTCCTTGGCGAGATAAATCCCTCTGATGTACCCTACCGTCTCCTCCTGTCCTTCCTGTGCCCTGTATGTACTGCGCTGATAGTCCTCTCCTAAGACCTCTTCCATCCACGATCCATTGTGTTCGGGGGTAACAATTCCCCTCCCATCACACAGGGGCTAGTTTTTCTTTTTCTTTCTTTCTTTCTTTCTTTTCTTTTTCTTTCTTTCTTTTCTTTCTTTTCTTTCTTTCTTTCTTTCTTTCTTTCTTTCTTTCTTTCTTTCTTTTTTCTTTCTTCCTTCCTTCCTTCCTTCCTTTTTCTTTCTTTCTTTCTTTCTTTTTTTCTTTCTTTCTTTCATCTGCCCCCTGAAATTATGCGGGAAATGTCCCTGTCTGATTCTTTGTTCTGTCTTGCAGAAGATCTCCATCTCCTGTTTTATTTCGTATGTTAAGGCGTATAACAAATTGTCTGTCCCCAAACAGATTTTGCTTTTTCTTCCCTCTGCCTTAGGACCCAGTTCCAGAGCTCCATACAAACAGACGCCAGGTTTAATGCCAAGTCATTTCAGTCAGCACGTCTCAGAAAGCTGTGCAAAGTTCAGTAAACAATAGAACACATTTAGGAAGCAAAGATCATGATCCTTATTTTATAGGTGGGTAAAAATCCGAACACACAAACTTTGAGTGATATTACTATTTGCCCATTATTTAAAAACTATCCTCACATTGATCACCGTGCCTTATGATAGCAGGGGCACAACACATACCAGTGATGCTGCCCCATTTCTCAGATGAGAATATGCACTGAGTGGTGACGTCAGCATCAGAACTATGTTAAATATTCAGGACGGCTGATTATTCACAGTCCTCTAGGTTTTCCCATTTTTCTCTACTTTCCCAATTCCAACCACCCTCCCTCACTCCTCCTGTGGCAACATCACTCAGTGAGGAAACAATGGAGAAATCAAGGTGTCGACTTTGTATGGTTTGGTCTACACCAGCTCTCAGGCTGCATGCATGTAATATGGATCTCAGGTCTCAACAAGACTCCAAAGTAGGCATAGGAGGCATAAAGAGGTTTAAGAATCAGGAAATCAACCTCAAACCCAAGTGCCCCATCCCATAGCTCTCCGTACAGGTGGAGAGGGCAGACGTCTTCTGGCTCAGCTGCCCGGAGGCCTGAAAGCTAAGCACAGTCTTGAATCTGTGCAAGCTCAGCATTCAACACGCAGCAGAAGTTCACGGAAGGAAGCGCGACCATGGTAGAGAGGTGGTGACAAGGGTGTGTTTATTAATGGAAATCTCACGACTTGACCCGAGACACTAATTCTTGACAAAACAATGTTCGTTTCTTATGATCCCCTCACTGGTGTAAGGGCCATTGATCTCAGAAGCTGGTCTGTGGCCGAGAGCCTCAGAATCAGCTGGATACAGTGATTAAAAGTATGGATTCTTGGTCTCATTCCAAACACACTGAATTGGTATTTTGCAAAGTGGGCCCAGAGGTCTGTATTTTTAAGGATGTGATTTTGATGTTTCTTTGGTAGGTTTAGAAACTAGATTTGTGCTTTATGAAACACTGTGTCATCTGCATTCATACCCTGTTCATACCCTCTCAGTTAAAGCAGTGTGTCAACTGAGTTAGCAATATAGTTTTTTTTTTTCTTTTTTTCCCCAAAGAATTACATCGAACTTGATTTTGAATATTTGTTGGCCTGGAAAATAATTCTAAATTCCTGTAAAAATTGTAGCAATAAGGATAAAGTTCAAACACAAAAGTTCTCTCTTAGAAGGGAGTAACCAGGGCCTTGAAGACCACAGACCGTCCCCCCAAACAGTAAAACAAAACACAGGGGCCAATGACCATGTAGTTTGGCCTCCTGGGTGTTTGAAACGTTCTGAAGGCGGACAACTTCAGCTAGAGTTAGCCTTTCCCAGCTCTCACAGGACAAGAGCGTCTGGCCGTCTGGCCCCCTCGTTTCACCACCCCTACCTGCCGTCTCCCAAAGCATGGGTTTATACCAATGCCTCCAAACAGGCACCGTGATCGTCAATAAACAGGGACTAATTGTATTATGTGTTAGACCTGAAAGAAACCTCAAGTACGATCTAGTTCAGCCACCAATTTATGCAGGAGAAAACAGAGAACCAGAGAGGCAGGCAAGTACTGACCACGAGCAGGTGGCCCGGGGACTCGGCAGCACTGGGAGCCACTCTCAACTCTCCATCCCCTGGCCCTGTATGACCACACGCCCATCTATTCTCTTTCCCAGAACAGGGGCCTCTGATCTTGTCCCATCACACAATTCCAGCCGCCACGTGTTTGGAGCGGTCACCTCCAGTCTGGGTATTCAAAATTATATACGTGCGCTGCTGTTAAACCGACTTTTAAGTGTTAATAAGGGAAAATCACTTCATTTTTGTCAGCTAGAAAATAAGTAGAAATTAAGCACTGTTACATCCCTGCTCCCCCCGTCCCTCAGAGGATCCTGCACAATTCTGGGGACGCTGAGCAGCCTCTCCCGGAGACTGTTGCATGCTCACAGCTTCTCCATGTGGATGGGGAAGTGCAATCAACTGTGAGGGCTCGCACAAGTAGTTTCTAACTAACAATTGTTAGCATACTACAGTTTGGAGACTATGGGTTTATTTTTAAAAATCACAGTGTCTCAAAACATCTTTGTGCTCTCCGGAGGGATGCAGCGCTGAGAAAGGACTTTAACCTGTAGTCTGTCCTACGTACAGAGCAAGCCAGAGTGACCAGCTGTTCTGCATGTGGCCTTGCTACTGAGGGTCATTACGAACTACTGCAGTAACTGTGAGATCTTGTCTCATGATTTAAGTTGTTTCCTGCCATGTCTTTAAGAGGTCCCATCTCTCATCCATGTGAGTGTCGGCCTTCACGTGGGTCACAGCCAGACACTACGGTCGAAAACCGTGCTCCAGAAGGCAGCTCCTGTCACATCAATGAAGTGCTATGCTTCATCTTCTCCTAAGGGGGGAGAACACTGGAGAGAAAGTCATGGATGCCAGTGTCTTTTCTGCTCACAGTTTCTTTTTCTGTTCTGAAACCCCGCGTCTTCACCGATGTGGGGGGAGGGGTTCCTTCTTCCAACTCACAAGGGTTGGCCACTCAACGTCTCCATCTAGATGCTCCCCCACATCCCTGGCTCGAGAGCTTTCCAATTCACATTTCACTTCTGCGCACATTTTAGGAAGCTGCCACCAGGCTTCTGTGCCAGGTTCTGGGGACGTGGGGCCCAACAAGGCAGAAGGGTTTCTGCCTTCATATGATGGTAGCCCTAAGGCAATATTTTTTATTTACTGCGTTCTTTTTGTGACCCAAGGAGCTCATTTACTCAAACTCATGCTTAGATTCTCCTATGACAGCCAGAGGACAAGGAAGCATGGTGTGGTTGAGTAACCTCTCCAGGGACACGTGGCAGAAAGTAGCAGACCCAGGTCTGGAAGCCAGGTTGCTCACGCTGCAGAGCCTGGACTCCTCCTCAGGCTGACCCCTTCCAGAGAGGGGGTGACATGGAACTCGGCATCCAGATGGGACCAGGTGCAGGGCGGGACGGGGGAGAGCTCCAAGGCCAGCCCACAGGTGTTAACGGGGTCACCCCAGGCGACTCTTTACTCCAAGGACATTTCTCTACAACAGATGCTTTTTCTGAGGACTAAACTATCAACTGTCATAAAAAGAGTGCTCATGATCTCTCTCCAACAGCACCCACCCCTCCCTCTCTGTTCCCACTAGTGTCATCAACCAAGTGAAAGCTCATTCTTTTTCTTCTGTCTTTTCTTTCCCGTAATTGGAACAGGACCAAAATTCTATTCTCCCCCCGCCTCTCATTCTGTATCCATTCTCCTGCTCCCTTGTCCTCCAAGGGCACCTGTGCTTGGCTAGCGGCTCTCACGCAACTCAGGGTCATGGGCCCGGGCATCCCCGGTCGTGCCCTGCTTTGTCGCTGTGACTGACCATCTTGTCGGCCCGGCAGGCTGCACCCCTACGTCTCTCCGATTGGCTTCTGGCTGCACTTGGCTCTCCCTCTCTGATGCCCAAGCCCTTCGGCTCCTTCATGACTCCCATCCCCGTGCTCAGAAAGCCTTTGTAACTGACCTGCCTGCGTCTGTTCGCCTCCCTGGGTTACACGGATGCAGACTGAGTGGAGGGATCTGAGTCTCGTGTGGCGGCGGTTCTGCTGCCCAGCGCTGTCCTGTCGACCTAGCTGCAATGTTCTATTTTGCCTCTTTGGCTTGTGGACCTGCCCAGACAAAGGCTTCCCTTGTAGTGAGATCTCCCACGAGCTCTTGGACCAAAACTACATTTTTATTTGTAAAACACTAGTGAGTGAAAAGGGCTTAAGCCAAAGTGATTCTTCTAGAACTTGTTGGTTTGATTTAAAATTACGTCGAGTAGAAATACTGAAAATTTCTTACCTCCCTGCCCTGTTAAATAGTCCAAAATAAACACGACTGCAGCTCTTTTGGATGGCTTAGCATCCGTTTTGCAAACACTGACTTCTGGAATATGACATGTCACACAGTGATCGAGTCAGGATCGTGGGAATCCATCTGTCTATCCTCACACAAGACGATCCATCTTTTGAGCTTTTTGTTTCCTTTCTACAGGTTCCTTGTTAACCTGCCACCTTTTCTTTTTCTCTGTTGCTGCTGCAACTTCCTTAAGTCCTATAATATATGGAGACAAATGAAGGATATTGTATCATCCTGAAGAGCTGAAGAGCTTCACAAATATAAAGCAACTCACAGGTCTTTGATATAAATATTTCCTAAAAATCATCCTAGGATTTCAGCAGTTACATCGGATACCGTGTTTGTGACTATGAAAACTCTTGCCATTTCATTCACTGCACCATTTTTTTTTTTTTAATTTTCTCTCCACCTTTTTGAGTTTCACTGAACTCTATCTACTTGCCAACATTTAGCACATCATCCTAGCTCTTTGGCCATCTAGACTGTTTTTAGTTTTGCTCATTGGGTCAAAAGAAACACAGATCCATGCAAATAATCCCAAGGAAATAGGAGTGCCTCATGGTTTGGGTTTGGCCACATTTGCGAGAAAATCTGAATAACCGTGACTTACACGCAGGCGGTGGTTGGTGCTGGTTTGGCAGCTGGTCAAGGATTCGGGGCCCTCTTCTCCCTCTGCTCACGCTCACACATGTAGCTCCAGCCGACACGACTATGCTCAGCTGGAAGAAGCAATGGAAGGATGGCACGTGCCCACCACAGAGGCTTTCTGGCAGAGGTGTTTTCCTGAAGGTCTCACTGACCAACTCTCAGTAACGTCTCCTCGATCAGAACCATGTCACAGGTCACCTCTCTCTGCAAGGGAGGCAAGAGAAGGTCGTTTTTGGCTGATCCTATTGCCATTCAAACCAAAATAAGGTTTTCGTTGGTAAAGACAAATGGCCAAATAACTCTTGGGTAGGTCATCAGCGGCCACTGATTTAGCACATAAACCCATTGAACTGGGGCCGAAAAGCCACCTGGAACCCCCTCGCCTCCCCAGACACACAGGAGTACTTCTTCCAGGAGACAGATGGTTCTCCCTCATGATTTCTCTGCTTCCCCATTCTGTCTTCCAATTATCCTTTTGGTTTTGACTTCATTTCAGTTCCGAATGGCTACTCCAGCCCTAAGATTCCCTCATGACTTCTCAACTCAAATCTTGCAGAGAACGAGGCCAATCTGTGTTTTCAACCCCAAATCTAGGAAGGAGTCTGATTATTAGTTCAGTTTAACTCTTGAGAGACAAATGAGTTCCAGGTCACGAGCAAGCCTATCATCCATGCACTACCTTTCAGTTGGCAGTCACCCAGCCATATTGGCCCCGGTTGGGGCAGAGCGAGGGGGATGTGGTCAGTGAGTCCAGCAGGAAAGGGGGGTGTGGGGCAGTACGGTCAGCAAATGATGGCCACCTGTGCTATGTCAGCTCAAGCTAGACGTGCACTCGTGACTTTTTCATGGGAAGTGAAATCTAAAGGGTGACCCCCATCTCCCCTGACTTTTCCAGATCTACTCCTGTGCTGCCTATTACAGTTAGGTCCAGCTTTCACTGTGATCATCGATGATAAAATTTGTAGCCTTACAATCCAGTCTTATGGGATGACAAAATATAAAGCAGGGGCAAGTCATCTGCTGTGGCCTCTCTCCACTTCCATTGTGCTCAAAACATCAAAACGCACCCCGTTTTAATGAAGTTCTATGTGCTTTTGCCAACGCCAAAAGTCTGGATTTCATTATTTCAAATTCGCCAAGCTACACGTCTCATAAAAGTATTTACTTTCAGGTAGAACCAATGTATCTTCTGACAAGATTATCATCCATGATTATCCAAGATTATCATCCTGGACGTTCTGTCCAGGCATACTGTTTTTCTGGAGTCTTATAGATAAACAATCACTGGAGTAAGGGTACGTCACCTCCCTGTTTCACTCCCAGATTTCCTGGGAGAATAGTAAAGTCAAAGTTTTCGTATTTTATATGTTTTCCTAGCAGGGACATTTTAGCTGAAGCTGTCCCTTCAGTAAACCTAACTATTGAATTAAAAAAATAATTTCTTTAAAAAAAAAAAACCCACAGCATTGAAAGGCAAGTAGTGTAACAAATAGTACAAGGAGTACCAATGAATAATTTGAAACACGCCCAGGGGCCAGGATCCTTTCCTGCTAATTGTAAGAATTTTTTACTAGATAAAACTGATACAGGGTATACACTTTGTTTCCTTCAAAATTAAAAAAATAAATAAGTAAATAAATAAAACCCTACCAAGGTGAAAGACATCCTAAAATATTCAGGAATAAAGTTAAAACACTGATTATATAATGATTCGATAGTGTTGCCATCGATAGTTCTGATAGTCGTCCTATGGTGTGAAAGTGGAAGTCGGTATAACTAAAAATTTTACCTACGGGTGGTTGTGTTAATGGTGCACTTGGAAATTTGTTACAGTACAACACAGATGTTTCTACAAAACCAAATTTAATATACAACAAACACTCACCATGTAAACACATCTTTAAAAAAATCTGATCATAATTCCAAGGATCACTTACAGGCATCCATAAAAGCATTTTATATCAAGAATCTCAATACAGAATGATTTCTATGTCAAAATACATTTACACTGTAAATTGTTGATAGGGGGGAGAAAAAAAAGGACACAGAGAAATGGGAGTTTTGCTGGCACTGAATTCAACAGCAACTGGCCCTGATAATTTCCCTTCATTTTCTACTTGAAGCATTTCTGATCAAGCGTGTTCATCTGCCTTGCTATACTTTATGCTTTTGTCCACTCGACTGGCCAGTTAAAAATCTTGAGACCTTATTGTCGTGCTTATTCGCATTGTCAGCGGCTCTCAAACCTGCCCAGAGCGCTCCTGTGGGGTCTGTTCCTGTCCAGGCTGACATCTGGGACTCCTCAAGCCCGTCTGGGATGATCAGTTTGGAGGACAACACTTTAGGAAATGGTACGGTAGTTATCAAAGGCAAAACTGGAAACGAGTCACATAAAAACCACAAGTGCAGATCGATCACACAATTTTATTAGAGTCTTTTGAACAAATGTATTCCTCTGTGAAAAACTCTTGCAAAGAGACATTGGGGTATACTATTTTCAACCCTGAGCAATAACACTGCATACCAAGGAGGGTGGGTCACGAAGCTGGTTCCATTGGGGCACGAGCACAAGCCACTGATATTCTCTATGTGATCAGGTTTTTACAAAAAAATACATAGTTTTCAATAAATAATGCTTAATTTTACAACTTTGATACAGCAATGTCATACACTGTTCTAACACACTAAACTCTGCATGCTAGATAGTCTACAAGAAGACAAAACTTTGCCATGCATTTTCTTTTCCCCCTAGTGCTATCAAACACTTCATCCTCCAGCGCACCGCCTCGGGGAGCTTCACCCTCTCTCTGTTTCACAGCTCAGGGCGTGGGCTGGCATGCAAACTCTAAAACAGGGTCCCCCCCCCCAAACCACTCAGACTTCTAGACAAAAGGGTTTTCAGCTTTTCTGCTCCCAAACCTGGAGTGGCTCTGAAAGTAAGTTTCATGTGGCCTTGGAAAATACAGACTTGGCAACAGTGTCATGCTGAAAACTGCTCTCGCTCCTCAGGTGGCTCTGTCCCGGGGGCCACCGTGAAGCAGTGTGGGATGCCATGACCACGAGGAGCCCCAGACTGGAAAAGCAGGCCTCCGATTTGAAACAGTCCATTCAAAAAAGGGTGTCACAAACAAATGCAAAAGACTCTTCAACCCACAACATATGTACAAGAGTAAAAAGTAGACAAAATGGGAAATTAATGGTAATGGTATATAACGTTTCTCCCTATGTGATTCAAGGGATGGGGCATTGTGTTCTTGAACATAAGCTGGATGAAGAAAAATGTGTTAGAGGGCCCTTTGTCAATAGCTATTTGATCAAAATTCTTTCTACGGTATCCTGTGATTATTTCCAGTCGCTTTTTCTTTTTTTGAAGCAGGAACGTCATCTGTCTCATAAAATAACATAAACATCAAAGTCCCTTCGAGGACCCTAGAGTAAATATTTTCTACGCATTTTCAAACTTTTTGTCATATTGCTTTATTTGTCATTTTCACAGCAGAGAAAACCCACGTCTACGTGACTACATAAAAGAAGTTTGATCAAACCACGACAAGGAAGCCTCCACGAACGCACATCCAGGGTGTTTCAATTCCTCAACTGCTCGTACGAAACCACATGTCAGCTCCGTCATATTGGCTTTCACTGGTTGGTTTTCTCGACGGAGTTCTCTGTTTGCAACCACAGGCAACCAGAAGTTCCCAAGTCATTTAGAACAGTCCTATCTGTGCACTGGCAGAGGTATTGAATCTTTTAAGAGTATCTCTACCCAATAAAATTATTACTTTTATACATGGAACATTATGAACTTATGTTTCCCTTTGTAAGCCATTTTATACTTTCTGCACTTTTGTGCTTTTATTGAGTATAAAAATAGGTCTCCTTTAAAATTCTGTTTAAGTTCACTAAAAAACTACTTGTTTGTGAAATTCTCTTATAAACTCACTGCATCCACATGGAATAGATAAAACTAATTAGGCAGCTAATGGATATAGGTAGTGTTAAAAAAAAAAAAAAAAGCAAAACCTCAACGGAAAAAAAAAAAAAGGCATGTTAGGAGTCAAGAAAAAAGAAAAGCCAGCGCCAAAGTAAAATGGAAAATGAGTGGAGTTTAATAAATTTTGTTTAATATTTATTGTGACTGAAAACGTGGGCTCGACAAGAGGGGCAAAAACCAAAAACCAAAACCAACCGACAACAACAACAGAAAAAACCCCGAACCAAGCGGAAAAACAACCGAGTTGTAACCAAAGAGCAGAATTTGCCAGATCATCAAATAAAAGGGGATATGGCAGAATAAATGAAACAAATGAACAGTGAGAAAGAAGCAATAATTAAAAGAAGCCCAATCTCTGAGAAGCGTGTGCAAGAGTCATTGCACGGAGACAGTTACTTTGGGAACTCATGAACTCCTGTGTTGGGTTACATAAGGCTCAGACTCGGTACCCCCACAGGCCTAGGCTATACAAAGGGTATTTGAAACTGACATTCCTAATGGAAATTTTATAAAATTTGGCCCTTAGAATAACTGAGAAATATCCTGAAAAAATCTTCCCTGAAACTGTAATAAAGAAGGTTTCTTATCTACTGATAAAATCGACAACTCAGTAAACTATTTTTTGCTGGTCATCCTACATTAAAAAAAAAGCACAAATATATTTGCCTCAGAAATCTGTTAAAAGCGGGGGACCACGCAGTAAAAGAGTATAAAGATCCTATAAATGGGAGAGTAGAAGAAAACGTCTCTCCAAAATGTCCACAAGGATACATATGCCCATTGGAAGAAAAAGTAAGAATATACATATTATTAATCATCCAGAGAATAAAAAAGTTAAGATTGATATAATATATTTATATTGAATGACTACTTTAAAATAGAGCAACTTATTTGCTTTATTTCTCAGATTCCTTAGGCAAAAGTCACTTAAGTTCTGAAGTGAAAAAGAAATGTAAATTTCTTTTGCTGGACCAATATCAAATGAGGATGGTTTCAACTCCCAGAGAAGAGAAAGACAAGTTTGGCCTTTTGAGTCTTTCTCTTTTTCAAAAAATAAAAATAACATAAAAACAACTAAATCCTCCTGACTGCTATACGCATGCATATTAAAATCACTTCCCCTTGATTAACATTACAAAGAAACATCTCTGCCCAAAAGGGTTGTAATGATCTCTCTCTAGCTAAAGGGTAATCATTCTACAAATAATTTGCCCTGTGACTGTAGTCATTCATAACATACATAACATTTGCAAAGCACAGTTTAAATACACTGCCTTTTATTAGCGTTATTTTTTTTTTAATAAAAGGGATGCATATCAGAGCGTAAGAACTGGAAGATTATTTCCACAGTTTAAAGAATTAATAAGAGAATGCTGGTTTAAGGTCTTCAAGTTGGAAATCTTACCAAAATGCCATCATCAAAGTCTGTGAACTAGTTATAAACAGCAGGATACCCACTGGCTAGGCTGCGGCGCTCTCAGCGCCCACCCCCACCCCCACGTTACCGTTTTAAGATATTCTGTCAATGCTTAGTTAAAAATAAGACTTACTTAAGAGACCAAAAAAAAAAAAATGCAATTAAACTTTTATTGAAGACTATCCAGTGGCAAGAATACCTGTGTATTATGTTTTAGACATTCAATAAAGAATTCATTAAGAATGATTTTCACAATGCATTCATCAAAACAGCCTTAAATATGGTTAAAAGCGCATCCAAGCGCCTGTCCTGAGTTCTAACAGGTTTTTAATTTAATTCGCTGACCATCTATTTTTCTTTTATTTTACTCTCAAGAACTTAGCTACTGAGCTTTTTTTTAAAAAAAATTATTGTTAAATCAAGACTATTTGTTTCCATTCCGAGGCCAATTATGTTACTAATTAAAGTTTCTACCTCACCACAAAAAACGTCCAAGATTCATCTATGATTAAAACATAAAATACATGCAAAGTTTTCAGATTTTCAAAATACATAGACTCAGTCTTATAAATGGGTTTGTGTTTTCAACAAGTTTCAGGACTGCAGCAGAGGGCCGCCACGTAAAACCACCAGCACAGAGAATTGTCAATTGTAAACCGCTGGTTCAATTATTCGTGGCTAAAATAAATGTCCGACCAATGACTACATTAGTCTATCATTTTGAAAGAAAGAAAAAAAAAGGTAAACAACTCCAGAAATCCAGTTCTATATTGAGAACCTTGTTAACACCATCAGCCCTTCCTTTTCCCAAGTGTACTACTGAAATCTGATGGTTCATCGAAAGGAAAAAGCCACAGAAATCTGTCCATCTGTAGCAAAAGCTGGTTGGCTTCGCATCCCAGGGCTGGGGGCTGGGGTGGAGGCTCGCCGGGGCCGGAGGGAGGCTGGGAGAAGCCGCAGCTCGGAGCGCGGAGGAGAGGGGCCGAGGAAAAGTGGGAGGGGAGACAGGGAGGGTGCGGGGCTGCTTTGGCCTAGCAGTTCCCGGTGCCGTGCCGACGCATGCATTTGGTCTCGCCAAATCTCAGTAAAAATGGAGGCTGAACCTTGGTAAATCATGTCAGTAGGTTAAAAAAAGGGCTGTGGTGATTTTGCACTGAGTTTCAATTAAGCCGCTGAAAACCTCCCCCACTGCAGGCGCCGCAGCTCGGAGGTGGGGCTGGAGGGCTGGCGCGCCGGGCCCCGCGTGGCCTCCCCGCCCCCCTCGGCGCGGCCCCCAGGGAAAGAGGGGCAGAAGGCACGGAAGGGGGGCCAGAGCCAGGGCCTGCCGCGAGGGCTCAGACACAGGCCGGGCCTGGGGAAAGGAGAGCGGAGAAAAAGGGGAGGGGGGCGGGCAAACGGTCCCCAGCGAACAGGGCGCGCGCGCGGGCTGGGGATCCCGCCCGCGCCGCCGCGGCCGGAACCCCGAGGAGGCAGCTGGGGAAGGAGAACTACCGAGAAGCCGAACCACCTTCCCAGAGGCGGCCCGCCGCGAGGCAAGTTCCGGGGCGGCCCGGGAGCAAGCGCGCGCGCGAGGGCGCAGGCTACGCGGGTGCGGCGGCACCTCCCCCGCCCACCCCCCGTTCGTTTTCTTCCTCCCCACCCTGCGGGCCTCGGGGCGCCATTGCGGGTGTCCCCGCGCGCCCCTGGGGCCCCACCGCCGCAGGCCGCGCCCTCTGTGCCTCCGCCGCCCCACCGACACCCTGGTGGCCGCGGCTCGGATCGCGGCGGCGGTGCCATGTTCCCCCCGTCGCCCCCGCCACCCCGCCGCGCCTCGCGCTCCCGCAGCCCCGAGCAATCGGTAAGAGACAGACACCGACAACCTCTTCCTGGCCCCCGTCGCCACTCGAGATCCAGAACTGTGGCCTCGCTCCGCACAGCATCTACCTCTGCGCACACACGGAGATGCAGCGTTAGGGGGGAAAAAATTCAAAACTGGAAACGGCTGCCCCCACCCTCTAAGGGAGAGCGGCGGGGATCAGAGCGCCCCGAGTGCTGGCAACCCGAGGGCGGCTGTCACCGCGACGCGCAGCCGGGACACAGCCCGGAGCATAGTACGCACACCCCCGGCGAGCGCGGGACACTGACCGCGCGCGCTGGCACCGGGTCCTCGCAGAGCCCGCCCCTCCCCGGCCGGCTCCCCGAGCTTCTCGGCGCTGCCGGCCCGCCCGTCAGCCAGGATGGGTGGAGAGAGAGTGGGAGTGGAGGAGGAGGTGAGAAAGGAAATGGTGGGGCGGGGGGAGGAAAGGGAAGGCAGAGAAAGAATCCTCCTCCCTCGTTTTCAATAACTAGCCACGGAAGGCAGAGGAAAAAGAAATCGGCCTGCCAATTGAACACTTTCCAGCCTAACCCCCACCTCCCACCCGCGCACACAACAGCCTCGTCACTGCGCTGCGACAACACGACCTCCAGTTTGACTTCTATAGAGACTATTGGCGATGCGCGTTTCTATCAGTTCCAGCTGATTTATTAAAATTGTCAAGATACAGACTTCCAGCACAAAAAAAAAAAAAAAAACAGGCAATGATGTCGACAGTGCATTGAGTCTGCTTTGCCACCATTTGCTACAAAATATGCAGATGGTCTGTACTTTATTTAGATTATATTGCACAAAATGAGAAACTTTTTAAACTATGTGCCTTTTTTTTCTTTTTTAGCTAAAAATCGAGAATCCAGTTTCAAACCTTCCATCTGGGGCCCCATCCACATATCACAGCGTATGAGATACATAAAGTCCTAGTATAGTACAGTACATATACAATCTTTAAACTAAGATAACAGCTCTGAGGTCTATATCACCATTTTCAATAAATCTTTACCTACAAATATTGAACAAATCTCTACTATAGCTGTACAAAAAAAAGTTTGCTTTTTTTTTTAAACCACAAGGCCTTTAGATGCAAGGATTACTTAAAAATTTTAATCCTTTTAAACCAGGACATCACGTACCAACATACTTGCATGCTAAAAAAACAAAAAACGAAAAAAAAACCCAAAAAACAAAACAAAACAAAAAAAAAAAAAAGAAAAAAATCAAAAGGGAAGAAGTGCCTGAAAGTCTTACTGAAAAAACACAGCAAGAATGTTCCCTTTTCACTGTACAAAAATACGCCTGAAAATATATTAATTTTTAAAAAAGACTGAGGTCTGTTATGTATCAAAAATGTTTCAATACCTTTTGTACTGAGGTCTAGGCTGTCTGGTATTCAATCAAGGAGGTATAAGGGAACAAGTTACAAAAAAAAAGTTGGCAAGTAGAAATCACATTTGTAAAACCATAAACAATTTGATCTGAAAAGTAAACTCTGATCTTAAGTCAGTTCACAGTTTTTTTTTTTTTTGTGAGCGTTTGTACAGTCTGCATTTTTTCAAGCTCCCTGCAGTTTTGTTAAGTATCGGATGCATAGAAGACATCAGTTTTCTCCCTCCAAAAAAATAAAATAAAATAAAAAAGTTGCAATGGTCCCTTTTTTGTTTTTGTGTTTGTTGTTTTTTTTTTTTTTTTAAAAATCACCAGTTCTTTAAGATCTCTTAAGAAAAAAAAAAAAATCTCCAACCAACTCCCTAGCGTAACGGTTGTGCTGCCAAAAGGTCCTCTCCAGACGTCTTCCAGACTTCAAAGACCGACAAGCTTCAAACAGCGCCTTCCGGAGCGGGTCCTCCCTCCCCTCCCCCGCCCTGTCCCCTCCGCCTTTGTTGCAATCACGAATTTCAGGAAAAAGAAGTAGTAATTACAAAAACACATTTTTGGGGAAAAAAAATCACAACTCCAGACTAGGTATGCAACTACCTTGAGACACGATAAAGGAAGGGAGGGGAGCAAAAAAAGGACAGGAAAATGTTTTAAAACTACTCATTTCACTTTAACTCCACCAACATTTTCATCATCTTTTCCAATTTCTTTGTGTCACGACATCATATCAAGATCAGCATCTTCTTGTCTCCCCTCCACCCTACCACCTCCACCATCAACACCATCGACACCACCACCACCACCATCATCATCATCATCATCATGACCACCACGACTTCCTCCCGAGGAACCCTGCTCTGCGCCCCGCGGAGAGAAAGAGCGAGAAGCGGGGCGCCCCTCTCAATACGTGAACACCAGGTCGGAGAAGTTCGCCTCCAGCCAGTCCCCCGCGATCATCTCGCTCAGCTCGGGCGTGCAGTAGTCGGGGAACTCGAAATGGGAGCCCAGGCTGCCCTCGCTGAACGAATCCAAATCCTTATCCACCAGAGACAGGGACAGGTTCCCGGCCGCCGCGCCGCCCCCCAGCTGCTGCTCGCCGGCGCTGTGCGCGCCCTGGGAGAAATTCAGGCTCAGGTCGAACATCAGGTCGTCGGCGTCCTCGGCGCCGCTGCTCCCGCTGCTGCTGGACGAGGTGGAGACGGAGCGCGAGGACGCGGGCGACAGCGCGGGCTGCGCCAGCGGCGGCGGCTGCTGCTTGGTGATGTTCTTGAAGCTGTAGTAGAGGCGGCTGCCGCCGCCGGCGCCCGAGGTAGCGCCGGCCCGCACCTCGTCGTACAGGCTCGCGCCCTCGGGGGACTCGGCCGAGCTGCTCAGCGTGGGGCTGGCGGGCACTTTGGCGACGTTGTAGCGTCTCAGCAGCTGCGGCGGCTGCTGGCCCGGCGGCTGCAGGAGCTGCTGGTGCGGCGGCTCGTCGTCGTCCTCGTCCGCCTCCTGCTTGATCCGCAGCTGCAGCTCGTCGTCGTCGTCGTCGTCGTCGTCGTCGTCGTCCAGGAACACGCACTTGACCGTCTTGCCCGCGCCGCCGCCGCCGCCGCCGCCGCCGCCGCCCGCGCCGCTCACGCGCAGGCTGCCGAGCACGCAGTCGTCGCCCGCGCCGCCCAGGTCCCCGGGCTGGGCCGCCTTGCCCGCGCCGGCCTTGGCGCCGCCGGCGGCTGGGGCCGCGGGGGCCTTGAGCTTGCCGCATTTCTTGCTGGAGCCCTTGGAGGTCTTGGCGCCGCCCGCGCCGCCGCCCGCGCCGCCGCCGCCCGCCGCGCTCTTCTCGGGGCTCTGGCTGGCGCTGGGCTTCGCCGAGGGGTCCATTTTGGGCTTTTTCCGGGGCCGGTACTTGTAATCGGGGTAGTCGGCCATGTGCTTGAGCCGCAGCCGCTCCGCCTCCCGGATGAACGGGATCTTCTCGCTGTCCTTCAGCATTTTCCACCGCTTACCCAGCCTCTTGGAGATCTCGGCGTTATGCATGTCCGGAGACTGCTCCATGATCTTCCTGCGCTCGATCTTGGACCACACCATGAACGCGTTCATCGGCCGCTTGATGTGGCCCGACGCCGTCTTGCACCAGTCCGGGTCGCTCTCGTCCAGGGCCACCGGGCTGCAAGCCATGAATTCGCCCTCCTCCGTGTCCAGCGCCTCCCGGGGCAGGTTGCTCTCCGCTTCCAAGCTCTCCGCCTGCTGCACCATGATCCGCCGCGGGGCTGGGCGCTCCAACCCGGGCCGCTCGGTCTCGTGCGGAGGTCCCCCTCCCCCTCTCGCCCCTCCACCTTCCCGGGCAAGTTGCAAAGTCCTCGGTACCCCGCGTCCGCGGCTCCCCCCCCCCCCCCCCGCCCCCCCTTCCAGGCTGCACACAGCGGCTGTGGCGGCTGCGGCGGCGACGGCCGCCGGAGCGCGGGAAGCTGCGGCTGCGACGGGAGAGGCGGCGGCGGTCGAGGCAGCCCGGGACCCCTCTCTCTCCGGCTCGTGGCTCCCGCCGCAAGCACCGGACCCCGAGCACTCCCAGGCGCGCGCGCTCCTTCTGCAAAAAGTTGAGGGCTCTCTCCCAACTAGTTATCAGGGTGTCATATGGGTGACATCACTCCGCGGGCCAGCCAATGGCTGGGGGCCGGCTCCGCCCATCTCCCTTTATTAACTCCTCGGCCACACCCCCTCCCCCCGCCCTCCGGGCTGCTTTGCAAAGATGGGGGGTGGGGGGGGAGGCATGTCTGGAAATATGTTATTTTTTAAAAAATCCGCGTGTGTACACAGATGCGCCTCTTCCCGGGATGCTCTGGAGCCACGCACTGCACCGAGGCGAGCCGGGCTAGTCCGGCCAGGTCCGGGGCCCCTTTGTGCTGGGTCCCCGGGAGGCCCGTCCGAACGAGCCGACCCGGCGCGCCCGCTCTCCCGGAGCACACACTCGGGCACGCGCGCAGCCGGAGCGGGCGGGTGCCGCCCGGCGCGCCCCCGGGTGGGTGCAGCTGCTTCCCGGTGCCGCGCGCTCCCGAGCGCGCCAGGGGAGCCCGCCGCGCCCCGGCCGACGGAAGGTGGCGCTTTAACACAACACCTCCCGGGCACGTGGGCTCTCTCCTCCTTTTTTCCCTTTCTCCCTTTTTCTAAGGCAAAGAAATCCATATAAAGCCCGAATGGCTTCCTTCTCCCTCCCCCGTCTGCATTTTCTGTTTTTGTCCTTTTTCTCCGTCTGTTTTCCCCCTTCGGAGGCGGTCTGAGACGCGGCGGGCGGGTTTGGCTGCGCCCGGCCCGCGTGCGTCCCGCCCCAGGCCGAGCCGGAGTAACGGTCTGTGGGGTTTGGTTGGGGCTGGGTCCTTGCGTTCGATCTGGCCCCTCCGGAGCTTGGTTCTAAACCGGGTCCTGGGACCGACGAGCTTCGCCACAGCCCCGCCCATGCGTCTCCTGCCCGCCGCGTCTCCTGCTCGCCCCCTCCCCCGGCCTTTCCCCCCGCCCCAGCTCCTTGCCATTCCCCCTCTTCCTCTTTGTCCCTCCCCCTCTCGGTCACCAGCGCCCTCCTGAGCGGCATCATCCTGAAAATCTAGCAAGGAGCAAGCACGCCTTCTGGGGCATTCGCTATTGTAGTTAACGACCTGGACCAAAGAGAAAACAAGGTGCATCCCAACTTTGGAGTGGAAAGACGTCCTGTATCTGTGCAAAGGTGGGACGGACTGCTCCTCGTACAGCGACAGAGAGATCGGGCTGGCTTATTAAAGCAGCCCCATGCCCGGTCGATCCTGCTGTGCTACTTGGAAACCCGTTTTTCTTTGTGTTTCTTTATTTAGTCGCTGTTACCCATCTGTGGATATTATGGGGGGGGGGGAAATGAAAAGAAAACCACCGCTTCCTATTCATTGTCTGTCGTCATCACTGGCTTCACAGCCTCCAGCACTGGGGATCTGGCAACTTTGAGTGATTCCCAAGACACTGCCCAGAGTGTTTCCCAAGAGATGTCAGCCGCTTGGGACTAGTAAAATTACCCAAACCGGCTTCCTTCCAGGTTCCCTTCCTGCAAATAATACTGCATTATCCAAGCATTGCAGCTTTCTGATGTCTTTAATACATAAAATGGTACCAGGTTTTCACATTTTTCACAGACCATCATATGTGTAATACGTATACCACCATCGCCGTACCCTCCCCCACCTTTTGCATCTTAAAGAAAAATACTGCATCCAGTGCTTCTGACATTCAGGCCGGTCGTGCTGGCGATTTATTTTTTGGAGCCATTGGAACCAGAGGAATTTACAGCCATGCATACCGGGTGACCCGAAATCTGGAGAGGTATAAAACCTAAGGCAGTGTGTGAAAATTCATATTCACTCCCACAAGGCAAGCACTGCGTCCCCTTCCAGGCTCATGTCACACATTTTCCAGCCGTTCCAGCTACAAGAGGGTGGGTGGATGGAATGGTGGATCCACACTGCTCTTCCCCCAGCACAGGACACATCCATACTCTAGCCAGAGGCTTGAAATAATTTAGCTCAGTTGCATTATTTTTATGCAAACTATGAGGGCATCTAGTATTTTTTAGACTTTGAAAGAGAATGCATTTGAAAATCTTCAGCAAATTCAATATTTATTTGCCTTTTCACTCCATAGCAGAAATCATGTTTAACTTTAGAATGAGAATTAGGGGAGTACAATAAAGCTGGAAAATAATGGGTTTATTCTCTGAGGGCCATGATCTTCTGAGAGGAAATAGAAGCTAATATTTACCCTTCCAGATAAGAAACATAATTTCTGTTCTGAGAAAGATGGGTCATCTTTGGAGAAGAGAAAGCCAGAGTAAGGGGGTTGTTTATTAGTGTGAGCGGGCAGGCTGGGATGATGAGAGGTCAGTGCTTTGACTCAGTGGGTCTTTCAATCAACACGCCGCACAGGTTGGAGGAGGTAAAGCAGGCACGCAGGCTTGCACAGGAATGTCCTGGAGCAGGTTCCTCCCTCTCTATTCCATAGACAAGGTAAGAATTTTCAGAAAGGATTACCTAGATTGCTATTTTGTAACATGATCTACTCCACCTATACAATGTTCCTGAATTTAGTGAGGATTTGGAGGGGGGAAAGGAAAAGACAACTAAATAACTCATCTGTATACTTTTCTTTCTTTCTTTCTTTCTTTCTTTCTTTCTTTCTTTCTTTCTTTCTTTCTTTCTTTCTTTCTTTCTTTCTTTTTTCTTTTTTTCTTTCTTCTTGCTTTCTTGCTTTTTTCTTTCTTTCTTTCTTTCTTTCTTTCTTTCTTTCTTTCTTTCTTTCTTTCTTTCTTTCTTTCTTCTTTTCTTCCTTCCTTCCTTCCTTCCTTCCTTCCTTCCTTTCTTTCTTTCTTTCTTTCTTTCTTTCTTTATTTCTTTCCTTCTTTCTTTC
>NW_027397072.1:4199548-4248649 GCF_003265705.2 Callorhinus ursinus | reverse complement strand
TTTCTTTCTTTCTTTCTTTCTTTCTTTTCTTTCTTTCTTTTCTTTCTTTCTTTCCTTTCTTCTTTCTTTGCTTTCTAAGGAAAAGTTTTAAAAGAAGGAAATAGGCACCTGTTTGAGACCTTCATGCTTCTTACGGGTATAAAAAATAGACGTTTGCAACATCAGCAGTAACCAACTATTTAAAGGAGTTTTAGGCTAACAAATGGAAAATGTGGCCCTCTGTAAGGATACCTACATCTCCTGAAAGTCTAATTTAGTTAAATGGAAACTTAACCTGCTATTTTAAAAACCACTGAATGTATATCAGCATTAAGCCTAGGGGTCATCTTTTTTGTAGCCAATATACATTTCATATATGTGTGAATATTTATATATTTATAAGCAAGATATGTGATTTTCCTGCTAATTATAAACATTGTTGGAGATATAATTCATGCTCAGAGTCTTAAGATTTACATTTGATTAGAGCTACACATGACTAATTTTATGGTTATTATTGTCTTTTACAAATGCATCTTTTATAAAGAAGACCCTTCATTTATAAGAACTATTATGTAAGGGGGTAAGATATTCTATGAAAATCTCTCAAAATTATGAGAACACAATCAGAATACATATGAAACGTTCCTTTCCCCTCTGAACAAGAAACATTTCTCTAGGCAAGTAATACACTAAAAATATCACTGGGTAGATATTTGACTCATTAAATTGAACATATCAGTTTTACAAGTGCTCTGACTACATGCGTTTCTCCCTTGCTGAAATGATACTGTGCAGGACCATTCTTTCCATGTCTTCTCTCTTGATTTACTGTCCTGAAATGAGCTCCCCCACTCCCAGTGCAGCTACCTGTCTGTATCTCCTCCTCAGACCTGGATCTCAAATTTGATTTGTAGATCTTCTGTCTACCCGGAGCCCCCCTTGTAGGTATCCTCACACGTGGTAATGGATATAAATTGAACTCACTGACTCTCCAGACCCTGTTTTGCCCTATTGTTCCCATGGTGCTTTAGGGCCTTGGCATTTTATTCTATCCACCTAGAACTTTCTTTTCACCTCGTCTTTGCATCTTGATCTCCTGCATTGCATTTAGACCCAGGTACTATGCTGGGAGGGCTTCTAAGCACCTGCTGCCCCTGCCCTCGACACATAGGCTGCCAATGACTGTCACTGCCTCTTTGGTTCATCAGGATGCACTTTAAAGTTGCTAAAATAATCTTGCTGATATTTTCCCTCATTTAATCTCTGAATCACCCAGCCTGAGAGTATGCTTCATTAAGGCACGGCAGAAAGGCACAGGGCAGGGACCCTGAAACTTTTAAAACATAATTTTACATCATGATGAGCACACAAGTTATACACATACAAAGCAGAAACCAAAGTGTCACAAATGAATATCTCTCCTTATTAAGTATAATTCAGGCTACTTTCCATTCCATTTCTTTAAACAGTGTTGCTTAAAACCCACTGAACTTACCTATTAATGAGACATTATTGAAGTTTGAATAACAGTGGCTTGGGTGTTCTAAGACTCTAGTATGTTCTGCCTTGGATTGAAGATTCCAGTTGCAGTGTCCATCTGTCCATCTGTCCATCTGTCCGCTCTTTCCCTACCTCCCTCCCTCCTTCCCTCCCTCCTTCCCTCTCTCCCTTCCTTCCTCCCTTCTGTGGACACACCCTACTAGAGGGGTAAATTAGCTAAAATTTGTGAACCTGCATTGACACAGCATAATTACCCACAGCCTGTAGTTTACACCAGGACTCACTCTCCCGGTATTTTACACTCTATAGGTTTTGACAAATGGATAATGGTGTGTATCTACCATTATCATATCATACAGAATATTTGCACTGCTCCAAATATCATCTGTGCTTCCCCTAAAAATCACCCCCCCCGCCTACCCCCACCTCTGACAACCACTGATCTTTTTACTGTCTCCGTAGTTTTTGTTTTGTTTTGTTTTGTTTTGGTCTATTCCAGAATGTCTTCTAGTTTCAATCATGCAGTGTGTAGCCTTTTCAAATTGGCTTCTTTCACTTAAAAATATGTATTTAGGTTTCCTCCAGGTCTTTTCACGGCCTGACAGCTCATTTGTGTGTGTGTAGGCTGAGTAATATTCCATTGTCTGGATAGACCACAGTTTATTTATCCACTCAACTACTAAAGGGCATCTTGGTCGCTTCCAAGTTTTGACAATTATGAGTAAAGCCGCCATAAATATCCATATGGAGTTTTTGTGGGGACCTCAGTTTTCGATTCCTTGGGTAAATACCAAGGAGCACAATTGCTGGATCCCATGGTAAGAGTATATTTAATTTTGTAAGCAACCAGCAAACTCTCTTCCCAAGTGGTGGCAGCATTTTCGGTCCCAGCAGCGACACGCGAGAGCTCCCGTGGCTCTGTCCTCAAGTGCTCAGAACACACCTGTGCATCGTGAGTAGCCTACAAATGTTATCGTCATTGTTATTTTAACCTTTCTTCGTCCGATGCCTATAGCAGGTCCTGGCATGCAGTAGCTGTTCCGTAAGTGTCCGGTGAGTGAATTTTCCTGTTTGTTCATGCATCCCGGAATTCTGTTGCGGCTGCTGGTTTCTACCATCCCTGTGGGCAGTGAGGTTCTTCTCAAGACTATCAGAATTTTAGCCACAGACACTTCCAGTTCCCACACCACAACCAGACTCTTCGCTCCAACATGCAGCCTGGCCCTTATGACTCCCCAAGTTCTTGTTCAATGGAGCCCTTCACCCTTGAACAAAATCCACTCCCCTTCGCAATGTAAGCAAAGCATGCGTCTCTTCTTTCTGCCTCTCTAGCTTTATCTCTTTGACAACTAACAAAAGCACAAAAGAGCATGAGGACAGCTCAGCAGAGAGCAGAGTGGCTTTCAAACTTATTTTGACCGTGACCTGCCATATGAAATACATTTTTACATCATGACCTTGGGCGCACACACCACACACAAATGAAACGAAGCTAGTTACAGGAGGGATATTTGTGGTTCCAGATAAAGCTGTTTCACATGTTCACACTGGTCTTATTAGCTAGGCATTTGTTAGAACTCGGTTGCTTTTGCAATTTAAACAAAACTTATTTTCATTAAACTTACATTAATCAACTTCAACTTTCTTTTTGTGAGATGCTGTTCTAGAAAAAGCATTTGTTTGTTGACTGGACACCCAGGGATTTAATAATAATAATAATAATAATTAATAATAATAAAGGTAAATAACTGTTTCCTAAAAACCCAGGTTTGCCATCCTCCTAAGCTGCCCTTGGAATTTATGCACAGAGCCACCTGCTCATGCAGTCCTGGAGCCCCACACCCTGTGCCCCAGCGGAGGGGCAACCAGCGAAGTGGGCCGGCGAGATGGATCCTCCGTGTTATGCTAAAACACTTTGCCAACTGTACAAATGAGAGACATACACACTCCAAAAATGCTGTGTGCACCTCCTCGGGTGGCAGTGTGTAGAGAGGGAGGGAGAAGACACTTGTCCTCCCTCCTCAGGGTTGAGGAGACCACTCCCCTGGAGGCTCAGCTCCTTCTACCAGTGCCTTAGTCCCACCCACTCAGGAAGAAGACGTGTGATCGTGAGCATATGTGTATGCATGTTTATAAGAGTGCAAAATGAAAAGAATGGATAGTCGATTTTGGAAGTACAATGTAAAAATTCACCAAATCTGATTTCTTTACACACGGCTACTGTCCTGAATGATACATCTTAATGTCTTCCCTTTTTAAAAAAAAAAAATTATTAATTTGGGACGGCTGGGTGGCTCAGTCTTTTGAGCATTTGCCTTCGGCTCAGATCATGATCCCAGGGTCTTGGGATCGAGTCCTGCATCGGGCTCCTTGCTCAGCAGGGAGCTTGCTCCTCCCTCTGCTGCTTGTGTTCGGTCTCTCTAGCGAATGAATAAATAAAATCTCAAAAAAAGATTTTTATTTATTTATTTGAGAGAGAGCAAGAGAGAGAGGGGAGAGGGTGAGCATGAGCAGGGGGAGGGGGGTGCAGGGAGGAACAGAGGGACAAGCAGACTCCCCGCTGAGCATGGAGCCTAATGTAGGGCTCAGTTCCAGGACCCTGAGCTGAAACCCTGTAGGTCACTTAATGGACTGAGCCACCCAGGTGCCCCTATCTTTTCTTTTTTAAGTTTTTTTTTTTTAACGATTTTGTTTATTTATTTGACACAGTGAGAGAGAGAGAACACAAGCAGGGGGAGTGGGAGAGGGAGAAGCAGGCTTCCCGCGGAGGAAGGAGCCCGATGTGGGGCTCGGTCCCAGGACCCTGGGATCATGACCTGAGCCAAAGGCAGACGCTTAACGACTGAGCCACCCAGGCGCCCCAGGTGCTCCTATCTTAATCTCTTCTTAGAGAAAACATGCTCATCCAGAGCTACGACTGTTTCATTAGTTTTGGTGGTGTCCCCCAAGGTGAGGCACCTAGCAGCTAGTGACCATCTTGCCAGTGAGTGTCCTGTAGATTTCGGGGATGTGGTCGGTACAACTGCAGGAGGAAGGTGCCTATGGATGGGCCTGGCCGAGAAGCTGATGACCAGTAATGTCAGATGCAGCACCCTTTCCCCTCTGGGTGGGATGAGGCAAAGTCCTAGCAATGACTTCCTCTGACTCAGCGGTGAGCTGAGGCCAGTGCTGTATCTCTCCCTTCCCCGACTGAGCCCGGCACTCAACCAAGTCTTTCCTCCATTGACACCTGATCTTAGGTAGCTGCGGCTTTTCTCTTCTCTAGCCCCTGTTGGACCCACCTCCCCTTCATTCTCCTTCACCCCTCTCTCCCCCTCCCTCTTCCCCTTCCCCTCTCTCCCCGTCCTCCCTCCCCCGCCTCTCCCCCTCTCCCTCTCCCCAATCTCTCTTTTTAAAAGATTTTTATTTATTTGACAGAGAGAGACACAGCGAGAGAGGGAACGCAAGCAGGGGGAGTGGGAGAGGGAGAGACAGGCCTCCCACGGAGCAGGGAGCCCGATGCGGGGCTCGATCCCAGGACCCCGGGATCAAGACCCGAGCTAAAGAATCTAGCTGTAAATGCCCATTCTGCTCAGGAGTGAGCATGCTTCCAGCCTTCTTCCTCCATGGCCCTCTGATTCCTAGAAGCTTCTGGAGCTCCTGCCCAAGGAGATTCTGGGAGAGCCCTCTCTGCTCACTCTGCTGGGCTGCCCCAGACAGCCCTGGCCCTCATTTCTCCAGGTAGGAGTCATGTGTCAGTTGCCCAGTGCCTCAGCCTCTGCTAAGCTCCCACCCAGGCTGGGACCCCAAAGCTCAGGGTTGGAAGCTTTTGTTCTGAGACAAGGTGAAGTCCGGTGAAGGGAAGGTGAAGGTGCTGACTAATGGACCCAAGGGTAGAGCATCAAGCTGCAGAGATTGTTGCCCAGCCTTAAAATTGAATAGAATTGTCCCTGATGGGTTTCCAACCATGACCCCCTTTCCCCTTTGGAGTGGGAGAAGGTCTGTCCTTGCCTCTTCTACCATTGTACTTTGGAAGCAGATAATTTGTCTGGTTTCAGAGGTTTGCTGCCAGACAGGAATTTGCCTCGAGTGTCCCCCATACCTGATACAGATGATATTCAGATAGAATTTAGGATTGACAGATGATGCTGGGGCAGGCTAAGACTTTGGGGTTACGGGGACAGGGTGCCTGTGTTTTGCATATGAAAGGACATGAATTTTTAGAAGCCAGAGAACTGAGTGTTGAGGGTTGGATTGTGTTTGTCCAAGATTCACACATCAGAGTCCTGACCCCTCGTACTTCCAAATGAGACTGTATTTGGAGATGGGGCCTTTGGGTGGGCTCTAATCCAAGATGACTGATGTGATGTTCTTATAAGAAAGAGAAATTTGGAACAGAGACAGACACACAGAGAGATAAGATAGAGTGAGGAAGCACGGGGTGCAGATGAAAATGGACAATCCAGGTAGGAATGGACTGTCCTTCCCAGTCATCAGAAGGACCCAATCTCGCAGCACTGGCTTCTGGCCTCCAGACTGAAATCACTGTGTAAGTCGGCCAGTTGTGTGGTCCTTTGACACATGAGCCCCAGAAAACTAAGACAGAGAGGGACCAAGAACCATGAAGCATCTTCTCTAACATAGCCTCTCTAAAGAATTTCCCCCACCAGTTGATTTCCGGACTTCTACAGGCACTTGGTCAGTAGCAGTGGATAAGGAAAGGTTTAGTTGCCCACCGTGTAGCCAGACTTTCACTGCCCTGTCTGCTTGTCCTAGCTCGGCCATGTACAACCGCCATGTTATCCCTTTTCAGCTTTGGGGTCTCAATAAAACAATGAGAGTGGGAAAAGAACTATTTAACTTTTTATTCAGGCTGAAGGGTATCCCTTAATGAACGTAAGTAAGTTTGGAAATATAAACCATGTTGTCAAGGTGATGATCTCTCACCCTGTTCCCTGGACGCTCCAGGGAGGGACATGGGTGGAGGGGCAGCACTTGGGGTGTGCATGGACACAACAGTTTTTAATTGTGTTTCTCGACCACACTGCCCCTGGCAGGCGAACTGTCTCTGCACCACTGCACTCCCTCTGGCCCTTGGTGCTTGCCACGAGGGCAGCATTCCCGGCATGCACACCCCAGCCTTCCCCAGTGACACGGGTCCTGTACAGCAGGATGAATCTGCTTGCTTCGCTCTAGCAGACACTTGCGGGACTGAGTCTATCAGAAAGGAAGTTCCTTTGGGTTATTTATAAAGACTGACTTCAGTGCTAACCCTCTACTATACAATGAGGTCCCTCAGCCAGTTTCCCTGGCGAATTTTGGAGACAGGAACAGAGGACAAGGCCGGGAAAATCCGTGTGAATTTTAGCTTACAAACGTCCTCACCGTCACGGTGCGTGGTATAGGTAGAACGATAAAAGTCGTGTCGTGCCTGGAAGAGAAGACTCTCCTCCTTGACCGTGCGCTCTCTTAAAGGCAGAGGGTGTTTGGTTCCCACTGCCCTTACCCTTCAGCTGACGAGCTGCCTGGCACCTAGTAGGCATTCAGAGGATGAACAAATGAATAAATGAGGAAGAAGACCCAGAGGTCAACATTACTTTGAGAGAGTGGCCAGAGAAGGAAAGAGAAAATTCAAGAGTAAGAAAGGGGACACACTTCCCGTCGGCCAACTCATTGTTTCTTTTCTGCCTCTTATGATGACCTTGCTCACAGCCCAGGGCCACTATCAGAGTATTTCAACAGTACTCTTCACCTTGAACTTGTCTGTTACTTTCTTATGCAACGCAGTTCGATGCTTTCAATGTCTTACCAATATTTTAGTGCATTCACTCTTATAGGTTTTTCTTTTTGTTTTTTTGGGTTTTTTTTGGTTGTCTTTTTTTTTCTCTTGCATACATCTACAGGGATTTTTCTAGAGGAAAAGCCAGTGTAGGACAGGGTGTATTGTATTCAGATGCATTCTTGCATTTTCCTGAAACAGAACTCCAGTATTTTGATTCTCTTTCCCTTTCTCCTTCCCCTATGGAACAAGATTCCAGAAGACCTTGAAATCTGTACAGATCTACACAACCTTATCTACTGCCACATGTCATTATAGAATTTGAGGGTTTTTAGTCCTCAAAAGTGGGCAGCTTGAGGACCTTCGAAAGGAAGCCTCCATCACCCTGTGCAATAAGTGGGTGTCTCCAAGGTGAGTCTATAAAGAAGTGGGTGAGTAGGGAAGTGCAGGTGCCCATCACCCTCCCCACAGTATGCTCCCTGAATCCAGGGAACAAATCCACACTTGATCCGATTCCGGGTGGAATTCTTAACTTAGAGAGGCCAGAGGGATAATTCCACAGGTTTAAAATAGCTTCATGTCCTCCCACAGCGAGGTGCATGTGTCTTGTCCTTCAGCTCCCTCACTCTTTTTCTGGGAGCAATGACAAGTTTGTCCACACATATTTAGCACATTTCCCAGGCCCTAACTCTGTTATTCCTCATACTGGATGGTGTGCCTCTATTTATCCTCTTGTAAGCAAAGGGCAATGAGAGATCTAATAGTATTGTGTGAATAAATGACAGCATGAGTGAAATATTGGTGTGTGTATTTTTGGTTCTAACAGTGAAGAATAGGATCTGAGACATAAAAGGAAAGATATTTATAGTCTTTTCTGGTCCTGCATTTACTAGCTCTGCTACCTCAGCGGTAGTAGTTTGTGTATTGTATTAATGTCAATTACGGCACCCGATTATGCCCTGTAGAGAAATGGTTATAGCTGTTCTATATTCAAGGGTGTGGTAGATATAAAAACTCTGGGGCGCCTGGGTGGCTCAGTCGGTTAAGCGTCTGCCTTCGGCTCGGGTCATGGTCCCAGGGTCCTGGGATCGAGCCCCGCATCGGGCTCCCTGCTCCGCGGGAAGCCTGCTTCTCCCTCTCCCACTCCCCCTGCTTGTGCTCCTGCTCTCGCTGTGTCTCTCTCTGTCAAATAAATAAATAAAATCTTAAAAAAAAATAAAAACTCCTACTCCACTGACATAAATCATATCTAAACTTGATCATATTTTCCAGAAGCAAAATAGGAGAATCATGCAACTGCCCCTCCCCCCAAGTGATCCGCTTTAAATCCAAAGACAATGTGTGGTATCCAGATTGATTATTTAAGAAAAATCAGAGACCATATTCTCTTTACAACGATACTCTTTAGTAACTATTCGGAACTATTGATTCAAGATTTTCAGTGCTAAATATTCTGCAGTGTACTTAGAGGGGGTAGACACTGTTTTTCTGGGTGCGATAGAAACAGCGTTATAAGCACATTTCCATGCACATTACACTCTGGTGTATACTGAGTGTGGGCTGAGAGTATTCAGCACACACAATTTTGAATCAGAAGTTCTGACTTTATGGCTTGGGATCCCCATTTACTAAATTTATAAACTTAGACCAGGCTCATACACTTCACCTGTATGAGCCACGGTTCTGTCCTTGGGAAAATGGCTCAGGATGTCCTACCCATCTCTGGAGTTATTGGGAGCTTGAGAAGTACTTTATGAAGACCCTGTATGACTGTAAAGCACTTGTACAAAAACGGGCCGAGACACTGCTGGAGGGAACGGAAGTAGAATACAGGAAAGGCCTTTTAGGCATCTCTTTCAGAGATGCGATTATTTTGCCTCCATAGTGTAGGAAGTTTTTGTCTGAATATTTTCTGGATCGGAGATGGAAAGGAGAGAGAGCAAAATTTAAATCCAGCCTACTAGTATTACTTCGAGTTTTCCTGATAGGTTAGGGACCTAGCTGAAATTAAACATGAAATTTCAAGAGCAGCAATCCAGTAGAAATAATTACAAAGTTGCAGGGTCCTTGTTAAGCGGGAGCAGCAGGGAACGATATTGGCAAGGCTAACTAGGCTGTTAGTTCCATGGTAATGAGTCCTACTTAAGCCATGCCAACTTTGCTTTTCCTATTACTCATGCTATTTATAAAATGTTGCGATTTCAGCTATATCGGGAGTTGACAGAACACCGGGATCATCAGTAAGTAACAGAGTACATTATAGAATACCTCATTGATGATTAATTCTGTTATTCAGGATCTGTGATATCACCTACCTTCACCTGAACTTGGTGTCTGAAAAGAAACAGTAAGATACCACACTACACAGCACCTCAATCTCAGAAAAATACGATTCTCTCTTCTTCACTCACATGTAACCTGAGACAGTTCTATCACGAATGACATTTGTAGAGGGCTCCATCAGGATATATGATTTAATATTTTGTTTCTGTCCATAAAACTGAGCATGACAACACCAAACTAAAGCTCATGACTTTAGATCAGATACCCAGTCTGGTATCGGATTAACTGCTGTATATTTGATAGCCGGGGAGTTCATGGCTGGGCTTCCATGATGGAATCACACTTTGTGCTTAAAAGATGCAGTCCCTAACCAATTCGCATAATTCCACTGGGAGCCAATCTCCTTTGTGATGACTTGATCCTTGCTGATGGCACTCTGATTAAAGCTGGGGATATTTGTTCAAGAGTCCTGGTTATTTAGCTGCAGAAAACATAGTCCACACCCAACAAGTAAAGAGAACAATTTATCTGTTTAATGTATTACAAATAGCTCATCTCCCATCACTTTGTGTCTCCATATTTTCTGTTGGGGGTAGCAATATCCTGCAAACATTCATGTACATGTTTGTATTTTAAAGAGGTATTTATTAAGTACAACTCTGTCCCAGCTACCACGATCAGATGAAGGATATGTCTTCTCCCTCTGCTGGGTGTGTATGTAATGAGCGCCTATAAGGTGCCATGTACTGGAGCGCTGGGGATATAGAGCGGAAGTCAAGATGCTTGTCCTTGCAGAACTCCTGTCCTGTGAGGAGAAACAGACACATGCAGGATTTCAGTACCATGTGTCTAACAAAGAGATGGCTCATAGAAATAAATACTGTAAAGTCCTTTTTGAACAACTTTCTTCTAAGAATCATGTTAGAATATTTTCCACTGTGGTGAGGTAGAGAGATATATTCATTTTGAAAGGAAATGTGCTTGGCATTCCTTTTCTTTTGGAAATATGGAGGTTGCTAAGGAGGGTGGGCAGCGCCGTCTGTTTGAAAGAACACAGTCCTTGGAGTCCAGCATACAACGTACAATTCCAGGAGCGACTTGTCCTTAACGTCTCTCCTGATGGTCTGCGTCCGAGGATCACCAAGAAGTGACGCCCGTGTACCAGAAGCAAAGTACCCTTCTGAGCTTTTCCTGGAGGGGGACCTGGGGAAGGTCACATATTTGCGTTGAGATTGTTTCCTTGTCTGTGCATGGAAGTGAAGACATCTTCCTTGTGCATCTCCAGAACGGTTTATAGACACACAGCAGTATTGTAAAGTATATGATGACAAAGAAAATGTAAAGCATGTGTCCCTTAATTTTCAAAGGACCCTTTTTATGCTAAAGTATATAATTAGCAAGCATATGTTTGTATATGGTTTATTTTTCAAAGATTTTATTTATTTAATTTAGAGAGAGAGAGAGAAGGCAGGGAAGGGGCAGAGGGAGAGGGAGACAATCTCCAGCAGACTCTGCACTGAGCGCTGAGTGTGGAGCCTGATGAGGGACGGATCCCAGGACCCCGAGATCATGACCTGAGCTGAAACCAAGAGTCCAAGGCTTAACTGACTGCCCCACCCAGGTGCCCCTTTTCCCGTTTTTAAATGGACGTCAAGAGATGAAGATCTATGTGGGAAGGTGTGTGTGGGGTGCCCTTGCATACATGCTGCCAAGTACATTCTCACTTTCCAAAGTTTTTAACAGAAACATCCTAGTAAGACCCAGCAGAGTTGTTCGGAGCCCCCCTGAGGCAGGACGGAGTGGAAAAGGCTGGTGGGAGAGGACAAGGGCAGGGGTGTTGTTGGGTCACCCCAGTCACTGGGCATGTCCGTGTCCCGCACCGTCTGTTTGCGTTTCAACTTGGCGCTGCTTCTGTGTTGTCGTCCCTCCAGCCTCTGCCCACCGTGGGGCCACACGCACCCGTGCAGGCTCATCTTGAAATCCACCACTCCCGTATCTCAGGGTTTTGACTGGCTCCCTAATCTAAATAAATTAAGCAAAATATCTTTTTCTGGCTTTTGAGAATTTTTTTTCTTTAAATATGAACATTGCTTTAAGGAATCATACTTTCCTGCACATGGGTGCCCGTGCAGCATTAAATCTCAGGCATGTTTTTCCTAAGAACCCAAGAACTTCAGGTTCTTCGCCGAGGGGTGGATGACCTGTAGGCTCCGAAGGAATGGGAGAGGGTAGCTGTCGAGCTTGAAACTCATGGGTCCTCTCCACAGCATACGTGAACAAATATTTAATGTTTGGACAACTCTTGACCGTACATATATATATATGTTTCAGAGTCATAAACCAGTGCTGGGTGAGAAGGTGATGACTTGCACGTGATGAAGCACACGGTGTCCGCTGTGCGGGTCTGTCTGTAAGTCATCCACCACTGCGAGTTCCTACTCAAGTATAAATCTTGAGGCTAATAATCCCACATGTCATTCAGGATGACTCATTTTTCAGTGAAGGGCTTTAAAAATCACAGGAATTCCGGTGGCTTAATTGAACACAGGAAAAGAAGCATCCAAGTGGGATTCTCACCGAAATGAGGAAACTTCGTTTTTTTTTTAACAGCTCTTAACAAAACCCCTAAAATACAACCATGTCTTCTATCTTCTGTAAAGGAAAAACAGATTTGCTTTCAGCTTAACTGTTAGCTGTATTTGTTTTAGATGAGGCCAGGGTGCCTTTGTGGAAGACACACACCCCAGCAATCTCCACGTGCAAACCTCTGCTCTTCACCTGGCCGCCCCCACTGCTCAGCACTCAGCTCCAGCCCCGCAGGGATCATCCCCTTCCGTTGGTGCATCCCGCTCTGCACAGGGGCCACAGCTGCCCTTCAAACAGCACTTCTGCCCCCTCCTCCCCGGCCACCTGCCTGAGCCACAGAGCTCCAGAGACCCCCCTTTATGAGCGTGACAGCTGCCTCCCCCCCAGGCCCCCCGGGGGACACCCTCTCTCCCGCGGCCTCTGCTGCTGTGGTGCCAGGCTCCTGCCCTGGAGCACCAGAGCCCCGAGCCTCCCCCGGCAGCCCTGGCGCGGGCAGTTGTTCAGCTACGGGAGCTGTGGGTGCAGGTGGCGAGGAGCCAGGTGCTTCGTGAGCCTCTGGTTGCAGAAGGAGCCGGCAGGGAGAGACGCTGAATGGCGTAGCTGGCCTGTGGCCAGGGCTTCTGTGGACCCTGACACAGTGCGCAGGGAGAGCCTGGGCCCCCGCCGGGTGCAGACCCCCCTCCTGGCCGCCGTGGGAGTTTATCAAGGGCAGATGCACTGTGGCCCCCGTTCCCGCTTCCCCCGACCCTTCCTCCCCACTCACAGTTCACAGCTTCTGCCTGGTCTCTGTCTCAAGTTATGCTCTTGCTGTCAAACCTGGTCCCTGACAGGGGACCTGTCTGGCAGCTTCCTGGACAGGCAACCTCAGGCCCCACCTCAGAGCTCTGGAGCTGGAAGCAGCTCCTTAGGTAACGGCTCCCGGGCATGCACGCCCGGAGAACACCCCCAAGCTGAGGGGGACCCCGTGGTTGTGACCTTGCCCAGAGACCTTTCAGAGACCCTGCTTGTCCTCTGAATCGAGGACAAACTCTTGTCCATTCTACCCTGGGGCCCCTGGAACGAGGCCTTGCCCTTTGTCTTCAGGCCAGGTCTTCAGGGCCTCCTGAGGAAACCCTCCCCTGCAGGTGGACATGCCACCCAGTAATGGCACCAGAGCGAAAGAAAGGCTCTTTTCAAATTCTGATCAACATAGAAAGGTGCATAAGATAAGAGATTAAAATACAAATGGGGGTGGGGCGCCTGGGTGGCTCAGTTGGTTGAACGACTGCCTTCGGCTCAGGTCATGATCCTGGAGTCCCGGGATCGAGTCCCGCGTCGGGCTCCCTGCTCGGCGGGGAGTCTGCTTCTCCCTCGGACCCTCCCCCCTCTTGTGCTCTCTCTTTCATTCTCTCTCTCAAATAAATAAATAAAATCTTAAAAAAAAAATACAAATGGGGGAAAGTCTGGCCCAGGAAGAAATGAGAGTAGAAAACACCAGTGAGACAGTAGTTAAGCTGGTCCCTCCAACGCATTCCATGAGGCCCGTCCCCCCCATTCGTGGAAGGGCAAACATTTGGCTTTGAGTTAGCAAGTAGCCAAAGCCAAAAAGGGAACGCGGCCCGTCACAGGATTCCTGGTGTCCTCAGCCTAAAAACAAACCAGATGCTTTTCCAGAATGCATTATTCTCAGGACTGAGACATGGGAGGAGTGCTGTTCTCATGAGATCTCATCACGAGAGGACGCTTTTGTGGAGGGCAGCTTCCATGCTAGTCCTAGCAAAGCCAATTTCTTCTTCCACTGCCCTTCAGCACGACGGGTGGGCCCACGAGTTTAACGCATGCACAAGAGTTAAAAAAATCCAAGAGGTCAGAATAGTGGGGTCCAGGGGTTCACCCCCGGGAAGATGGAGCACAGACTTGTCTGAGCAGCAGGGCCGGGCGTCCTCTCTGGAGGTCGCTTCTCTCACGACTTGGACGCAATCCAAGGTTCCGTGGAGCTTCCCAGAAGAGGCCAGGAGTGTGCAGAGACTGAGTATCCATGATTAAGGGCAGATTTCATAAATCAGCGTGAACGTGCCTCAATTTTCAAACTGTTCTCTTCTTGTTAAAATTAGGACGATTCTCTTGACTTTATAGAAAAAGAATAGCAAGAAACCAAAACACACAGTCTCTTCAAAAGACTGACTTTCGTTTCTTTATGGTGTCAGTTGATATTTAGACCTCCCTAAATTGTACAATATTGAAATGAGAAGAAAGAAGAAAGAAAAATAGGCAAGACATGGAAATAACTTAGCTGTCCTTCAACAGATGAATGGTGTGGCATATATATAAAATGGAATATTATTTAGCCACAAGAAAGAAGGAAACCCTGCCAATTGCAACAATTGAATGGACCATGAGGGAATCATACCAAGTGAAATAAGCCAGGCAGAGAAAGACAAATACTTCATGGTATCATTGACATGTGGAGTAAAAGTCAAACTCATAGAAACAGAAAGCAAAAAACATGATTGCCAGGGGCTGGGGGTGAGGGAGACAGGGAGAGCTTGGTAAGAGAGGGCACACTTTCACCTGTAAGACAAAGTCTGAGAATCCCCTGTGTAACATGGTGACTCCAGTAAATAACACTGTATTGTATAATTTAAATTTGCTGAGAGCATAGGATGTAAATGTTCTCACATGCACACACACACACACACACACACACACACACAAGGATAAATATGTGAAGTGGTAGATGTGTTAGCGAGATGGGAGACTCCTTTTATAATGCATACTTATATCAAATCATCACCATGTCTACTTTTCATATCTTACAATTTTGTATGTCAATTATAACCCAATAAAGGTGAAGTTAAAAGAAAAAAAAGAAAAGGAGAAGCTTGCGCCTACTACCTACGATGCTCTTCTGGTTTACCTCCTTTAATCCTCATGGCCAAACTGATAAAGTAAGGCTTAGGAAGTTTATTTGAAACATAAGGAAGCTGAGGCTCAGGGAAGCTAAGTGACCTTACTATGTCATACAATCAACAACTCTCAGAGCCCGCTGCTCATTCAGATTTGCCCGGCTCCAGAGCCCACATCAAAATCCATTCTAACAAGAGTTTATTGAGTATCTGGGATGTTCATGATATTGTCCCATATACCAGAGAACCATAGTATTTTTTTTAAAAGGCTTGATTTCTATCCTCAAGGATTCCATAGTTTGGAGAGAGAGTCAGAGATGCAAAAGCTAAGCAGGTTTTAGCAGGTGTCAGGTCCGTGGGCCATGAACAGCGTGTGTGGGGGAAGACAGAGAGGAGGGATCAAGAAACAGTTGAAAAAACATGTATTTGATCACAGCCCTGAAGGATGAGGAGGATTTCGCGGATGGAGAAAGTGGGAAGAGTATTATTTTAAACTTTTCGGGGTTCCTGGGCCTTGTTTAGTTAGAAATAGGTAGGGAGCATCAGAGTCCCAATGTTTACAAACCATATGAGCCATGTTGCCAATTATCAGGGGAAATCTACGTTGCAGTCCTTTGTCTAGAACAAATTCTTGGAGGGGAGAGACTGTCCTGCTTATTCTTGAATCAGCAATGCCTGGTGGGTCCCTGATCATCTTACATTTAGGAACGCAGTTTTGCAACTGCAACAATGAATGAAGTGTTGATTCCAATTAACCTAAAAATGAGACAGACCTGAACAGTCTTTCTTATTACATACATTGTAGATCCTGAGTGACCTGCGTACTTTTCTGTGATACTAATTGTAGCATAGTGAACCCAAGTATACATTCTTTTTGTTCCTAATGATTGAGTGCAGCTTAGTGCCCTAAGGGTCCAGAATCTTGACCCGCAAGGGCACCTCCAGGATTTTAGTTGTACTGTTGTGCTGAGAATAAGTTCAAATGAGCCGGGGTAGTTTTCTTTTTTAAGATCCATGTGTTCTTTTCCTTTCCTTACCAAGTCCTAGCATGCACTCATTTTGTGGCCTTTCTTCTGTTCTGTGTCAATTAAAATGCAGCCATGTTTTCGGCTCATAAACTGAATATGCTGGGAACAAGGGTCTTCATTCATTGAGATGACAGGATGGCCAACTATGGAAAGGGTAGCATTCACTGTAATATGTGATGAGGTCTAGATGTGCATTTTCCTCACTAAACCTCTATCCATAAATGTCAGTGGGTCAGAGTTTGGCTTAAATAAGACTGCGATGCTCTGCAGGCTAGGATGCTTATGCCTGCGATCACGCAGGAGGAGATTCATGATGGACCTAGAGCCACAGGTAGCCTGTTCCTGTGTAAATACGCGCAGAGAAACAGCGAGGCTTCGCTGCGCAGATGTGCGGGGAGCTGGCTGTTGATAAAGACAAACACAAGCTGAATATTTGCCAGCAGAAACCCAGCTCCTGTTGGGTGCTTGGGCGGCTCCTGCAGGCATTGCCTTAGGAGAGAAACAGCTATGTTCCCAGATGAAAGAGGACCCCAAGTTGATGTAACCTTCAGAGCAAGAAAAGAATGGATCACTTCTTTTTCCCCCCCGCCCCTCCCACCCTCTTCTCTGTCTTGTCTGGCTCTGTGTCCCTCCTTCCTTCCGTCCCTCTCTCTCTCTGGCCTCTCGGACTCTCCTTCCTCGTGGCTGGTTTTACGTCCTATTCATCAACAGCCTTTCTCCTGAATCACTGGGGTGTCTGCTGTGCCTGGATCATGGTCCTCAGGCTTTTCCCACTTCTCCACAAACCAGAGTAGCCCTGTGGCAAACCAAAATCTCCGACAGTGTGTCAGGAGGCTGACGCCATGTAATGATATTCAGGCCGTGGGGAAAAGGGCAGCTGCTGTGCAGGTGGTACCCCAGAAAGGCTCCCCAGTGCCCAGCAGGAAGCTGGGGTGAGTTTAATTTGGTGAAGCAAATTTAATCACTTGCCTCTTTGTAAATGCGGACACAGGAAGAAACAAAAAAAGATTTTCTTAGTAGACTTCTAACAAAATAGGCGCTTCTAACAGCACAAATGTCTTCATTCCTCTTTCCTGGGATTCGCCAAAATGTAAGACTTTCCAGTAGCTGTCAGGTATGCGAGCACGTGTCATGCCAAGGAGACTCAGAACCTCCAATAGGCACCTCTGATACCGTCTTCTGCATGGAGCTCTGAAAGCATGATACATGCTTATTTAAAGGAAAAAAAAAAAAAAAGAATTCAGATGCTTTTGTCCAAGGCCAAAAAAGTCCTTGCAGTTTTTTTCCCTTTACTAATTAGCTGCAGCCCCAATTCATTACAAATGAATGCATTTATAGATTTTCAATTTATATCCACTTTTTGTTTCAGCAAAACATCTGTAAATGAAATCTACAACAGAAACCCTGCCAATCCAAAAAACCCTTTAATACTCGTTATCGTGTGAGGGTAGAAGATTTGGAACATCTTTTGTAATCACTAGCAAAATGTGTCTTGGGTGTTATGACCACACCAATGAATAAATCAGGCTGATATGCAGCCACCCTTAGGACTGCTCTGTGTTTTCACGGTGCAGTTAGCTTTGTCAGGGTTTTGTGTTTTTATTTATTTATTTATTTTTTGTAAAGAAATAGTTTTTTTCTTTTATTTTTAAAGAATGTTTAAATCATCAATTCACATTCTCTACAAGTTAAAATGAGAGTTTCCAGAAAGAGGTCACAGCCATTTTGGTTGTTTCTATTGCAATGAATTGATTTTCCTCTTTCGGTGGGTACACTGGAGCTAAAAGTTACATACCTAGGTTTATTAGGTAAATTAGATTTAACTCCAATAATTCGTTTACCTTCTGGGTGAAAGGGTGGCCATATGTGTCCAGGCCTCAGTGTGTTTATTCTAGTTAGTTCTAGAATCGTAGAAATTAATAGAGATGAATGGGAGCTAAATCTAGCTTTATTCTACTTCACTGTCATCCTCACTGTTATCATGAAAATTAAATTTCGCAAACACATGCGGGCTGGTGGCTGGTAGGTGCAGGTGGTTATGGTCCATGGGAAAACCCGGGGGAGGTCACTGGCCAAGCAGGAGTGGCACAAGCAGGCGTGGGTGTTCGGGGCACACCCCCTCTGCAGGTGGGCCTGCCCACAGCTGCTTCTTGGGGGCCCTGGGACCCCACACACCTCTTAGGGCTTGCCTGGGTTCAGGGACTGGAGTGAGAGGGGCTCAGGAAGGAAGGTTGGGGCTCCCCCACTGGGCGGGTCACTGAGTCCAGCAGGAGTGTAGCGGGGAGTGGGGCACCTAGAGTCCAGCTGGAGGCAGAGCAAGTACCAGCCGTGTCTGCTGGACCAGGCAGCAGCAGGGGCCTGGCTCCCATCTCCCACACTGGGACAGTTTATTCTGTGTGTCGGTTTGGTTGGACGGCAGTGACCAGATGCAGGGTTATAAACCAGTCTAGATGTTACTGCAAAGTCTTTGCTAGATGAGACTAACATTTATAATCAGTCTGAGTAAAGCAGATCACCCACCATATTGTAGGTGGGCCTCATCCAATCAGTCGAAGGCCTTAAGAGAAAAATAGAGGGACGTTCCCTGAGGAAGAGGGGATTCTGCCTCCAGATGGTCTTCACACTGAAGCCGAGGCTTCAGCTCCTCCATGGGTCTGCAGGCTGCCCCCCTGCCTGGCAGATTTCAGACTTGCCAGCCTTCATTGGTCCTAGCCAATTCCTTAAAATAAATCTGCCTCGGTGTCTCTTTGCGTCTCTGTCTCTCTCTCTCTCATATATATAATATATCCTTCATACACATCAACTGTGCCTACAAAGTGGTTTTCAGGATGACTTCCCCTTCAAAGACTATACTTCTATTTAAAGACGCAGCCTCCCTTTCTTTGCTTTTCGCGAGCTGCTTAAAGGGACAGATAGGACACATAACATCTTTTATAGAAGCATTCATGAGATTTTTATGATATCCTTTTTAAAATTTGGGGATAGGAAAAAGGACTTAAAGCCATATTTTTTGAACTCCTGAGAATTTACCAATCAGGTGTAATAGCTATAGATCTCAGCCCAGAACTCAGATGTTGCAGGAAATAAACAATTTTCTTGTTGTTTTTCTATAATTCAGTATAATTTTTGTTTGCAGTCTCCCATCAGTGAGGCTGGCATAGGTCTCTGGTAGTCAGGGATGCGCTCTTTCTCTGTGGTGAGCTGCAGGTCACAGGACCGATGTGGTGGGCACTGGTGCGGGGGTGTCTAATTCTGGACTCACCTGTGCTCCCAAGTGTGTGTGGAGATGTCTGCTCTCGGGCAGCCCTGCAATGCGCCCACGTGGCCACCACATGTTTCACCTCGCCCTCCGGTTCGGGCCACTCTCTCCAGGACTGGGCGCCCTGCTAACGGGTCTTCCTGCCTCTGTGCGTCACGCCAGCGAGCGAGCATCATGCCAGCACGGTGCAAAACCCTGTCTTCCCAGATGTACTTCTGAGCTCTCGTGGGGTTTCCTGCTAGGAATCAGGGAATGGGAGGCTCCGCCACCCACAACTCCCCTTCCGCTCTTTCTCCTTTCTTCTTGGGAGCTTGGAGAATCTTCCTGACAGGCGGAAGCTCTCCTTACACCTCTACTTCCTTAAACAGTTTGTCTGGAACCTCCTGGGCTCTCCTAAGGGTGTAGGGTTTTAGATGTCCCGGCCAGGAGGAGGCTGACTGGTTGGTCCCTCCTCCTGACCCTCATACCTCTCTTCTAGGAGGCCAGGGGGCCAGGGGGCCAGGAGGCCAGGGCACTCCATCTGCAGTGGGTGAGAAGCAGGGGGGTGGGAGGAGAACGTAAAATATGGTGGCCATGGAAAAATGAAATTCAGTGACGATTTTAATACCTATTCAACCACACAGCCGTGAGAAACCCGTATTCCAATGGTAATGTTTTAAGGCAACCCCCCATTGTTTTATACAGATTGTGTTCAACTGTTACTTTCATAGGACAGTTTTATCCCCTGCTTTAGGAGACACACCTTGTTTATCTCTCTGCCATTTTCCTTATCTCCTGCCTTTGCTTCTCTGGGCCCAGAACAATGCTTGATACATTGCACACACACATGATTATTTGTTAAGCAAGGGAGTGCATGATGTTGAGAGTCCTTAGGAAAAAAAAAAGAATTCAAAAGGCAGAAAGCCCCTCTCCTCTGAATTGTCCCCTGCGTATGTCTCTTTGTTTGGGCTTCCTGATCGAAAGCACAGACTTCAGTTTTTCTGACACATTACCACGGGCATCTGCGTCACAAAGATGCAGGCAAACAGATGCTAGCTCGCCCTGCCGCAAATGGTTGTCTGTGAGGAGTGTGTGTAAATCAGACTGTTCCGTCTGGAATCCGTTCGGTACATGAATATTACACTATTGAAGATTTGCTGATTAAATCACCCAAGCCGAAAACAGTTACAGTAATTCCAGACTCCAATTGGATTCCAGTGTCAAGGCAAATCATTCGTGAGCACTGAGCTCATTTAAGCCTGGGAAGGAAACCTCACAGGAGGGCTGTTGGCTTTGCATGCCCCCCACCCCTCAGTCCTTGCATTCATCACTGTGCCGAGCAAACTGCACATCAAGATGCCATGAAATCATGTTGTGGGGTAGACTTCCTTCTTCTGCACAATTGAGTATAACGGGGCCTAATAGATTGTGTTAATACTTCAGTGGAAATTTACGGTCTCTAAAGAGTGGCCTCCAAATCCTTTTTATTTTCTCTTTTATTTCAGGAGAGGTGCTTGCTGTGGATGGATGTGAAATATTATTTCTAAATGTGGAACCGAATGAAAGTTCAAATTTGACCGGGTAGTTGACGGTAAAGAAGAAAGAAGACACATCTCCGGGGTCCCCGTTACTCCGAGGGAAGAACGATGGATTGGTGTCAAGAAAATTGGACTCCAGTCCTGCCCGTGCCCCTGGGCACCTCTAGAACGTTGGACAATCCACTGAACTAATTTTTCCATAAGTATGAAGCAAGAGGTTTTATCTCTAGTTTCCATGGCTTTATGAGTAAGAAATGCTAGATCATGGGCTTTTTCCTATTGAATTACTTAATGGCTACTTAGCTGGGAATAAAATAATATAATTTGGAATATCAGCTTTGAAAGGCATCCATTTTATTCCTTTGAAAGGAATAAAATAACATAATTTAGAATATCAGCTTTGAAAGGCATCCAGCCTTTAGGGTTTTGTGAAAGATACTGGAAGGAGTCTAGGGTTTGTCATCGGGCAGAGGAGAGCTTGCTTTCCGGAACTGTCCTCTGTCAGCAGTATAAACCTGGCAGCTTCCTCATGGCTTTGGCGCAGTTTCCCGATCTACGAAGTGGGAGGAATGCTACTGATGTGAGCTGTTTGTGGTAAATATGGGAGAAAATGTGTAAATCACAAAGCAGAGTCTTCAGCCCGGGGAAGATTTTCTGTGATTGTTAGATAATTTCATTATTGGCAGTGAGACCAATTTAAAGCGAACTAAGCAGGACTCAGAGATTTTCAGATTTCGAGCGTGGCCAAAGGAAGGAAATTCTTCCGAGTGGTTTTTCCACAGCTTCACTCGGTCCTGAGCGTCCTGGCAGGTCTACGGCTTGGGAATCATTCATGATAAGGAAGACAGAATCTATTCCTGGCATCTAGCTGCAAAAGAGCAGAGTTATTTGAGTGTCTTGGATCATTAATTCCAAATATCCCTTTTTAAATTAATGGACTTTATTTTTTAGAGCAGTTTAAAGCTTGTAGAAAAATCGAGCAGATAGTACAGAGGGTTCCCAGAGTCTGTCCTGGACACATAGTTTCCCTGTTCTTTGCCTCTTGCACTGGTGTGTGCGCTCGTTACTATTGAGGAACTGATATCCATACATTATTAGCATTAACCACAGTCCATAGGTTACATTCAGATGCACTCTTTGTTTTGTACATCTTATCGCTTTTGACAATATGTTATGTCGGAAGTCCCACTGCCGTAAAAGTCTTCAGTGACCTATGTTTTTTTTCACCGTTAGGTATTTACCCAAATGAGTCGGATCCTTATGGCCACACAAAAACCGGCACGCAAGTGTTTATAGCAGCTTTATTCGTAATTGTCAAGACTTGGAAGCCACTGAGATGTTGTTCAGTAGGGGAATGGACAAAGAAACTGTGGCATACCCCTGGAGTGGAATATCATTCACTGATAAGAAGCAATGAACTATTGAGCCCTGAAAAAACATGGCAGAAACATAAAGGCATATAATTAAGTGAAAGCCCATCTGAAAAGGCTACATACTGGATGATTCCAACTCAATGACATTCTGGAAAAGGTAGAGACTATAAAAGGTCAGTGGTTGCCAGGGTTTAGGAGGGAGGGAGGGATGAACAGGTGGAGCACGGAGGATGTTTGAGGCAGTGAGACTCTTCTGTAGGACGCTGTAATGCTGGACACATGCTTTGACACATTTGTATAAACCCACAGAATGGGCGACACCAAAAGCGATCCCTAATGTTAACTCTGGACTTTAATTAATGATAATGTATTAACATTGGTTCATTGATTGTAACAAATACACCACGCCAACACCTCATGTTAGTAATAGGAGAAACCGTTCAGGAGAAGGAGGCTACAGGAACTTTCTATACTTTCCGTGAATTTTTTTATAAACTTAAAACTGCTCTAAAAATAAAGTTTATTCTTAAAAAAACACAGAAAATACCATAAATGTACTGTTCTGGAAGTTAGCAAAAAGGTTTTGTTAGATAAGAAATCAGTATACAGAACAGTATATATGAGACAAAATACTATAATTCTATAGTATTTCCATATAATTTTATAATCTGTAATTTGTACTTTTGATTATATGTATATGTTTCTATGTACATAAAATATCTGTGGAAGGACATGCGTGAAACCGACAACCTGGTTGATAGGGTACAGAGATAAAAGCCAGGTTTACATTTATTATATGTTATTTTGCACCTCTTGGATTTTGTAAAATGAGTACTTCTTATCTACTCAAATGTCATGAAATAAATAGACGAAATTAGCTAAGAATATACTACAGAGAGAGAGAGAGACAAAGAGAAAATAGCAATAAATTGGTATAAGATAATAAAATATAATGACAATAGAAGAGCAGAATCAAACAATCATATCTGTTAGACAATTCTGAAAGCTGAAATAATAAAAAATACACATAATGACATAAGAAATTACACAATATAAGAAAATAGTTACAGGAATAAAAATGATAATTTAAATACAAAGAAAAAGGCAAAATGGAATAGCAAAACATATTTTGATATGTCTGTGCTATTAAGTAAGACAAAAGCAGGAGAATTAAGCAATTAATTAAAGTACAATTTGTAAAGGAAGAAATGCTCTATGAAGATCTCAGCACAGATATTTAGGTAGTATCCGCCTCATAAAAATTCAGATGCGGACATCTCTAAAAACTCCATCATTGTCATCTGAGAGGTTTTAGTTCACTGAGGGGGTACTGAGGTTTGACCTCTGCACAAGGACTGTGCAATTTGGTACCCAAAAGGAAAAGCTGTCTGTGTCTAGGTCTACACATCCATGTATAGATATATATTGGCATTATCTATAGATCTCTGTAAAACTTAAGCTACTTCCCTGCCTCTTCACAGGTTTGAAGCCCCACCTGCCATTCTCTTGCTGGTTCTCCACGGTGGCGGGTCCCACTAACCCCATCCCCAACCATAGTGTCCTGCAGGGGACTGGATTCGATCCTGCAGACCTTGGAGACTTTTGAAGAGGTACATGATGTCACTGAAGCCATACCTTGAGTGGGTGAGTTCCAATCTCGTGAGGAGGACGCCAAGAGGTACCAGGAACCAGGAGGCCACCATGACCTTCCTGGGAGATCATGAAGACGTTTTGGGGAGGGCAGGAGACAGAGGAGTGCAGTGAGTGTGTGTGTTGGGGGTGGTCGTTGCCGGAAAGGAAGGAGGGAAAGGGAATGAGGTTCTGAGTGCCAGTCACTGAGAAAATGCTGTGTGATTCACAGAAATGGGGAAAAGGGAGAGAACTATGTATTTACATGATTTTTTTTTTATCTTTAGAAAGACTTAGCCATATATTCTTGGCATGAATTTCATATCACAACAGGAAGTGAGAGCCCACTTGGCCCATAATATCAAGAACTCGAAGCTTACAGAGTGCTTTGAATTGTAGAGCTATCTTCATCGATAAAGATGTTGTTTCACGGGTGAAAAACACGTGTTTTGGCTTTGTGGCAGAAAAAGCCGTATAGTATATTGGTGGTTTATAATAAAATTAGGAGTCATGATTTGTACAAGGGAATGGGAGTAGCTCGAAAGCCACGTTCACAACGAGAGGCTGCCGGTTGACTGTTAAAGTCAACAAGACATTCTGTGGTTCCCGAAGTGCTTCCTTTGCAGTGGAAAAGCAAGTTAAGATAAAATGGCCAGTTTTAATCCAAGGAGGCTACTGGTTGCATGTTTACTCGCTAAATGAAACAGGAAGGGGTGAGGGAAGGTCCTTGTGTATTAGGAACTCTTGGCGGCCCCAAAGGGTTAATGTAGACTGCCTTTAAGTCAGGAAGAGCTGGATCTTTGTTCTCCTTTTCCTGCACAACATGGGCTTTGCTCTGCTGCCTTCTCCTCTCCTACAGCCCTTGTCCCCAGGAGAGCTGCTGCTGTCCGGGTCTCAGGCATCAGAAACTCTGGTGCTTGCACCGGAACCCTGCCCCCAGTCTGCGTGCAAGACGTGCCCCTGCTCCAGAAAGACGGGACCCGGGGGAACCTGGAGGGGGCCGGTGCGTGGGTGCAGGGGGGTGACATCGTCTCTGTTCTCCCCAGATTACAGCCAGTGTAACTACTTACAACCCTAGAAGATGTTTGTGTTTGTTACTTTTATCTGAGGAAGAAATGCATCCTGATCTCTGCCGCTACGGGAGGGTTCCTGTCGCCTGGGGTAGAAGCATTACACACAGAAGATGGGCAGCTGGTGATTTTCCCTCATGGCACAGACGACAGGACTCGGCATGGGAAACACTAAAGGGTAAGTGAAGACCCCAAATTTTGCATTTAAAGGAAGAACATGTAGGTTCTGAAGAACGGTTTGAGGCCTTTTCCACAGAACAAAATATGAGGTTTAATGTATTTGATTTCATGACATTTTGGGGGGTGCTTAGAGGCTTTGTGGCTTTAATTTTATTTTTTCAATTTATTTGATATATTTAACGATGTCACACGAGTGACCTCTGGGAAATGGTGCTATAAATATCCAATATCGTGGTAAGGCGTGGCCACGTGGAGCCTTCAGAGGGGACAAAGGGCAGAAAGGGATGACTCGTTCTGCCAGGTGCAGGGCCCAGGAAGGCCCGTCGAAGAGGAGAAGCCCTGTTTGCTAGACCAGGGCTCAGGGACGGGTGGTAGTAAAAAGCCTGCAGGAGCAGGTGGGGGCTCTGCGGAACAGCCCAGGTTAGAGCCTCGTGGTTCCCTGTGCTGGAACCTGCTTGGGAGTGCAGAGCAACTCCGTCACATGTCCACAAAAATCTTCCTGTATGTCTAATGTGGTTTCAAAAGGTTTTCTCAGATGGCTCGAATTTTGTATATGGACAAAAGATGGCTTTATGGAGCAAAGGAAGCCTGTAATTATTGCTAGTAATAGTTAATGCTTAAGAATATTTAATTTTTCATGTGAACGCCTTATTCCCCCCCCCCCCCATTCTTAGCACGCGCATGGTTTTGGAGTTGGAGAGACATAATCTTGATTCCACCTTTATGTGACCTTGGACTCATTCGGGGGCTTAGATTTCCTCATCAGTGAAATAGGGAAGTAAAAGTCGGGCTCACAGAGCTGGTGTCCGGCTACTCCAGGCCGGGGAGCCGTGCTGTGGGGCTACTGAGACCTGATTTCTCCAAACCTCTCCTGCGTGTACCTGACGGGTTCCTCATGTGGACACGCTGCCTGGTTTCACTGCGAGCCGAGCTTAGTTTCGAATTTTGTCTCTGAATGTATGTGAATAGTATTTTAAGCCTGTTTCCACAGATAAGACGGTCTCTCTTCTTACCGTGTGACCTTCAGCTCCTGACTCTGTGAGGGTAAGATATCTTGGAATAGGCTCCTTGATTTCATGTGGTGTGGTGCTTGGGCATTTTTTGAAACCCAATACACAAGCAATAAAAAAATACTCATATTTGAAATTCCTATCGCAAGGCAATGTGGCCTCTGTGCTAGTGAGGAGGTTACAAGTGAATGATCTCTGGCTTCCTAAATACCACAGAGCTCACACCCGTCCTCCCACGGAGAGTAGATATAGCCCAGCGGTGCCCAGTCCAGAAATAGCGCCAGGATCTAAATTCCTTCATGATATTTAGAAACAACAGTTGTGAGTAGAAAGGTCCATGGTCGTGGTAATATTGCTTAATTGATATTTTATTTTTTTTTCCTTCTGTGATGGTCATTTAAAAATCTGTATATTTTTTTATTTTTTTCTTATTAAGCAAGCAGTGGTATTGAGACAGAAAAACATAAAAATGAAAATTAAAAAATAAAAATGGAAGTAGAATAATAAAAATTGCCCAGGGATCACCACTGTTCACATTCTGGATTCATAGGCTTTTGACTTTTTTTTTTTTCTTTTTGTATGCGTCCAACTCTTGCAAAAACCAAAGAAAATGAGAACCGCATACCAAAGGCCCTCTGTCTTATTCCCGGACTCCAAAGTCATGTTTGTGCCTGTATAATACTACAGCAGGTCGGTGTGGCGCACTCGGCTTTTCCATCTGTTTTGTCCCACGCAGCCTGGGCACTGTAAGCGCTTCTGTGACCAGTCTGCTCGTGGCGCAGTGTGTCGGGGGTCTGCTGACGGTTTCCCCAGGACGGCCTCTGCCAGGAGGTGGCCGACGCGAGGCGGGGGTGAGGTCAGCGTGTAGGGGTGTGCGGCAGATCACTTCCCCGCACTTGCCGCGACACGGCACGCTCACCGTCAGCAAAGAACACCCGAGGCCCGGTGCTCCTGAAAACACTGGGATTCCTTCAGAGCATCGCTACCAACTTTACAGAGAAATGACCCTGTCCTCTCCTTGCTGTGGGCCGATCTTCGGTCACTCTCCGCTTTGCAGATGAGTAAGTGGACTCAGTAAAGTCGAGTTATCCACAGGTAACGTGTGGAAAGCTCCTGACTCCGGTGTATTTGTTGATGGATTCCGTTTTCGAGGCTGAAGTCCTCTGTGGCCCAGGACCGGCGTGAGGCTCTAGAAAAAGCAGGGACCACGCGGTCCCCGGCTTCAGGAACTCCCTGTCAGGAGGCGAGGGCGAGGCCCGCAGATGCCGAGGATGATGTGGGGGCCTGAAATGGGTGTGAGAGGAGAGTCGTGGGTAGACTTCCCAGCTGAGGACATTCTTGAAAGATAGGCAGCGTCAGCCAAGAAGAGAGGCGGGGGGGGGGGGGCGGAGTGAGGAGGGAAGATCCAGGTGGGGAGACAGGCTGGCGAGCTCCAGGGGTGGGCAGCAGCCCAGAAGGCCTGGGGCTGGGGGCTCACGGGCAGCAGCGGTGGGGCGTGGGTGAGAGCACCTCCCAGCTCGAGAGCAGGGTGGAGCGGGATGGGGAAGGCGGCGGGAGCCCGGCCCAGGGAGCAGGAAGCTTCCTCTTCCTGGTGTCGAGCTGCACCGGGCCCCAAGTCTTTGGCCTAGCAAGGCTCCCACAGCAGCCAAAGACCCCAGTCCTGCGGCCCGGCTGTGGGGGTGACATCTCAGAGTGGCTTTGGGATGCCCTTGATCTCCCACTTCCGTCAGTGGGGTGGGGGAAGGGCGGGAGATTCGCAGAGTTGCAGGTGAGTGGAGCGCAGGAGAAACCAGCTCGGGGCCTGTGGGCACTGCCTTCCCTCCTTGGGAGCCGCCGGACGGCGAGGGGAGAAGGGGAAGCCAGCCTGTGGGTGTGCAGAGGCAGGGGGTAGGACAGAGCTCAGCACAGGCAACTGTCGGCACGGGAGGGCGGAGAAGCTACTTCCTGAGCCTTCACGGTCCCACAGGCTCCCTCCCATAGGCAGCTCTGCGCCTCTTCTTTCCTGAGCTAAAAGAAAGAAGTGCCCTCCTTCCCCTCCAGAGCAGCGTTCCTGCCGTGAGCGGTGTCCTTACCCACTTTGAAGAGGGTGGCTCTCACCCAAGCTCAGATGCTTCTTTCCTTTTCTGAGGGGGAAATTTCTAGGGAGCGAGAAAGAGAAGCTTAATGCCTTAAGGGAGACTTTTTATCCACTTGCTAAAAAAAACATGTTAAAATATTTAGTGCATGTCTTGAATGTAACCCAGCCCTCCAGAGCTATTTCTCTCGTGGGGGGTCACCCTGATTTCAGACCATCGCCATACGTGCTGGTGTCCACACACAGGGGCCCCTGCTGACTAATGCGGGGCTGTCATTTCCCTTCTTGTAGAAAAACTCTTGGAACGGATTTCTGTGCTTGAAAATATGTTTTATAAGGGTGGTGGTCCTCCCACCCTCTTTCCTATTTTACCCACAGCACTTAATTGTGGCCATTAAAGGTTTGTTGATCCAGTGAAGGGACCATCAACACGGCTTCTACCACTGAATGGTGTTAAGCCTGCTTTTTGCCTTCAGTCTGAGAGGAAGTGTGCATTTCTCCCTCGAACAGGCTTTAAATCACAGGAACGAAAGGTGAGGGTGGGTTCCATGTCCACCCGGAAGGTTAACTGGCTCATCTGCAGCTATCAGCCACCTGCTCAGGAATAGAGGGCAGAATGGCTGGGCTTCCAAGTTTGCCTGGAAGTGAGCCCTTGAAAGAATCCTTAGAGGATGTCGATTGACGCTGTGCGTTACGAGTCTGTCCATCTGTTTGGGTAAACTCTCCATTTAGGAAGAGAAGACAGGGAAACAGACCTCTACAGCCTCTTAGAGGCAGCCTCAGTACCAGCGCGGAGGGGGCGCCCGGGGCCTGAGTTCTTGAGGGACGGGCGTTGGGATTGATGTTGGCACAAGAGTGCATTGGTAGAGCCGAGGACAGACACTAGAAACGTGCCCGGGACCATCACCGCTTGTCTAAGACATAGTATGGCATAGTGACCACTTGACATCGGCCAACAAAGGGTGAATCTTGTAGAAACATCACATGGTTGCACTAACTTTACCTTTTGGTGACTGTACCAGAGATGGTAGTAGCTGGAGTAGAGCAGAGACTCTGTGAGGACAGCAGGCGGTTGGCCGAACATGCACTTGGGTGTGAGGTGGTATGGCGTAGGCATGTTTCTATTCAGTGGGCAGTGACGGGGACTGACAGCCCAGGATGGCTCCTCTGTGATAAGCTAGCGGATGAAACTTGGATCCCCTGTGGAGGCCAATTTCTCCTACGATTCCACCCCGGACACTGAGTCAGGACCCCATACCTCAAGCGTAGGCAGTGAAGCATGGTTATTCCAGACGGTGATGTCTGAATCTTGAGCTGGGGAGGGTTGCATGATTTAAAAAATCACAAATAATGGATTTAATGTATTAAACAAGTTATTCCACACATCAGAATCAAAATTTCATGAGTCTTGTTGCAAAGGGTAAAGATAAATGTTCTAAAAAGTAAATGGGTTTAGAAATAATAAATACAGACATTACTTGAATGTGGCTTTTTTTGGAGAGATTATCTTCTCATTGCAGTTTTTTTTTTTTTTCTCTACTAGTTAAACACTTTGTGGCTATATTTTCTTTTTGTTTGGTAGTTCCTCTGAAAATTAATAAATGCATATTTAGCTTTTCAAAGTATAAATTTTACCCCAGATTTTATCCATCTCCTTGAAAATTAGTACCTTGAGGATTTTAGCTCCATTTCAACCTTCTTCCAATTCATATGCTATTCTTGACTTGTATTTGGCATTTGGCTTCTTTCTCTTCACCTCAAAGACTATTTCTATTATTTCTACATATTTGCCACTTTCTTAATCTTCACCTTCTTCCGGCTTAATTACATCCTTTAATGAGGATCTGCGCTTGACAAACCCTCTTAGTTTTGTTTGTCAAGAAATGTCTTTATTTGACCCTGTTCTTGGAAGTATTCTAGGTTGGTATTTATTTTATTTTAGCACATGGGAGGTATCAATCCCCTGGCGTCTGTCCTCTAGAGCTGATGCTGACAAGTCACTTGTCAGCATCACTCTGCTCCCAAGAAGGTCAGCTGTCTTACGGTTGTGTGCGTGTGCGCACGCGCGTGTGTGCATGTGTGTTTAAATGCTCTGTCTCCGATTCTTACAGTACACTTTGCCAAGGTCAAGGATGGGTTTATTTTTCTGGGTCCTGCTACACATTTGGGGAGCTTCCTGCTGTCTTTGCTAGGGGAAATCCTCAGTCGTGACCTTATCGTTTTCCCGACAGGATCGCCCCTGCTCCGTGGTCTTTCTCCTCTCCTACCGGGGATCCAGGTAGGTGTGTGTGGACGCTTATGCCATGTTCTCCGAGTTGCTAAGTTCCTTCCTGATTTCCATCTCTTTGCTTGTCTGTGATGCATGCTGCGTCATTTCTTCGGGCCAACCTTCTGGTCACTACCCCCTACTCTAGCTGTTTCCGGGCGATGTTAAAGAGCCAGTGGATTTTGCATCTTTGGCTATTGTGTCTTTCAGTATTAGAAGTTTCATTGTTTCCTTTTTCACACATGCCTGGACATTTTTAATGGCTCTCTTTCCCGAGGTATTTCCAAGCCTGTTATAACTGTGTACTATGAGATGGGTGGTTTTACGAACCTTTTCCTGATTATTCTTACATCTGGAGTCTTTGTAGAGCCATTACTTTCTCTGTTGTTTCTGCTAGTTTTCTTAATGATGCTTCCTTTCTCAATTTCTTTGATTATTTTTTACTGTGAATGGTTATATTCCCTGGAAGAGTGTTGCGAGAATTCTTTCAGAAATAGGAGGAGCTGGGGTTTTGTTTTTATCAGGCACTGTGGACTCGATCATCTTAAACTAAATTTATGGCTTGCGTTTTTCAGATTGCGAGTTTATGCAAGAGCAGCGTTTTCGCCAGGCTCTGCTCGCCGCCGTGAAATCTCCTGTTGACATGTGGAGGTGTGGGGTGCGGGGATCAACCATTAGTCTGTCCTTACCCTGGAGTTACAGCTCTTTCCGGGTTGTGTTTTGGGCAGGGGAGCTGGGCACATGTTGGTTGGGTCCTGAGCTCCTTTTTCTGTTACTCCACAAACCTTAAAAAGTACAGCTCACATTCTCAGCTTTGACAAATTCTCTAAGGGCCAAGGGGTTTCAGCATTCTGCTTACTTTGTTAGGATCATGATTTCACTTAGATTTTGGTCTGGTAATCCCTTACCATCGTGTATGCTTCTGATGCTGTACCAATATATATATTTTCCTGTGTTATCCAGAATTTCTCGATGTTTTCAGCAGTATTGGTATTGACTAACTGAGCTTACTTTATATCGGAAAGTACAATTATTCGCTTCCTGCCCCCTCCTAATTATCCGAAGGATCTAGAAATGACTGATTTATCTCTTTAGCCTACTCAGGCTCAAATCTATTCCAAAAATATTTATTTTTATAAAGCTAGCCTCTGTTAAAAGACATTCAGCATATAAATGACAGGAAACCGATTATCCTCCAGTGTGATTAGGACCTTGCAATCTTCCTGGGTCCTCCAATATGCCAGCGATCACTAATGAGCTTCACAAATCCGAGCGTTTTAAAAATGATTGAACCTTTGATGCGCCCTAACTGCATTTTTGAAGCGCTGTGGCCTATTCCAGGCGTGGTAATTCAGTGGAAACTGTGGCTCCGAGTGGACGCCCCATCACCCCCCAGCCCACTGATTGGATAAGACCGAATCCCTCTGCTTGTGAGCGGTCTCTTTTGCAGCCTGGGGCCGATCGTACTTATCAGGTGTCCCGAGGCGATTCAGGGAGTGCAGAGAAGATAGACCGCGCATGCGCTTTGTAAACGGCTTCCGTACCTGAGTAAATATAGTCTAAGAACCGATAAGATACACAATGAGCAAGGGAAGTAAGATCCCATTTTTATGTTTCTATTTCATGGATTCCAGGAAAGTTAAAGTTTATAGGAGTCTCTTTGGAGTGGCTCACTAGAATGCCATTGGCTGGGTTTATCAGTCTTAGCTGGTCCCTTGAGGCAGCATACTTGCTTTGTTTCCTACTGTGACCTGGACTAAGTAGAGTAATGACACAGACCTGGGCACAGACGTCTATGTCCCGGGCTTTTCCATTTGTAACTATAGGATATTGGGCAAGTGGCTGCATTTTGGTGCTAATTTTCCTCACTGAAAAACAGGAAGGAAAAACGTCGTCTTAATAGTGTTTGGGGGAGAAGCAAATAGAACATTTTATATGATATTCCTTTATAAATTTAAAACAAAGTTCAAAATTTCAAATGTATTTATTATATCTATCTCTATCTGTTTCATCTTGTTCTAAACTATCTACCATCTATATGATTTATATATATATGTATATATATATATATAATAGCATTTGTTAAATATAAACGGGATATTGTAGTGTATGAATAAGGCCAGTAAGTCTGTCTCCTTCTGTGATGGAACCTTTAAGAAGCAGCAGGTGTGATAATCAAAATATTGACCTGTCAGGAAAACCTCTGTACTTGAAGGTTGAGATCAGCAGTGAGTGTGCTGTGTATGTGTGAATGTGTGTTATGTGATGTACTACTGTAGCCACGTGTCATTACAAAACAACTCAGCAAATTTTGTACGCTCATCGTTTTGTAAGAGAGAAACACGACATTCATTTTTAAGTTTACAACATCGTTTAATTTGTCAAGAGAAAACCAACAAACGGTTGTCTGAAAAAAAAATTTTCATGGTCACTCTCTATGTCCCCATACACATTATTTTTTATTAAAAAGCATTCCATTATTGTTCACTACATGTTTCTCTTTAGTAGGGTCTAAAACAATTATTCCTGTATTGATCCATTACTGAAATGGAATCTAGAAATTTCCACAAGCTGAGACCTGAAGGACACATCACAATTTTCAACCAACTTGTAGCACACCTTGTACATTGTGTAATCTGTTTTAATATTAATTTCTTTACATGTTTAGTAATATTTAATATAGGTCATGTAACAGTAGGAGAATACAGAGAAATCTATTTCAGTTTGTTAGTATATTGTCTCTTGTTTTATTTATTGGGATCGTTGTATTTTCCCATATATTACTTATTTTTCTTTTCTTTAAAGATTTTATTTATTTATTTAAAAGAGACAGAGAGCACAAGCAGGAGGAGGAGCAGAGGCAGAAGCAGGCCCCCCACTGAGCAGGGAGCCCGACGCAGAGCTCAATCCCAGGACCCCAGGATCATGACCTGAGCCGAAGGCAGATGCTTGACCGACTGAGCCACCCAGGTGCCCCTCCCATATATTATTTATGCTGTTTGTATCAAAATAATAGGAAAAATAAGCTTTTTGGTTATAAGTAACAAAAGTTTCAAACAATAGGAGGCAGATTTTTGTCTTTTATTGTTAATATCTCTCAAAAGAGACTTTTAAATGTTGTCATTAAGTTTAGTTAAATTTCAGAAGTAGATGCCTAAGTGTACTTAAGCCTGAGTAATTAGATTGTACACGTTTTTCAAATACAACCATCACCTTTAAGCCTCAAGTTAGAATATGCCCTTATGACGAGGGTCAATGTTGAAGACTCTAGATACAACCTATATTTCAAGGTGCTTTCCTGATAGTTTAGATTTTTTTTTTTTGTCTGGTTTCTTGTCATTATTTTAAGCCGTTATGGGGCAGTTAAGAGCAAGTAGGACTAATTGAAGAAGTAAAGCTCTGATATTGTCCCACTTACTTCAGCTTACATTATCATGTTATGTTTAATTTGCTATTTCTTTGCAGGAAACTTTTAAAGCTGCTTAACCTACTGGTAAGGTTGGTGTAGTTAAAAGTTGACAAGTTAATCCTGAAATTCACTTAAGTGGGCCAGATGAACTGTGCTCCCTAACGACTGGCCGTGAAGGAATGACTGAGTGTGGTTCAAGTGGGGTCCATTCCTTGGGCTATGTAATGCCCACTTCTCTGTGGAAGCCCAGGGTGATCATTTGGTGTGCAAATCTCTGATGTAAGGACTGACTGAGGGCTCTGGAGTCACTCTGCATGTTCAATATCACCGACACTTACATATTTTCCTATTTTAATAAAGATTTTGACATCTTATTTCCAGAGCCAAACTGACTATTTTTTAGAACCTACTTGGCATCTCTTGGTCCAGTGGACCAGGTTAGTCTGTGTTGCTTCTTGGTCTATCGTGGGGGTTTTGTTCTCTTAGGTTCTCTGACATAAGGTCCATCACCCACCAACGGATCACCTAGAATTTGATCTTTGAAGCATTGTGAACATCAGCAATTGTGGAAATGGAATGCCAAAGTCTACTCTGGCTTATCCTGGACCAGCCCGAGAAGAGATCTTTGGGGACTGGGATCACACAGAAAGAAGTACTCTGGTATGAAGTCAAATGTATATTTTTCCATGATGATGGTTACACACAATGAACTATAAGAATGACCCTTTCTCCCCAACGAGGAATGAAATCTGCTTGAAAAATGCCAGAACACCATCCTGGAACCCAAGTGTATGATCATGACTCAAATATCAAAGGCTCATTTTTTTCTTCCCTAAAATAGCTTTAAAAAAATAAAGTATGGATCTGATTGTCCCTTATACAAAAGCAAGTTGGAATTTGTAACCTGTGTAAATGCTGTAATTAAAACCTTGTTTTTACATGGATTCATTATGTTAAATTTTCCACTAATTACTGACATTTTCTTTAATGTGTACATGCAATGAACATGAGGATATGATTAGCTGGAGTTAAAAGTGTAAGCAGTAATGAGCATATTATGGGTTCCCTTTGTCTTCCTTTGGGCACTCGAAGGTTCTTGACAATAGGCCTGCCTTTTTATAGGGTTCATACTCTGCACAATTTTCTGTAAACAAATAAATGCATGCAAAGTAAAACTGACAGTATTCATATACACAAGTTAGATATATTACCTCCCTTTACGTTACCTTTCTAGTGATAGGCTTTTTTCTTGTGTATACAAGTACCCCATTGAAGTACAGAAATACATCCCAGACACAGAAATGGGGTTTCTGAAAGACTCGGGCTGGGACATTCGCAGTGGAGGAACTGGAGACACAGGGAAAGGAGGAAAATGAGAGACCCTACAAGGCATTCTGCACATCTCAGTGTGCTGGGTTCTTTGACGTTTATGACCAATGAACATGCTTTGCTGGAAGAATCTTCTGTGAATCTCCTTTTCTGACAGTTGCAACCAGATGTTTATACATTTACTTTGCTTCTTTGCAGATATACACACATTGAGAGACGTATTGCCTTTGCTTTGTTTCTCCTGGGCCTGGCTTTTCCATAGGGTTCCTGGTTGAGCTGGTGGTTTGGGGGCCTGGCAGCTCTGATGGCCAGCGAGGCCACAGGGACAGAGGCAGCCTCCCCGAGGACCCGAGCTCAGCCCCCGCGGTGCCTGTGCCGCCCCCTCTGGAGGGGCAGGCAGGAGTCTCAGACCTGTCTCTCCAAGGCCCATTGCAAGACCTCTGCCCAGCGCTCTCGGCTTTGTTGTTGTTGTTGTTGTTGTTTTTCTTTTCTCTTTCACTTCCTTTTCTTTCCTTTTTCTAACCCCATTGTCTCTTTTTCTAATTATTTCCAACATGTGTAACTTGCAAACACTGGAGAAAATAGCCTTATGGAATTAAAACCATGTTTACTAACATTTCACACGAGCAGAATTCACTGAAAGGTTTCAGTAAGCCCACCTCAAACCCACACCGGTAAAGGGAACCGAGGTTGCTTAGTGCCGTGGTGGCACAAAGCGCATGCCCAGAGCCATACCAGACATCTCAGGCAGGTGAGACCAGCTGCTTTTTTCACCTGAACTTGGGGCAATTGCTCTGACAACTCTGTGCGTGGCAGAATCCACAGACCATCAGTGCTGAAGTAGGATTTCTGCACCCCATTCACTACACCACAAATAATTTTACCCTGTGGTTTTCTGATTTTAAATAGCAATAGCTCTAAATGGAATTGTCAGGTGGTCTCTCTTCTTTGCGCTTCTGACCCTTGTCCCCTTCATCCCTCTTTTACAGGTTTAGTGCCTTAGGGTTGCTGTTTCTGGCCCGAGAGCATTAGGTGCCCCGTCTTAGCTGCCTATTCTCCTTACAAGACTTCTTTGAGGCAATATGCAAGACTTAATAGCTATCTTTTTCTTCACTTTAAAATTTCCCAACCATTAGGTGAAACTAATCTTATCTAGCAGTCAAGATGTCAATCTGATGGAAATAATTCATTCTAGGTAAGGAACGATGGCTAGTCACTTAGTAAATGGGTTTAGAATAAGGTATTCGCATATTCAAGGAGATATTTGCTAGCCCCCAGATCATACCTTTGTCATGAGATATAGTTTAAGATAGGAAGAGTTTCTTGCTGCTTCTCAAACTGCATGTTGTTTAGAATAATGACTAACACGCATATAGTGCTTCGTAATGTGCAAAACACCTTTCATCCACATAATCTCATTCTGTCTTACAAAATGTGTATGTTACTAGGATCTCAGTTTTCCAGATGAAAACACTGAAGATTAGAGCAATAAAGAATTTATCCCTGGTCTGACTTCAGGGTCTGCACAGTTAATATATCATTGGTCAGTAACCATAAAGCTGTATTTCATATTTTACTTTCTAAAAAAACTTCGACAGAATAACATTTATTTAGTGGCAAAAATATGGACTTCGTTGGCAAGCTAACCAGGGCTCAAATCCTGCTGTTTCCTGCTGATATGTTTCCTTGGGCAAAGCAAATTGCTTCCCTGAACCTTGTTTCCTAATCTGTGAAATTATAATGAGAATCCTCATAAAACACCTTGCCAGGTGCCTGGTGCAATTAGTACTCAATAAATGTTACACATTTTTTTTTTAAATGCTATTTGTAGGGGGACAGAGCCTGGGTATTGACAAGACTAGCAATACAAAACAAGGCAGGAGACAAGTAATCCCTTCATGGCCATTTATATGGCTACCATGAAAAATGTATTTATCTTTCCACTCGAAGGCCATAAGCCAGGGAGACGGTTTGAAACTAGAGGTAAAGATATCAGATTTCCAGCCAGGAATGTTACCTGAGGAGGAACAAGAGTAGTCTAGGAGACCCGCTTGCCTCTTTCTTGGGCTCTGCCATCATTCTGTCAATGTCAGAGTCTATGAGTGGTGGCCAACTTTTCTATTCATCCAGACCTTCAATCCTGGATTCCGAACACAGCCACTAAACCCTTATTTTGTGCCGATTACTATATCTGGAATTGAAGTTACAACAGAAATTGTAGGAAATACAACCTCTGCCCTTGGAGCTCACAGTCCAGTGGAAGGCACCATTCATCCACCCAAGGAACATTTACCAAGAACGTGTTATGCCTTGGGTAAAGGGCAAGTTATTTGAGGTAAAAATAGAAGTCATAGTTTCTGCTCTCAAGGACTTCACAGTGTACCTATGGAAGATAGAGAGATAAAAACGTAGACTAGAATGAAGAGTAATACATTTAGAGACACAGGGAAACCCAGCACGCAATGCCATTTAAAAAGGGGGGCCACCTGTCCTCCTAAGAGAGGGGAGGCAGAGAATTATAGTAAGAAAGGAAGACACGGGAAGGCTTCCTAGGACACGGTGAGGCAAATTCAAAGGCTAAATCAGAATCAGGTGGGTAAAGAGTAGAGTGGAAGCTGCCATGTCACAACTGTCCAACAAGCACCTGCAATGATGATCAACCCTCTGCTGGTATCCGATGCAGTTTGCCGTTCCTCGAATTCTGAGCCGGCCACAATTTCTTCTTCACTCCCGGGCACTGCACCTGGGACGATGTCAAGCAGTTACATATGTATAATTGGAAAGCCAGAACAGGACACAGAGAGAGGGGCAGAAAAATGCCACAAGAGAAAAAAAGCCTCTTCCATACAGAGAAGCACAGAATATAGCCGACTTCTTTCAGAATCTATGGAAGTAAGACAAACCATGGAGAAACATCTGTAAAGGACTGACAGACATGTTTTCTAACCTAGAGTCCTCTACTGAGCAAAAATGAAAGGAAATTAAAGCCTTTTTGGGAGAAATGAATGTTGATTCAATTCCTCATGGATATAATGGGACTACAGAAATGTTAAAGGAAATCGCATTAGTAAAAGTAAGGTGATACCAGAAGGAAACTTTGTTCTACAAAAAGGAAAATTAAGAGCACTGGAAATACGTGAAAAATATAAAAGACTTACAAAATCGTTTCATCTCTTTAAAAGATAATTGTTTAAAGCAAACAACAACGGCGGTGTACCGTGGGATATGTGACACACATAAAATGTTTGTACTTGACGTAAAATGTATGACAGCAACAGTGTAAAGAACAGGAGGGGAAAAATGAAATTCTATGGATGTGTGTTCCTTACGCTCTACAGGAATCTGTAAGTTAAAAATGTATATTGTAAACACTGGGACAGCTGCTAAAAATTAATCAAAGATGCATCGATAAGAAGCAAATGGCAGAGACTTTAAAAGATAGAATCGTAAAAAATACCCGAATCCAAAGAAAGGCAGAAAAGGTGGGAAGAAATAGAACATGAATAGAGAATGAATAGAAAGGTGGTAGACTTGCTCTCAGTCACATCGGTAATTACATGAAATTTAAATTGTCTGAACCTCCAGATTGAAAGTAGAATTGGCAGATTGGACACAAGCAAAATCCATCTCTAGGTTGTCCATAAGAAGCCCACTTTAAACATAAAGATATATGTTCAAGGGAAAGAATATGAACTGATATACCATGTGGTTGATAGGCATAATTTTGTGTCATCCTTATTTTACGTTACTACGTAAACACAATGGCATTTTAGACATCATGATATTTTGCATAATTACTCCCATTTTATGGAATAAATCCTTTCTGTAGGTATGTAGAAACCTGTTGTTTCCAACACCCATTTTTCTCTGCTCATCCCTTTACACTAGGCCACTATTGGGTCTCAGCAATGATTTTCCTGTCTATTAGAAACCATTGTGTTAGTAGTCATAATGGTAAAGCCACAGAGTTCCCAAATGTTCTATCAAACCAGTGTGAGGGGAGCCTTGCAGTGAAGGGTGAAGGAGCTCCAGAAGGCCATGGAAGCTCTAGAATGCAAGCTCGACCAGAGCAGGGAATTTTGTTTGTTTTGCTCACTGATGATAGAAATAACTTAATAAATATTGGTTCAATGATTAAATGAATGAAGTGATCAGTGAACTAAATAAATGTGGAGTATTCTGGAATCACTCAGAATGGTAGTAAGTAATCATCCAAGCCTCACTCTTAGAACATCCCTGTAAGAATGCTCCGTTTAATGACATACAACCATAATGAAGATCTACAGTTTTCTATGAAAATACCACAATTATGCTATATTTAGGAAAGAAGCAAACGATGTAATAACACATTAAAAAAGAACACATAGGCATGGTTGAAACTAAGTTCTGGAATTTATAGAAATAAGCTTCATTTATTAGGGGAAAAATTATATTGTGTAACAGTTTATTCCCCAAAGAGTCTTAGTAAATGAGATGCTAAACCTTGTTAAATGAACCCTGTCAGAAAAGCAAAACAAAACAAAAAAAAGGTCATTATTTTCAGAAGAATTGCAAAATAAAATAGGCCAACAATAACATAGCTAGTAACTGAGGTCATAAAAACAATGTAGAGAAGTTGAGGTTTCAACAATCTGGTCAGAGCCAGATCCATTCTCTCCCGCGCTCCCACTCAGCATCAAAGACATCCCCGAGCCACCTCCCCAGAGAGACAAGGACAAGGTGTCCCAGATCTCCACCTCAGCCTGCAATGCTCATTAATATAAATGGCTTCAACTCTTACCCATTCACCCAACCGCCACATCTAAATCTCTGCTTGGAACAGAGTTCCAGACTCATCCAGCTCCCGGGTCCCCCTACCTGGGTATCTCATGGACACTTTGAAGCCAATACGCTCACACCTGATATTATAGTTTCAAAGAGCCAAGAACATACGCCTGAGGGACAGACAGCCTCCACTTCTTAGTGTGGACACTTCTTGATTTCCTTGATCTTTCTAGTTTTCAAATTTCACTTCTGTAAAATGGTGATGAACTTCACGGGGTTGCCTCTAGAAGATCATGAAATAACGTAGGTAATCCCTCAAAACCTCTTGCAGACAGCCAGATGCCCAGCAGACACAGAAGCAACCCATGCGACTGGCTTCATTCTCCTTTCAAGATTAGTGAAACATTCCACATCATTTACTGGCAACCTGGAGTCAGTTAGCTGGGTCAGGAATTGGAGAGCGAGCCTTTCAGCTCTCCAGCGTAAGTGCACACTCCCGCCTGAATGGCTTTTGAGGTATCCATGTCTCTTTTCTGCCACCCTCCCACAGGTTTTGCACTTCCTGACCTGAAGTGCCTTTTTGCCTGGGGTCAATCCCCTTTCTACTCTGCCTTCCCCAGAACAATGCACTCAGGAAGTGAGAAGGAACCCCCCCCACTTCCTGTGCCCCCTCAGCCTGCAGAATGGAGCTCAAGGACTTTGTTCTTCAGTACCTGCTGCCTTGCTGGCTGCAGGGCCCCATTCCTCCTGCACCTTTGAGCCACAGCGTCACTTACATTCCGTGAATGCGCCCATAGTTCCAGCTCATTTGCCTGGAAAAGTCCTGCACATCTTTGACAACTGGCCTCAGTTATCACCTCCTTCAAGAAGCCTTCCCTGACTGGCCTGTATAGAGACTGTCTAAACTTGGTCTCAGGTCATTAAAATAGGAGGAAAACGTGCCTGGAGTGAGGGGGACATGCCGGCAGCAGCTCCTACTATGTGGATCTGTGGTCTGGTCTGTGGTCTGTCCTGAGGCCGGACTGTTGGCCGAATCTTGCTGCTCCGGTGCAGACCAGTAAACCAATCTGCAGAAAGGTTCACAGACCGCCCCCATTCCTCCTTCAGCCCCGCCCCTTTCCTGCTCTGCCCACCTTCTTTCTTGCATTTCACTTTCTTGTTCTTAACTGGCTGGTTCATCAATTAATACAAATAACCAAATTTAGACAATTCCAGCTACTTAAGAAAATCATGTTTCTGGGGAATGTGTTTTATACGTAGTGGGGAGAAAAAAACGGTCATAATTCTGAAACTTCTACATGAATATGTTTGCTTAGGGAGTAGCAGCTGTTAAAATACAAACGTGGTATTTAAGTTCAAACTGGAGCGGGAAGTAATGCACAGTGTGGTCTACGAGAGGCTCTTTCGTCTGGGGCTGTGTGCCTAACTCTGATTTCAGAAGTAGGATCGACAGTGGAGTGGGAGAACAGGTCTGTCCCCGGGCGTCAGAAAATCAGCTTTCAAGCCCCCTCCTCCAGGAGCTGTTCACTGCAGGCAGAGCCTGAGGAAGTTGAGGCTCTTTACGAAATGGAAAAATAATGCCCGACTCGTCCAGTCGTGCGCGGACCCCGGTGAGGGCTAAGGGCACACAAACACAGGTTTGGCTAATAAAAGATGTCTTGCCTCTACGTGAAGAAGTCACAGCCCTTCTGCCAGGTTGACCCAGAAAAGGCGGAGAGGCTCATTTACTTGCATGATTTAAAAGCATCTGGCTGGAACTGCGTGGCTCCCCAGCTCAAGCGCAAGTGACGACTGGAAGGGGGCAGGGACCAGACTGCGCCCCCCGGTCCAGGCAGCAGGTCCAGGCAGCAGGACCCCCCAGGGGCCCCCGCGCCCGAAGCCCCACGTCTCATCTTCTCCAGGCTCTGGCTCTCGGTGTTCGACACCTCTCCTCCCGGAGGCAGGCACGGAACAGGACTGAGGCATGCACGCCGCGCTGGGTGCTATTTTTACAAGTGTCCACGGAGTGAGTTGGCCCCTGGAATGGTGTGTGAAGCCTGAGTCAGCCGTGCGCGCAGGGACACTCCTGAGAGTGTCATTTCCTCTGCTGCCATAATCGGCCCGACATACGCTAACCCCCTGCGCGGTGACGGCTGGGTGACAACAGCCACACCCGCTCGGCGACCCTGGAACCCCTGGCTCGCTGAGTGGACAGCTGGTGGAGCCGGGCCCGTGTGGTCATTGGCAAAGAATTCCCCTCCGGCCGGGCCGCGGCAACCCTGCAGCTGTCGCGGGCTGCATACCGGGCGTGCCTCCCCGCCCGCGCGGCAACTGCGGGGCGTGGGCAGCGGTGCCCTCAGCCCCCTGCGCCCTCACGGCCCCCGGCGCCCCCGCAGCCTCCCGCGGCACCCCAAGCCTCCGCAGCCTCCCGCGCAGCCCCCCGCAGTCCCCCCGCAGCCCTTCGCAGCCCCCCGAAGCCCCCCACAGCCCTGGCCAGGCGCCCGGGCACGGCGCGAGCCCTGCGGGGAAAGTGCTGAAAAGAAGCAGAGGTTTTGTTCCTAGAGCAGCCACCCTCTGCGGTCGCTGGCCCCGTCTCTGTCGCTCCCGGGAGCCACAGCTTCACGGGCTCTGGGTCTGCTTGAATCGTGGCTGCGGAGCGGGGGGCAGGCATGGACCTGGACCTGAGCATAGCCAGGTTCAGGTTCCCCGCGGCCGGGACCCCGGGTGAGCCTCAGGCTCCTCATCCAAAGCAGGGGACAGAGTGACTTCCTACCCTGGGGCTTTCAGGAGCTTCAGGTCCTGCCCGGGAAGATGCCGAATATCTGGGAGTGGTGCCCTGCTCCCCCAGCCTGGGTTACGTAAAGGCTCATCTCCTCTTCCTCTAGTCCATAGGAGCTGCTCCTGATCAATTTAGTGAGTGGATGGAAAGGGAGGTGTTTTGTGAAGCTTATCACGTTTATGTCAAATTTTAGACCAGTAAACTAATCTATGTGTAAGACTCAATCTTGAATGGTGCTTAATTTTAACACAGACTGATTTTCATACGTACACACCCAGCCAGTGAACCTGGGTATGCCAGTTTACATTTTAAAAAATTTCTCTTTTTTAAATTTTCCATTTCTTTAAATTCCGATGAGAAGGGAACTTTTTTCCTATTTTAAAAATTCAGATAAAATACACGTAACATAAAATTTACCATGTTAGCCATTTTTAAATATATAGTTCAGTGACATTAAGTGTATTCACACTGTTGTGCAACCATCACCTCCCTCTGTCCACGGAAATCTCATCTTTCAAAACTGAAACTCTATATCCATTAAATGATAATTTCCCATCTCTCCCCCATGAGCTCTTGCTAACCACCATTCTATTTTGTGTCTCTATGAATTCGACAACTCTAGTTACCTTATGTAAGTGGCATCATAGTGTTTGTCCTTCTGTAACTGACTTCTTTCACTTAATATATTGTCTTCAAGGCACATCCCCTTTGTAGTCTATTCCAGAATGGCCTTCATTATTAAGGCTGGATAATATGCCCTCCATACCACATTTGATCACCAGCAATTGTGTTTTTAAACTTCTATTTTTTTTCAAAATTTATTTACTTATTTGAGAGACAGAGCAAGACAGGGAGAGAGAGAGAGAGAGAGAGAGAGAAAGCATGAGTGGGGGATGGAGAGGGAGAAGCAGACTCCCCTCTGAGAAGGGACCCTGGGATCATGACCTGAGCCGATGGCAGATGCTGAACCGACTGAGCCACCCAGGCGCCCCAACTTCTATTCTTAGAGCACAAGAGAAAATGAGACATACAATCATCAGTGAGAACATGCAAAGTGAGCAGGTTCTGACCATACAGATGAGATACATGACACTAGAACCTTTGCAAAATGATGACTATTCCATTGTGCCAAAGCCAGTTTTGCAAATTTTTTTCTATGATATAAACATATAAATCTATAAACATGTATGCACATATGTGTTACTCCCACCCTGGTCTTTTTATCTCCTTCTTGTTGTTTCCTATTCAGGACAAGAAAAGACTTACTTTGGGGTGAAAGCATGTCACTCTTGTCACATAGAGCTATACATTTTAAAGTGACTTCTATTCTATATTTTAAACTAAAGAAGTTTCTCTCTGCTGTAGGTTATAGGTAATTTATGGCCAGTTCAGTGTTCTATATCTGATCTACTCTTGTCCTCAACATAGCCTGCCTCTCCCCCTTCTTCTCATGCTGCCTAATTCTACATTTCTTTAACTCATTCGTGGATCCTAACCATGTAGCTTCCTTGGGTACGATGCTAAATATTTTCCTTACATCTAAATCTGATGCCTCTTAAACAATATCAATATTACTGTTCCCATTTCACAGATGAGGAAACTGAGGCACAGAGGGTGTATGTAACTAACTAAGGCCAAACATTTATCTGTGTCAGGGTCAAGATCTAGACCAAGTATATCTAAAGCCAAATCTCAGATGTTGCCCTGCACACAATATGGCGGTTACCACTCTCTTAAGTCTTCTAACTTATTTTCTATTGGATTTGCATGTGGGTTTTACCTTTTCAAAAAGAACTGCAGGATCCCAAGAACATGACCCATGATTCTACATCTAGTATTTTGTGCATATTTATTGTTTAATAAAAACTTAATAAAATAGGGAAGATGCTTAAAATTAAAAAAATATGAAGAATAGCAATTTAAATCCAAAGTAAGCAGAAGAAAGGGAATCCAAAAAAAAAGAGCAAAAATCAGTGAAATTGAAAAAGGAGATCAATAATGAAAAGCAACAAAATGAAAATCTGTTTCTTTGAGAAGATCAATAAAATTGATAAGACTCTAACTAGGCTAACTAAGAAAAATGAGAGAAGATGCAAATTAAAAATATCAGAAATGAAAAAGCAGGCATCACTACAGATCCTATAGACATTAAAAGGATAATAAAGGAATTTTATGAGCACCTGTATGCCACAAATTTGATAACCTAGATGAAATGGACCAGTTCCTTAAAGACACATTCTGCTAAAACACAAGAAGAAATAGACAATCTGCATATGTCTACATCTATTATATAAGTTGAATCAATAATTAATAACCTTCTGAAATAGAAAGCACCAGGCCCAGATGGATTCACTGGTAAATTCTACCACACATTTAAGGAAGAAGTTATACTGATTCCCTACAGTGTTATTTGTCTCTTTTGCCCTTGTCTTCATTGTGCTGAGCTGTTGATGCAGAATTTTATTTGAAGACTCATGGCCCTCTTCAGGCCTGAGAGAGTTACTTTTGTTACTTCTCTTTCCTCTATTTCATTTTCTCTACTTTTTTTCCTAGAATTTTAGCAGTTTGATGTTGGTCTTCTTGCATGGATCTTGTCTGTGTTTGTTTTTTTTTTTTTTTTTTTCCATCTCAGTCTAAGGTCTGGAAGATTCTTAACATTATATTTTTAATTATTTTGTTACAGATTAAATACATATCAGTAGTAATATGTTCAATCTCTGGGAGCAGCTGGATTCTGTCCACCTCCCTTCTCCCACCCCCAGCATCCTGTCTTCTATGGGCTGCCTCCAGAAACAAAGACCTGATCCTCCATGATAGCCAATGAGAAAATAAAATGGGGATGTCAGTCCTACAATACAGGGAACTAAATCCTGCCAACAACCTGAATGGGCTGAGGACATTGAACTAGGATGAGCGTCCAGTGGTGTGGTTGTCATTTGTACATTATCAACTAATGCTCCTGCTTTTAGTCCAACTTCTAAATACCAAGCTCTGTGCTATTTACTAATTCTGAACCCACACCCTCCCTAAATGCCAATAGCTAGACTGCTCTCCTTTTTAAAGCATCTGAGTCATTTATCTCTTTGTTTATTTCATCTTTCCATCCTCTCCCACCTTCTTCCAGAAATTTGTGGAAATCTCTTAACTGTTGTTGATTATTACCAACCCTTAATCTACTCTTTTTTTTTCTTTTGAACTTTTAATCTTTTATTTTGGTGGAGGTCTTTGGAATGTGAAGAACCAATGTGTATGTTTATTCCTCAATCCTGAACTGGAGCTGCCTGATTAGTCTTTTTTAACAAACTGATTTCCAAGCTGATAGCTTTTATACTTACTCTTTCTTGTTCTTTTTGTTGGCATTTCTATAAAGGCAATGCCCTTAGACAAAAGAGGAATTGTTTTTCTGCCCGGTAAATACAAAGACAGATCTTGCCAAGGAATAGTAATGAAGTAAGACCTTAAATGGGCTTTGGAAAAGCCTCATTAAATCACATGTTATCTTAGGATGTTCTTTGGGATATTGAAGAGAACACAGACTCTGTATGATATACCAGGTTTTCCACATAGCCTTGAGCAAATTACTTAACCTCTTAGCACCCAGATTCAAGTGGATAAAGTATACAACTTTTAAATTTCACAAGATTACTGTACAATGTGAATGATGCCTAACAAGCACCTAAATCATTATGCAAAGATTCATAGTTACCCTCTGTTGGTCACTGCATATGTAATGGGGAGTAACCACAGGCTAGATCTCTCTAGAAGGTCCATTCTAGTGGATGCAAAGCATAAGTAAAAAGTCAGTCTCACGACAATACCAGTTACCATTCCACTTGTTCCACTCCCATCATCCCTGTGATGCCACCCGTGGCCATGGTGAGCTCCATGGGGTAATGTGGAGACAGGTTGAGAAGGACTCTAGCAGAGCATGAGGAGAAAGGAGAAAGAAAGAGTAAAGGATGAAAAGAAAACAGACTCTGTATGATATATAGTCCCTTATATATAGTCTCAAAGGAAGTTTTCTCAAAGCCAAAGTACTAAATAGTAACTTAGCTAATAGTTAATGTTAGACCCCGAAACACTATCCTCCTAGTCTAGTGGCCTTTCTGTTATAATCCTAAAGAACTGTTTACATTTTTGAGAAGAACTCTGGTAGAGCATGAGGAGAAAAGAGAAAGAAAGAGTAAAGGATGAAAATAAGGAAAGAGGAGTGAAAGATAGACCTTTGAATATGCCTAACTCAGAAGGGTTCAAAGAGAAAAGCTGAGTCCCTCCCTGTCCTGGTCTCTTCTGTGGTAACAGAATGTTACAGGTTGGGTGGCTTATAAACAACAGACATTTACTTCTCACAGTTCTGGAGGTGGGATGTCTAAGATCAAGGTGTCAACAGATTGGGTGTCTGGTGAGAGCCTACTTCTTGGTTCACGGATGTCCATTTTTTCCCAGTGTTCTCACATGGCAGAAGGGGCAAGAGACTTCTCTGGAGTCTCTTTATAAGGGAATTATTCCCATTCATGAGGGCTCCATTCTCATGACCTGACTGATCCCCAAAGGCTCCACTTCCTAATACCATCACATTGGGAGTTAGGATTTCAGCATGTGAGTTATGAGGGGACATAAACATTCAATCTATAACAATCACCAAATACAGATGATGTGAGATAATCTGTATACAAAGGGAGAATGTTTTAAAAATGTAAATAGTTCTTTAGGATTATAACAGAAAGGCCACTAGACTAGGAGAATAATGTTTCAGGGTATAACATTAACTATTAGCTAAGTTACTTATTTAGTACTCTGGCTTTGAGAAACTTTCCTAGATACCTGTATCTTTTTCTACCATGAGGATTAATGATAGTTTTCTTTGTAGATCTAACGTTATATGCCTCTTAAAAGATTATGACACCTTCTATTTTATGGAGTGAGAAAAGAGGTATACATCGTAGGTGAATAATCACCGAATATACTGATATATGTAATGCTTAAAATCAGACAAAAGGAAGGCCAAGAAAATGTTAAAGCATTCAATTTTTAGAAAGGCAAGTACAGAAATTGCTGGGATTCATACAATTCTGAATACGTTGAGCCCAAATTTGGAGAGAGCTGCCAATTTATCAGCCCAATAAATGTTCAAACCCATGCTTTTATAGCATTGGGCTTATGAGAAAATAATTATAATCCATTGAAAATAATGGTTTTGTTTCAACTTCGCTGATCAGATTCACATTTTACAAGCCTAAATACCAACACAAATGTAGTATAAATATCTATTGTGATAATAAAAGATATTTGTTAAAAATTTAGCTTAACATTTCTCGTGAAATGTGAAACTATTCAAGTGCTTTGTATAAATTGACTCCATAGGGGTCTTGATAAAATAGCAAATGAGTTTTTTAATGTTATGAGCTTTTGAAAATAGTCCACGAAAGAGAGCTATATTGTTTCCAGCAAGGCAGTTTAATCAGATGCCCATCGCTGATAGAGGCAGAAGAACTTATTTGGGACTAACCAGTTACTCTTTCCAGAATTTCAGTAAAGCCATATGAGATTTTAACTTCGTCTTTTAGCAATTGTACACCCTTTTGAAAGGGTGTACAATTTCTGGCTTGTTCCAGCAATGAGCTATTCCAGCAAAGCTCGAGGAAATCAATGAGACTGAAGTAACAATACCAAGAAAACCAACCATGCCTCACGCAGAGAAGTAGCTCAATAAATGTCTGTAGTCATGAAGTCAAGGAGGATGGGTGGGGTTTGGCTTTAGGAGACAGTGGTAGAAGAATCTGAACTTGAATACAAAGATCTGTCTCTAACCCTTAATAAAGCACACATTCCCCTAGACTTAGGACCTCTTTTGGTCTCACAGTGAACTGCCTGACTCTGGCTTGGTAAAATAACTGCCACGATAATAATCCTTGGGATATCCGTGTTTCAAATCAAAAAGATGTTGCAGGGATCTATAGGCTTTGAAAGGATGAAGAGACATGGGCTTTGATAATCCTTTAGGGTACTTTGTTTCCTTCAGTTTGTCTTCCTTATCTTGTTTTTTTTTTTTTTCTCTCTCTCTAAAAGAGCTCTGTCTTGTTCCTTTTTGCCCTGGAAATTTTGCCTGGAAATTGAAGCTTGTAGCTGTTAATGATGCTGCCATTCAGGTTTCCATGCCTGTGAAAATGAGCTATTGCTTCCTTTCATAGCTTCCTTCATTTGTGTTCCTAAATCTGAGCAATCTCACACAAAATATTCTTCTGGGACTAATGGCGAAGTGGTACAAGGAAGGATATTGGCCAAGACATGCAGAGCTGTGAAGAGTGTTCCCACAGCAGACCCAAGCCTCCAGTGAAGAATCCAATATGATAAAACTGTAACAGATTAAAAAGAAGAAGAAGAAAGAAGAAGAAAGAAGAAGAAGAAGAAGAAGAAGAAGAAGAAGAAGAAGAAGAAGAA